>NW_006921765.1:5662526-5861626 GCF_000298275.1 Orycteropus afer afer | reverse complement strand
CTTGCCCCTTGTCAGCTCTACTATACACCTGGGAATTCTGATCATTGTCTGCCAACCCTATATATGATCTTGGATACACTCTCCATTTAGACATACTTAATTGTTTAGCTTGTTCACCTATCTATCCGTCCATATACCCATGTTTGTTAATGATCTTTTGCTTTCCTCATGGATGATGTTCTTGATGTCATTGCACAATTCCTCTGGTTTTCAGTCATTGGTGTTGAATGCATCAAATCTATACTTCAGATGGTCTCTAAATTCAGGAGGGATATAATCAAGATCATATTTTGGTTCTTGTGGACTTCTTTTAATTGTCTTCAGCTTCAGCTTGAACTTGTACATGGGCAGTTGATGGTCTGTTCCACAGTCAGCTCTGGGCCTCATTTTGGCTGAAGATATTGAGCTTCTTCATTGCTTCTTGCCACAGATGTAGTCAATCTGATTACTGTATATTCCATCTAGTGAAGTCCATGTGTATAGTTGCCATTTGTGTTGTTGAGAGCATGCAACAGCTCTCTTCAAATATTCATCTCTTTGTGTGGGTTAGACTTCATGTGGTTCCCAAGGACATCACTAGCATCAATAGGCTGATTTAACAAGGGGATTTATTGTCATCAAATTGATTCTGACTTATAGCGACCCCAGTGTTACAGGGTAAAACTGCATCATATGTTTTTCTTGGTGGTAATCTTTAGGTGCTGGTGGTGCAGTGGTTAAAGCACTTGGCCACTAACTAAAAGGTTGGTGGTTAAAATCTATCAGCTACTGCATGGGAGAAAGATGTGGCAGTCTGTTTCCATAAAGATTTACAACATTGGAAACCCCATGGGGCAGTTCTACTCTGTCTTACAGGGTATCTATGAGTCACAATCAACTGGATAGCAGTGGTTTAATCTTTATGGAAACAGTTTACCAGGCCTTTTTTTCCATGGAGCTGCTGGGTGGGTTTGAAATGTCAATCTTTAGGTTAACAGCTAACTGCAAACCACTTGTGCCACCCAGGTACTTTAGAATTTCCTTAACTATTTGAGGGGTTCAACAATGTTCTAGGCAGCTAGATAAGGTAGCAATTTCCCTGTCACTGTTTGTATTCAAATAGAAGCTGTTTGATCACCTGTCAGTGATGCTGCAGAGAAGGTTTCTGAAAAATTTTGCCAGATAGCTTCACTCATTTCCATAAGCTAAGGGTCTTGCAGAGGTGGGGCAGGGCTGGTCACTGGAGGTAACTATAATTCCCCTTTTTTGGGGGATTTTTGGGTGCTTCCTGTGCAGCTGAGCTGTTGGGCTCATGTTGGCAGGGTTACCATTGTTCTCATCATGTTATCCAATGGCCCCACCAGAGATGCTTACCAGGCAATCATTTGTGCCCCCGAGAGAACCAATGCCCATCCTGCCTGCCCTCTGCTGGGCTTTGGGAACAAGGCCATGGGAGTAACCAGGGGAACTGGTTCCCCCTAGAGCCAGGGCAAGGGCTAGAAATGGATTCCAGTGCAATCCTCTCCCTAATGCTGCTGCCCTCAATGAAGCTGGCTCACTACCCCCAACCCCTGTAGCCCCGCCTCTGGAGCCTGCTGTCCTGTGATTAGTCTCTGGTCTCCTGCAGGCATCTTGGCTGGAGCTTGTGTTTTTGTTGTTTTGCAAGCTATCAGCAGCAGGATTTAGCTCTCATGAGCTGCTGAAAACATCAGTGATGGGTTTGTTTGTATTTGCCTAATTAGGCAATGAGCTGTGATGTTATCCCAAGGACTGGCAGCGTCTTTGAAAAACACCCAGAAGCGTAGATTCTGAGGAAGTTCGAGCTCCTTCCACAGTATCATTTAATCCCTCTTGATACTCCCTGGGGAGGCAAAATTACTTAGAGTCTGAATCCTACAGTCAAATTACCTGGATTCAAATTCCAGCTCTATCACTTCCTAGTTCTGTTGCTTTGGGTAAGTTCTTTTAATTTCTTTGTGCCTCAGTTTCCTTATTAGTGAAATGGGGAGAGTACCTCATAGGGTTATGATGAGGGTGGTTCAGTGGTAGAATACTGGTCTTCCATGTGGGAGACTCAGGTTTAATTCCTGGCCAATACAACTCAAGACAGCCACCCCCGCCCCTGTGCCACTGGCAGCTTTTGTGTTGCAAGGACGCCGAACAGGTTTCAGTAGAGCTTCCAGACTGAGAAAGGCTAGGAAGAAAGGCTTGGCAATCTGCTTCTAAAAAACAACAAAGAAAACTCTATGGATTACAATGGTCTGATATGTAAGCAAACATGGGGAGGTGCAGGACTTGGGCAGCATCTTGTTCCACTGTGCATGGAGTCACCATGCATCTGAGCCAATTTTATGGTGGCTTAACAACAATAACAACTACATAAAGTGTCTGTTGTTGTTGTTATGTGCCGTTGAGTCGGACCTGACGCATAGCGACCCCTCCTTGGGTTTCCGAGGCAGTATCACTATGGAAGTAGATTGCCCCATCTTCCTTCCGAGGAGTGGCTGGTGGGTTTGAACCGTCAGCCTTCTGGTTAGCAGTCAAGTGCCTTAGACACTACGCTACCAGAGCTCCCCACTATGCTACCAGAGCTCCCTGTAAAGTGCCTGACACATACTAAATAGTTTATAAATGCTAATTTAAATAAAAATGACAGTCAGGTAGTGTAGTCAAAGAGATACCTGTCTTTAGAAGGGAGCAAAACAGGTTATTGGGCAGTTAAGGGATTGAAGACAAAGTCCCATGCATAGGAATTGGTTATATGTTTGAGTCAATTTCTTTCTCATTGTGACTTTGTTTACCTGTCAAATAAAGGGAAAAAATCCATATTTCTTTTCTTCTCCAAGTCATTGTGGATTTATGAGATAATGTCTAGAAGTACTTGATCTTCTTAGAAGAACAATGTTCTATCAATATGAGGAAGTCTATTTATAAATCATTTTCTTTGGCTGATTTTTCCAAGTCTTTGTGACCAGAAAAACATTTAGGTCTTCAATGAAAATATCATTCCTGGTAGAATGAATGGGACCCTAGTGTTAAAATGGAAGAGAATAAGAGCAGCCAAAGGGAGTTCCATAAGAATTTGACCGGATTCTACAAATTGCCTGGATTAAAATTCCTGCTCTATCACTTCTTAGCTCTGTTGCCTTGGGTAAATGGCTTCAATGTCCCCACAAGAAAACTTTTACAGTATTAAGTGCTCTAAAAATACTTACTGAATTGAATTGACTTTTATTATTCTAATTTCCTTACCAGGAGAGTAAATAGTATTTGTTGAGCATACAAGTTTTTACTGGAGTCTTGGGTGGCACAAACAGTTAAGTGCTTGATTACTAGCCAAAAAGTTGGCAGTTCAAACCCAGTCAGAGTCTCCTTGGAAGAAAGACCTTGAAAACCCTACAGAGAAGTTCTACTTTGCACACATGGGGTCACCATGGGTAGGAATCATCTTGATGGCAACTAACAACAGCAATGACAACAACTTTTTATCACTGTCATCATTGGGCTGTTTTGGGGGGACATATGAGCAAATACAAGGCAAGTGCTTTACTGGAATTTGATTTTATTCGTTCTGAAAGGAGAGGCCCTATCTTCCTGTAAATGGAGTCCAGTTGGAGAGGAAGCATTGCCCAGTTCATCTGAGTCCATGCTCCTTCAGTATGTAGTAGGAAGGCACTCCTGGATTTCAGAAAGGCATTTCCCTGTTCTGCTATGGGAACTCTGGTGGTGTAGTGCCTGAGGCACTTGCCTGCTAACCAGAAGGTTGGAGGTTCAAACCCACCAGCCACTCCTCGGAAGGAAGGTTGGGCAATCTACTTCTGTTGTGATGCTGCCTTGGAAACCCAAGGAGGGGTCGCCATGAGTCAGAGGCGACTCGATGGCATATAACAACCACAACATTATGGAGCTGGATGCCAGAGGGCCAATTACTGACATGGTGACAACCTCTCTAAGAACCATCATCCATGGTGACATGGAGCTTTCTATTGGCCACTGACCAAACAAGGCTCCAGTGCCTAACTAAAGGCTGAAAATCCCTGACCAGGTACCCAGACAGCCTCCTTAACTAGCAACAGTGCTGGGCCAAGCTCAGAGTCATCCATGGCATGTACAATTCTAGTTAGGGAAGGTCATATCTGTCCCCCAGCTTCTCTAGGGTAAGGGAGTTCAGAGACTCTGAAATTGGCCAGTTCCCATAATACTTAAACTTTATGGCAGCACAGTATATTTTGGAGATATTATTCTGTCTTTTATCCATGCTCAGCTGGGCTGTAGCACTCAAAACTTGTGATGCTATTGACCACTGCTATAATGTTTCAATATACATTTTTGGCAAGACATAACTCACATTTTAAAATATTAATTTCCCAACCATCATGTTTCTGAGTGCACTCCGATTTTTTATTTTCCTGCAGCTGTTCCCCATGAGGGAGGTAAAGCTACTCTCAGTCGAATACACATTTTTCTGTCCTCCTTTACCTCCTCAAATCCTCAATCACAGGGACACCAAATTCCCAGTTCTGAATTTTATAGTTGATGCCAAGCTGAGCAACAGTCACATGTCTACCCACCCTGAGGAAGAATAATAATGGCTGATGGGTGAGTGACCAAGAGGATGATTCCATTTCTTTTTCTCTCATGGGAGAGGATGAATTAGAAAGACATCTGTATGGGTTTATAGGGTTGACATTCAGAATAGTTAACAAATGGTGTGGCATGGGCACCAACCAGCAAGAACAGATGCCAGCCACAAACTACAAGTGGTGCATATTTGTGGAATATCAGCTGGGGTGGGCTCAGCGAAGCTTGGGATTTACTTTTAAAACCTCTTTTCTTTTCTTCCCACAGACTGATGGTCTCTAAAATTAACCAGGTTTCATGCCTTGATAAGTAGGGCATCAATTTTGGACCAAGACACAGAAACAATTGAACTCCAGAAATCTGACTTTACATGAAGCATGTTTGACTTTGTAGTTGTGGCAACATTGTACTAGGTTTAAGAACTCCCACCAGAAGTGAGGCTTTCCTTGTAACTCATTACCAGTGATTGGAGGAGCCCTCAAAGTCCTATGGATTCTGGACTTGGGGCTTGCCTTGAAGGAACTGTCATGAAAGTGTATAGTTTAATCCCCAAACACTTATGGAGGTGGATGTTCTCTGTAGGGTGGGTAGGTGGGTAAGGTGGTGACAAGTTTCAGATCTTCCCAAAGGGGGTCTGTGGGTACTCACTTGAGAGGTCTCTGCCCACGCCCAATGCCAGGCCATCCTTGATCCACAGAACGAAGCCATCATATTCAGGGATGGCGCATAGCAGTGTCACTGGCTGCCCTGACACCACCACCTGGTCCTGGGGCTGCTGGCTGAAGGAGTACACTTGGCCTGGGGAGGGGACAAGCAGAAAGATGAGTTAGTTTCAGTGAGCAATACCTGGAGGGCTTATGCTTCTTATGGAAGCAGAAATGGGGCTGGTGACAAAGTCCCCTCCAGGGGGCCTCACTTCCTATCTGGGTTCACGCAGCAGCTTCCTAAGTGTTCTCAGTCCCCAGTTTGAAAAGCCAGTTGCTGTTGAGTCAGCTCTGACTCTTGGCAACCCCATATGTGTCAGAATAGAATTGTGCTCCATAGGGTGTGTGTGTGTATATATGTTGTTGTTGTTATGTGCCATCAAATCGGACCTGGCTCATAGCGACCCCTCCTTGGGTTTCCAAGGCAGTATCACTACGGAAGTAGATTGCTCCATCTTCCTTCTGAGGAGTGGCTGGTGGGTTTGAACCACCAGCTTCCTGGTTAGCAGTTAAGTGCCTTAGGCACTACACTACCAGAGCTCCTATGTATATATATATGTATACATATATATATGTACATATATTATCTATAGCATATATATATATATATAAAATTATCTATAGCTATCTCTCTCTCTCTCTCTATATATATATATATACCTATGATATTTCATTGTGTTTTCAGTAAAGGTTTACACAGCAGTTTAACCAAAAAACCAAACCCACTGCCGTCAAGTCGAATCCGATTCATAGCAACCCCTCCTTGGGTTTCCGAGGCAGTATCTCTATGGAAGTAGATTGCCCCATCTTCCTTCTGAGGAGTGGCTGGTGGGTTTGAACTGCCAGCCTTCTGGTTAGCAGTCAAATGCCTTAGGCACTATGCCACACAGCAGTTTAGGTTCCCATTAAACATTTTCTACATGTTGTTTAGTGACATTGGTTACATTCTTCATGATGCTTGAGCATTCTCTATTATTTTCATTCTGGTTGTTCAGTTTCCATTAATCTAGTTTCCATTAATCCCCCTTACATTCTCATCTTTGTTTTAAAGTAATTATTGACTGTTTGGTCTCCTATAGGTGATTTTTTAAAGGAGGTCAATACTTAATGGGTGATACTCATTATTGCTTGAGCTAATTTGTTATTTAGCTAAAAGGTGACCTCAGGGGTTACTTTGGGTTCAAGCTTTGAAGACTATTTCAGGGCAATAGTCTTGGAGAGTCTTCCAGTCTCAACAGTCTAGTAGGTTTGCTCTTTTTGGGAATTTGAGGTTCTGTTCCACATTTCTCTCCAATTTTTTTGTCCATCTATTGTAGCACTGATTATAATGGTCAGCAGGGGTAGCCAGGCACCTAGTTCTTCTGGCTCAGGGTGGAGGAGGAGGACATTTGTGCAGATTACTTGTCTTGTAGAGTAGTTTGATGGTTCGAACCTACCAGCCACTCTGAGGGAGGAAGATGTGATAGTCTGCTTCTGTAAATGTTACAGCCTCAGAAACCCTATGGGGCAGTTCTGTTCTGTCACATGAGGTCACTATAAGTTGGAATTAACTTGACAGCAATGAGTATACAAATATATGCTTACATGCATACATTTATACCCAAATAAATTTTTTTGGTTGTTTTTGCTATTGTTTTAGAATTATATATCCAAGAGCAATTACCAACAGGTCTTTTTGTCTAGTGTACTTTTTAGTGATGTAGTTTACTTTCATCAAGCTCACTTCCCCCTTATTTAGTGTTACCTTTTCCCAAAATAACAAGTGTCTACTATCTACAACATGAATCCCCTCCCTTCAACACCCCACCCCTGGTAACCACTAATGAACATTCATTTCTGTATATTTACTTGCTCATATCATTTCATTAAAGTGAGAAAATAAAATATTTGGTTTTTTTTTGGTAATTGACTTATTTCCCTCAACATAAAGTCCTCCAGATTCATCTGTGTTCTAAGATGTTTTAGGAACTCATTTTTCTTTATTGCTAAGTAATATTCCATTGTTTATTTGTACCACATTTTACCTATCCATTCATCTATTGTTGGGCACTTGGGTTGTTTCCAGCTTTTCAGCTATGGTGAATAGTGCTGTGATGAATGTATGTGGGCATATGTCTGCTTCTGTCACTTCTATTAGATCCCTAAGGTATATGCCTAAGAGTAGAATTGCTAGGTCATATGGCAGCTCTCTCTCTAGTTTTTTAAGAAACTGTCAGACTGTTTTTCACAAAGGCTGTACCATTTTGAATTTCCACCAGCAATGAATGAGGGTTCCACTTTCTCCACATACCCTCCAACACTTGTTATTTTTCAATTTTTTTTTTTTTTAAATCTTAGCCATCCTAGTGGGAGTGAAGTGGTATGTCATTAGGTTTTGATTTGTATTTCTCTGATGGCTAATAACATTGATCATCTTTTCATATGTTTGTTGGCCATTTGAATATCTTCTTTGGAGAAATGTCTGTTCATGTTCTTTGCCTAGTTTTTGATTGAGTTATTTGTCTTTTTGTTGTTAAGTTGTAGAAATTATCTATATATTTTAAATACTAGACCCTTATCAGTTATATCATTCCCAAAGATTTTTTTCCCAGCCTGTAGCTTGTCTCTTTATTCTTTTGATAAAGATTTTTGAGGAGCTCACTTGAGAATTAACTTTGATAAGGTCCCTTTAATCTATTTGTTTTCTGTTACTCACGTATTCAATGTTGTGTTTGATAATCTATCATTGAAAAAAATTATGTCCCCAAACTTTGCTCCTATATTTTCTTCTAATAACTTTATGGTTTTAGATGTAACATTTAGTCTCTTGATCCATTTTGAATTAGTTTTTGTGCACAGTGTGAGGATCTTGTTCCATTTCCCTGTATGTGGAAAGCCACTTTGCTCTATAAGGCTTTCAGTGGCTGATTTTTAACAAGTAGACCACCAGCCTTTTTTCTGAGGCTCCTCTTGGTGGACTGAAACCTCTAGTCTGGTTAGCAACTGGGCAGGTTAACCACTTGCCCCATGCAGAGACTCTCTGCCATTCATCCTCTATGTGGCACTCAGAGTGGTATTTCTAAATAGTCTGATTATGTAACTCCTGCATTTAGAATCCTTTAACAACTCCTTAGAATTTTTAGGCTAAAACTCAAATTCTTTAATATTAGCAAAGTCTTTTCAGGAGCTGGCTTCCAACTCTAGCCTCTCTGTTCTTCTCTCTGCAGCACTCACACTCTGGTCTAGTCATAACTCCAATGTCCCAATAGACCAGATCCAACTACAATTCAGTCCTGTTGCTCCTTTTCCATTAGGTTAACTCCTACTTAACTCCATTTGCTTGATGCATACTCAACAACAGACCAGGAGCAGGAGGGACATCCTTTTAGAAGTGTCTGTGGGGGTTGTGCTTTAAGAGGGCACTGGGGTGGCAGCGTGGTTTTGGTTAAATCTGAGAACCAAAACAAAATTGTATAGTTTTAGTGGTTCCCAGGATAAGCCTAGGGACAAATTCAGTGGATTGACTAGTGGTGAGTTTGTGCAGAAAGTTGAAGGACCAGATAATCATGTCCTAACACTTCCTCCCTGTGCGTTTCTTTTCTGCAGCAGATTCTACTCTAGCCTTTCTAACCCAGGGAAATAAATCATCCAATGTGATCCCACATCCACCCCATACACACCTCAAAGCAAGGCAGTGCTGAGACTTCTAAGCTAGTCAGTGCATATATATTAAACAAGCACAGTCTTTTAAGACTTTAAAATATTAACTCATTTCATCCTCCTAATAACCTGTGAGGCAGGTATTATTTTTATCTCTATTTTCCAGATGAGGGGAGTCCCTGGGAGGTAAAAGTGCTTAAGTGCTTGACAGCTAACTTCAGGTTAGGAGTTAGAACCCACCCACAGGTGCCTGAGAAGAAAGGCCTAGTGATCTGCTTCCAAAAGGTCACACCTCGAAAACCCTGTGGAGCACAGTTCTACTCTGCACACATGGGGTTGCCATGAATCACAACCAACTCAATGGCAACTCGATGGTTTTTCAGTTTTGACTGATGAAGAACTGAGACCAAGAAGTGAAAAGTACTCACAGGAGCTGCCCTTGAATTACTTACCAAGAATTGTGTATCCCTTACCATGTTTAGTTATTATAATAATAGCACTTAGGATGTTGCATTATCAACTTCATTTCACAAGGGCTTAGGAAATGGGGCCTTAGGAGGTTAAGTAAATTATCCAGCTAGTTGTCTAATTTCAGAACTGGGGCTGTCAATCAATGTCTTTCTGGCTTTGAAGGCTAAGCTCTCACCTACTAATACTTTACAGATCCCTACGTCTTGCCTTGGAGGACCTGCTGAAGAAGGTGGGGTGTGTGACATGATCCATGTTCCCATGGAGCCCATATTTGAGTGGATGAAGACACATTGATACTCACTGAGCACCTGATCCAGCAGTCAGCTCTTTACATATCTTCTTTCACATAATCCATTGAATTATTTCAGGGTAGAACTATCCCCATTTACAATAAAGAACCCAGGATCAGAGAGGTTTGAGGTGGGAGCTATCTTACTTCTGAGCCCTCACTCTTTCCTCCATACACTGCTTCACAGATAAAGTGGTTTATACAATAAAGGTTTGTACAAGAAAAAATGAGACCTGGTGGGCTGCTGCAACAGCCTCTTCTCTCCCATCTTGAGAGAGTCAGGAACAGCCACTGAGGTCCCTGGACAGGCTGCTGCCCTCTGTGTCTCCCCATCTTGGGGACCAAAAACCCCAGGCTCAGACCACAGATAGAGTTGAGCTGTCAGCAGCAGATGGCCCAAAGAAGAGAAAAATTGATGTATAAAAACAGAGGGGAGGGAAGACACAACACTGAAAGGACACTGAGTTTCTATTAATAGTGAGGGAAAAATTCAGGAAAAGTTAATGGTGATGGTTGAACAACAGGAAGAACATATTTAATGTCACTGAACTGTGATGTGAAGATTGTTGAAATGACGAATGTTTTGGTACTTATATATTTACAACAGTAAAAAGGGTTTAAACAACACAACAAAACAGAAGGGAGCCGGTGTGGACAGGAGTAGAGTGTGTGGTGGAGGCTTCCCCAGAGGAGAGATCCAGATCCACATCACAGAGAGCTTGTGGCAGGCAAGAAGGTGTAGCTGAGTTCACAATCTGAGGAGATCTTGGCTGGGCATCTGAGGAGTCTCATTAAAAATCAAATTGGCCTTGAATTGTGGGAGTAACACTTTTTATTCTGATTTGAGCTTTACAAATTAGATTTCATAGGACATTTTAATCAGCTATGTTTTTTTTTTTTTTTCCCCTCTCCGTCTCTTCAAGTTGTCTGTTGTAATTAGATTGCTTCTGGCACCAAGACAAGAGGGAAAAAGAAGTGAAGAGATGAGAAGCGAGGAAGAGGAGAGAGACTAGGAAAGAGAGGAGTAAAGTGAGGATTCCAAGAGCAAAAGGAGAGAGCTGAATAGAAAAGAAGATGAAGAAACAGGAAAAAGCTAGAAGAAAGGGATGAGTGAGGAGAGAAAAGAGGGGAGGGAAAGGAGAGGGAGCAGTGAAGAGTGTGTGAATGGGGGGTCCAGTACATTCCTCTCCTTTTCTCTCTTCTACTCACTTTAATGATGATTCTACCAGCTCATTCTTTTATATCAAAACCTTGCTTGCAAGGAGGACAGTGTGCAAGGCAGCAGCAATAGCTGCCAAAGATGGTGTTATCAGAGAGAATTAGCAGGTTGTCAGCTGGGAACTGAGGGGGTTATAATGAGAAAGCCCTGAACAAAGTGGTGCAGAGCCCTCTGGAAATGTCTGTTCTTATGAGTGCCCACAGTGGATAATTGTTCCATTCCTTCCCAAGCTGGCTGGCCCCTTAGAATTTTCCACTGCCCAATCTTGCTTCCTTTTGTTGAAGGAGCAGGAGGTGCTGAGAGAGGGTAAGGGGAGATTCTGGGTATAGGGGGTATCCAAGGTGCCAACTGAATGAGGATTAAGCTGATGGTGAGAACCTGAGTGTGGAGGGACCCTGGGGAAGAAGGGTGCTGTTACCACAGACACCAGGCTTGAGGGAAGTTGCAGGGCTGCAAAGAGTATCCAGTCAAGTCAGGCCATGGAGGTGATTCTGTCTGGTCACAGGGACACTTTCACTTTGGGGGATGTCTCAGAGCCAGGAGTTGAGGGTAGGCACAAGATCCCACAAATAAGACTTGGGGTCCTAAGAAAAGGATCCTGAAAGGGGTAAGGAAGAGCAAGGAGAAGGCCTGAATGGAGGCATTCCTGATGAAGTCTGAGTAGCTTTGGAGGCTACAGATTCCATAGCTGTCATCCTAAAGGTTTTCATCACTCCCAATTCATTTGTTTGGACCCATGGGTTTTTCTGTGGAGAGAATGTTGTTTCTGGGTGAGATGGAGACAAAGGGCATAGAGAGAGCAAATCATTCTTTTTTTGGAGGCGTTATCACCTTAATTGACAAATTTCTCTTCCAGTCAGATTGTAATATTTGCACATCACATTTAAATCAGTAGAAATATTTTTTCTTTTAAATCAATGGAATGCTTCTCAAAGGGAATTCTTAAATGGGATGTTACCCTATAGAGTAGATAGGAGTTGAGATACTGTGGTTGAAAAGCAAGTGCAAAGCATTTCGTGTTTTATTTATTTATTTATTTTATTTTTATTGTGATATGGGTGACAGTTTACAGAGAAAATTCCTTTTCCATATAGCAGTTCACATACACTTTGTCTCATGACATTGACTGTAGTTCTCCACAATGCAACATCTCTCTTCCCACCCCCTCTCCATAGTTACTTCTTCCCTGTGTCTTTCCCTCCCATACACTCCTGCCCTGTGAGCTATCTCTGTGTGTCAGTTCATGGTTTTGAACTGCCAACTTTTTGGTTACCAGCCGAGAGCTTAATTGCTATACCTCCTCAGGGCTTCTTTCTACCTACCATCTCCCTCAAAAAACTCACTTCCATTGAGTTGATTCTGACTCATAGAGATCCCCAATAGGTTTTTAAGGCTACAAATCTTTACAGAAGCAGACTGCCTCATCTTTCTTCTACAGAGTGGCTGGTGGGTTCGAACCACTGACCTTTTTGTTAGCAGCCAAATGCCTTAACCACTACACTACTAGAGCTCCTCTAGCTACCATCCCCCTCACTGCCATCCAGTCGATTCTACTCATAGTAGAACCCCTCCTTGGGTTTCCGAGGAGGCATCTCTATGGAAGTAGATTGCCCAATCTTCCTTCTGAAGAGTGGCTGGTGGGCTTGACCCACCAGCCTTCTGGTTAGCAGTCAGATGCCTCAGGCATTATGCCACCAGGGCTCCTCTAGCTTAAGAAAGCAGGTGTAATAATGATATTATTATCATCAAAATAGTTATATATTGTAAGTAATATTTTTATTGTTAATCATTGCTAGCTTTTACTGACCATCAAACATGTATGAAGAGATTTGCATGGATTATGTTATTTAATTCTCTCAGGAATCCTATGACACAGAACCATATTAAACCTGTGTGAAGATGAGGCTGGCAATCAGTATCTTGTCTGGGCCCCAGAGGTACCGAGTGGTGGAAAAGAGACATCAACATCAGCAGTCTTATTTCCAAGCGATTTCCTAGGGTCCTTACTGGGATCGTTCACATGTTATGACATAGTTTTCACTTCCTGGGAGGTCACAGCCTAGTTCAAGAGCTAAGAAGACCCCTACTTGGGCCTCTCTTTCACCCTGTCTGTAATGAAAAGTACTGAAAAGTCTTGAGAAATTCATAAAGTTCTGTGTGCAGTGCCTCATGGGCACAGGTCTCTGGGCAAGTTAGTCAGTGGGGTAACCAGGGAAGCTTGCTGGGGTGGTAGGTTTAGGTTTGTAGGGTGACCCCAATAGTCCCCATATTTCACAACAACAATGCTCCAAAGAATCCTTTGCTCCCCTCACCATGTAAGATGAATGCAGATAGTGTAGTGGAAAAGAATGGGGCTTGGGAATCAGACAGACCTGGGTTTGAATCTGGG
Organism: Orycteropus afer afer; assembly: GCF_000298275.1. Lineage (NCBI taxonomy): Eukaryota > Metazoa > Chordata > Mammalia > Tubulidentata > Orycteropodidae > Orycteropus > Orycteropus afer. The sequence goes on along the minus strand of NW_006921765.1, from coordinate 5,848,355 downwards.
CACCTACTAACTTGCTGAGTGTCAGTTTTCCTATCTGTAAAACGAAGTTCACAACACAATGACTCAGAAAATCATTGTGTAGATTAAGAGGGAGAATGCATGTAAACATTTAGCAGAGGGTCTGGACCACAATGAGTGCTCAGAGGAAACAGGCCACTCTCATAGGCTCTTCCCTGCTCCTCTTCCTCTCCCAAAGTAGCCCTCACCTTGAACACCAAACTATGAGCTGCTGAGTTCTATGGGGGGGAGGGGGGAAGCAGGGCCTGGGTAAGCAGATGATTCTCTATTGACAGTGATGGGGGAGGACCAGGGTGGGCTTCTAAGACAAGAACATGTTCTCCTTTTTGCAAGAGGACCATGGTTTAGTTTCCTTGTGTTCTCTGGTGGGCCTTAAGGCTAGTGTTTGGATAAGTACTGATGCTGGATGTGACTGGCTAGCTGTTGTGAGCCATGCCCTATGGGGAGAGGAAAAGGAGGGGAATATTCAGGCAGAATTGTCACACATGGCTAGGAGGGGCTGGTAGGCTTGGTGGGACAGGAGGGAGTCCTCTTTGGGACAATGATGGGAATCTTTATTCTGTGGAACTTGTATTGAATCAACTCTCATTTGTAGAGGAAGTTTGTGAGTGAGTGCATGCACGTGCACTTGCATGCATACACAGGTACACACATACACACAGGGTAGAGCAGTGAAGTGGGCTTAGGGGGAAATGCATTGGGAACTCTCCCTTATGTTAGGTGGAGTGGAATATGAGCCAGTTGTGCTTGCCTCCCCAGATCTTATCCTAAAAAGGAGGAGCCCCACAGAGTGGGGTTCCCAGGAACTCAGAGACAGGACATATCAGAGTCCTGAGAGGTGACCACAACCTGCATGTCTCTCCTGCACACCTGGCTGGGCAGATCAAGAGAGTACTTTTACCATCTAGCCAACAGGTAAAGGAGGGTGCTTCTCCCCCTGGAGCTCAGAGCAGAGAAAGGGCTCCCTCAAGGTTCCACGGTAGCAGAGTTGGGATTCAGGCTGGGGTCTGTGGCTTGTGTTGTACTCTCTCTACCACCTCATTTGCTCAAAGGACAAGAAGGGTGGGGCTGAGATGTTGAGCAGGAAGGGCCTTTTGGGTCTCTCTGGTTGGGAAGGATGAAGAGGAGAGCACACCTTACTTGTCTGGCATGGCTCTGAGTCAGGACCAAGGTGGCTCAAGGGATGGCAGGTGCTGTGAGTGGATGAGGGGGAGAAGGAGCATACGTAGTGACAGCAGGTGGTAGAGGACGGATGGAGCAATTATTCAGTGCTGAAAGGCACAGATGTAGCCTGGCCCAGAGAGAGGGTGGAGAAAGGGGCAACTGGGCCTGGGCAGAAAGTTCCCCCAACATCGGTCTCAGTCACCTCAGCACCTCTGTTCTGCATCCATTTGGCTGGGGTGCTTCTCTCCTGCCTATCTCTCTGCCCTTGTCCATATACCAAGTGTTCCAGCTCCTCTGCTCTCTGCTCAGGAGCAGTGTGCCTCAGCTTCTCTCTCCTCAGGACTCCTCCAGACTGTTTTCTTCAAAAATCCACTGAGGTATCCCTTCCCTTTTCTGTCTTTCCTCATCTCTATCAACCTACCAGACTCTGAAAGGGCCATCCAGATCACCTGCCCCACCTCAGTCTCTTTTTGGGGCTTGCAGCACACATTAGCATGGCAGAAACCCTCACCATCTGGCTCTGGGAAGTCCCCTCTGTCTTCCTGTAAGACATTTAAAATGCCTCACACACCTTTGGCCCTGCTCTGAGGCCCCTCTCAATTCCCAGTTATTTCCTAGGCAGGAAAAAGGCACTTTGGCTAGAAAGCTGAGGTTATAAGGCCTAATCATCTGGAATGCTGGTTTTAAAGCTCTGTGCAGAGTCCTGGGCCACCTTGGCCAGTGGGCACAGGTATGTGAGCTACTTGTGGGGCTGACTGAATATGGCTCCAACCCCACCCCTTCCCTAGCCAGAGTGTTTCTGCTTCCATTCTTTGTGAACCACTTAAGATTCTGATGGAACAAATTCTTGTTCTTACAGAATATCTAAAAATTTCTGAATTTTTGAGGGAGAACTTTTTCTGGGATGAAAATCTGAGCTAAGTAGACAAGATATCAGTGGTCCTAGTCTTTGTGTCTCCCCTCACTGTCTCTACTTACTCTTCTACCCTTCTACCCAAGCACTCTCCATCTCCTTGGGACTGTCTCCCTTCCACCCAGGCTCAGGGCCCACTGTGTTGTCAGGGCTATCCTAAAAACTTCTGGAAGGATCTGTGGTCCAGGGGACTATTAAGATTTCCCAAAGTCATTGGTGCTGTAGTCTGGCCCTGAGTCTGTGTATGTGGAAAAGGCAGGAAGGCATCCCAGTGTCCCTGTGCCCATGGTGGCTGGGGTCCTCTTCATGCTACTGAGAGAATCCATGGGGCTCACACATCACTGCTACCCACAACTGTCAGACCCAACTCTTTTGGAGACACACTCTGGTAATCCATAGTCCCAAACCTGCTACCACTGCTCTAGGCACATGAGTTTGTTCTCTTCTGGTAGCCAGGATGATTCTACTGTAGAGGTGAGAGGCAAGAGGCCTACAGGTCAGCATGGACAGGTGGAAGAAGCTGGAATGTAGGTTAGTGACGGCAACAGAGGAGACAAAGCCACAATGCACATTCTGCTCTGGAGCTTAATGTGGGGAGCATGGTGGGGTGGGGTTGCTGAACAGCTACCGAGTCCCCTGGCAGTGAATTCCTCTTCTGATGCCCACTAGGAGGCCAGATCAAGGACAATCAGAAGAGGGTGTGAGGGCTGTGCTCATGCCTCCTCCTTCTCTGCCTGTGTGCTTTGGCTGCATCTGTGGCAGCAGCATATTGAGGGGATGCCCACTGCTCTCTGGGTTCAATCCAACCAGACCTTAGGTGGTAATACAGAGTCCCCTGGAATGTTCACCCTGTCTCTCAGGAGTCCAGCACTCCATGAGCACATGGAAAGGAGAGTGATACCCTAAGGACCTAGTGGACTGGGCACAGATGGGATGGGAGCCTATCTGCTCCCCTGGAAAAGTACCTGCTGCCAGCCCTGAGCCTAAAGGGTGGTGGCAGCCCACCTAGGATCCTGCCACCTTAGATCTTGAGAGATCCAGTGAAGCTTTTTGGGAGTCTGTGGATGGTAAAGCTTGAGACAAGTCACCAGACTATCAGGATGAAAGTGGCTGGTCTCATAAAGAGGTCATATAAAAGTTAGGGAGGGCTGCTTTAAGCATGGGGGGGGGGTAGTTGAGAAAATAGGTCAGTGTGATCTGGGGCAAGTTCCTCATCCTCCCTGAGCCTCAGTTTCCTTGTCTGTAAATGGAGATGACACACCTACTGTGCAAAGCTGTTGTGAGGATGAGAGTCCTTATGTGTAAGTGATTTTGGCACTCAAAGGTGTTTCATAAAGGGTTGTTCTTTTCATCTTGATGCACAAATCTTTCCTGAGCCTGAGGCTGTTATAACAGCTCCCATCATGAGGACATCGGAGCTGGGAAAGGAGGCTTTGCAAATCTGAAATTAGACTGATTATCAATCTGTTTCCTCCCATTAGTCACGCACACAAGAGAAGTGAACCTGAGAGGGCTCCTCCGCTCCCAGCCCCACTCTCGGAATCGCCTGGAGTTTTCTGACCAGCCAGGCAGAAAGGGCTCAAATGTCACCGTCTGCTCTGTTATTAGTGGCCAATTGGGGAAGGCTTAAGAATACTTGTAGTAGGGATATTTATTGCCAGCTTTCTCCTAGCCTGGAGCATGCAAATAGTCTCTGAGGAGATTAAGGGGAATTGGGAAACAAGCAAATGGGAGAAGGAGAAGGAGTCAGCTCAGCAGCCCCTGACCAACAGGAGGAAGATGCTTAGCTGGGGTGGAAGGGGCATTAGGAGGATACCTCAGATCACACCTGGAGCCCGTGCCCCTGACTCCTGCTGTTTGCCTCCTGCTCAGCTCAGGGCCAGCTCCCAGTGCAGCAGAACAGCCTTCTGGGAAATTTCAGAATACCCTGTCATGGCCTACTCTGGGAAGCAGGATTAGGAGTTATGCGGTTATGTCTAGGCCCAATGACTGACTGACTGACTGTACTGATTTCCTAGGGCTGCTGTACCACAAACTGGGAGCTCATAAGAACCAAAATCTATTGTCTCACAGCTAAAAGAGAGTGAAAATCTGAAATCAGGGTGTCACCATGTTGATTCCTTCTGAGGGTTCTAAGGGAGAATTGGTTCCATGTTTCTCTCCTAGCTTCTGGGAATTGTTGAAGATTCTTAGTGTTCCAGTCTCTGCCATGGTCTTCACACAGCCACCTTCCCTTTGTCTCTCTCTGTCTTTTCTTTTATAAGGATACCAGTTATATAGGATTAGGACACACCCTACTCTAGTATGACCTCATGTTAACTGACAACATCTTCAAAGACCCTGTTTCCAAACAAGGTCATGTTCATAGATACCAGGTGTTAGGACTTCAACATATCTTTAGGGGACCATAACATATCAATTCCTAACACTGAGCAGTGATTGTGCCAGTTCCTAGGGGTGCAGTGGTGATCATGGGCAGGGGCCACCTCAACAATGCACAACGCCTCTGCTGGGTATAGGGTGGGAAGAGGGGCCCATGTGTCTTCTGCCACAAGGAGCTTGTTGTCTGGAGGAGACAGTTGTACACACAAAGAGCTATGATAAAAGGCACTACATGAGTAGTGTTGAAAGGGAGGAATAAACAAACTCCAAGAAACAGAAGTCGACTCCTTGTGAGAGAATGGGGGAAGGAGGCATAGAAGGGTGGCTTCTGAAATGACCTTGAAAGGTGACAAAGATGAAGGCAAGGAGGGAAATGGCTGCAGTGGGAACAGCATAAGTAAAAGTGTGGAAGTCAGGTGGCTCAGGTAATAGAATGATTGATGTCATAGGTCTAGGTTTGACCTCTGGATCTCCCATTATAGTTGTGAATTTGAGAAAATTTCTTAGTGTCTCTCAGCCTCAGTTTCCCTGGAGGGATAGTAATAACTACTTCCTGTATGGTGCAAATGGTGGAGTGTTTTACTGCTAACCAAAAGGTTGACAACTCAAACCCACCCAGAAGCACCTCAGAAGGTAGCCTTTCCTGCTTCCAAAAGGTCATGGCCACTGAAAACCTTAGGCAGCAGTTCTACACTGCATATATGGGGTCACCATAAATCAGAGTCTACTTGTACTTGATGGCAACTAACAACAACATGATGTATGAAGTGTGAAGTGAAAAAAGAAGACAAAAGAAGAATTGATGTGTTTGAACTGTAATGTTGGTGAAGAATATTGAATATACTGTGGACTGCCAAAAGAATGAACAAGTAAGTCTTAGAAGAAATACAACCAGAATGCTACTAAGATGCAGGATGGTGAGACTTCAGCTCCCCTATTTTGGACATGTCATCAGGAAAGACCAATTGCTGAAAAAGAACATCATGTTTGGTAGAGGGTCAACAAAAACAAGGTAAACCCTCAGCGAGATGGCCTGCCATACAATAGCTGCAACAATGGGCTTAAGCATACCAACGATGGTGAAAATGACACAACATTTTGTTCTGGTACACTTAAGATTGCCACAAGTCAGAGCCAGCTCAATGGGAATTAATAACAACATGGAAGTTTAAGTGAATATCTCAGAGGGATGAGGTCACTTCAGGCTGGAAGTGTCAGGAGCAGCTGCCTTGGATAAGACATCCAACTACTACTGTCAAGGTTTGCAGACTTAGAGGCCTGTTAGTCTGGTCCTCTTCCTTTGGACTTCAATGAGAGAGAGAGAGAGAGAGAGAGAGAGACCCAAAGAACAAAACCAGGATGTAAGATTGAGCTTTCCCTCCATTGTCTGTTTTTCTGAGACTTTTGCTGGAGAGAGAGCTGGAGACTTTCATCCTCAACATTCCCACTGGCAGCTGCTGGTAAATTAATTCTGAAGCACAAGTGAGGAGAATCTTGCCATTATCATGACTTTCATAACCATCATCCCAGAGCATGCACTGGATTTTTATTTGGGCTTACACAATGCAGCCTGACTGATCTCCCAGCAGCTGGATCAGAGGCAGGCATCCTGAGGGCACACATGTTCTCCCAGCCTATGTCTTGCCTGAGCTGGGATACTGTGAGACTGGTTCTGCCAGTCTCACACTTCTCGTCCCAGGACACAGTCTCCAAGGTTGTCCTGGAAAGCATGGTTTTTAATGAAGAGCAATGGGGCTGGCCGAGGCAGGGTGACTCCAAAGTCACTATAAATCCTTTCCCTCTTGATTACCAGCCTCACAGCCCGAGCCAGATCCTGTGCTGTACTCATTAGTGGCTGGGAGAGGTATTCCTCCATCAATTCAGCCAAGGTCTGGATGGCAAGGAGAAGTTGATAACCACTGTGGCTCATCAGTGCCTGTGAAGGAGCCCATCTATCCCTGCTGAGGTCACCCCCGAGTTTAAACCAGATAGAGAAGGCAGAGCAGAAGAGTGGGGGTTTTGGTTGGGATGGTGGGGAGGGTATGGCAGGGAGACATTCAGGAAGCCCATGAAGGCAGACTCTGGGCCTTCTCTTAAGCCTGCTGCTGGCTGGCTGTGGGGGCCAAGGCTAAGTCCCTTTCTTTTTCTGTGTCTCAGGCTCCTGTCTGTGTCTTCAGGTTTGGCATATGAACTCTGTCTTAGTTTTCTAATGCTACTGTAACAGAAATGCCACAAGTGTGTGGCTTTAAAGAAGAAAAATTTTATTTTCTCACAGTTCAGGAAGCTAGAAGTCTGAATTCAGGGCGCCAGCTCTAGGGGCAGGCTCTCTCTGTGGTCTGGGGAAGGTCCTTGTCTCTTCCAGCTTCTGTGGCTCTACCATTCCTCAGTTACTTGGCAATCCTCAGGTTTGCTTCTCTCTTCCCCAGTTTGTGCCCAATCATCTGTGTCTAGGCTACTGTTTATATCAGTCAGAAGTAATTCAGTTTGGGACACACCCTACACTGATATGGCCTCACTAATACAACACAGAAAATCTTATTCCCTAATGGGATTATACCCACAGGTCGAAGGATTAGAATTCCAACACATATTTTGGGGGGCACAGTTGAATCCATAACACACTCACTCCAGGAGAGAGAAGGGAAAAACATGGAAGCAAGAAAGAAAGTGGGAGAATTGTGTCAGTCTGAGAGGTAGCTATAGACACTGGCTCTGAATAGAGGGGCTCTGGGGGTATTGTGGTTAAGGCATTTGGCTGCTAAGCGAAAGGTCATTAGTTTGAACCCACCAGCCACTCTGCAGAAGAAAGATGAGGCAGTCTGTTTCTATAAAGATTTACAATCTTAGAAACCCGATGGGGATCACTATGAGTCAGAATCAACTCAATGACAGTGAGTTTGGTTTTTGGTTTTCTGTGTAGAGAGAGCTTCTACAGTCCTAGGTTAGAGTTTGTTGGAGTGGATCCCACTAGGATAGGCTGGAGGAAGGGCACAGACTGGCTGATCTCATCCTGCCCAGCATCTATTTGTTCTTTTCTAAGGGCTTCTCTACGAGACACAAAAAGAAGGCACACAAAGCTATGTCCTCTTTCTGAGCAGCCGGAACCAAAAGGTACCAATTTGCTGCTGTCTCTTCACCTCTTACTTGTGTGCCTTGAGGCCTGACTCTTCCCTTTTTTAAGCCTCAGATTCCTCACTATAATGCAGGGTTCAGACTAGTTAGTCATTCTGTTAGGCCTCCTAGCCCTACACTCTTTGTTCTAATTTATTCAAAATCCTAAGGCTGAAAATGATAAAAAAAAAATGAGGCACAAGAAAGGGAAAACAAATTCTCCCAAGACACTTGGTCTATTTGGGAAAGATCTATGTCCTGGACATAATATATACATATATTTCAAATAAATTCTATAAAATAATCATTTTAAATTGGTGAGTGCCCTACCAGTTAAAAATGGTTCTAAAAATAAATAGATAAACAAAGAAAGAAAGAAAGAAAATGGTTCTACAATCATGGGAGAAAGAAGGGCTGCTTATGCACAGGGAGACAGCTCAGGGGGCAGGAGTGCATGGAGGAATGGACACAGGGAAGAGGTAACTATGGGGAGGAAGTGGGAGGGGAGCTGTTGCATTGTGGTAAACTGTGGTCAATGTCATGAGACAAAGTATATGTGAACCGCTGTATGGAAAGTGAATTTGCTCTGTAAACCTTCACCCAAATCACAATAAAAAAAAAAGAAAGAAAGAAAATGGTTCTTAAACTTCTGTGTGCATGAGAAGCACCTGGGGAACCCGCTAAAATAGTTTCCTAGCTTCCAATCCAGAGATTCTGAGGTAAGGAGTCTGAGCTGGGTCAATGAATCTGAATTTGCATTTTAACCACTTTCCAGGTAATCCTTCTGCAGGTTGGCTTCTGACCACATCTGAGAAGCACTATTCTATGGAAAAAGCACTGGATTCAGGAGCCCAGGGTTCCCTCCAGTTTGGGTCATCATGATAAGGCCTTGATTGAGCTGTTGTCTCTCTGTGATCACAGAGTTTTCTCAACTACAGAGTGAATACACTGGATGCGGTCAGTGGTTTTCACACTTCTTTTTAGTGCATGTAATCCTTTTGTTAATGAAATTTTATGTGGGACCCCAATTTATAAAAGGGCAGAAGCAGAAACATGGTGAGGCTGGAAGGACAGAGGCATGCTCCTTAGGCCTCTGAAGTAGCTGAAAAAAGTCCCCCTCCCCCCAAAAATATCCACATCCTAATGCCTGGAAGCAGTACATGTTACCTTATATGCAGATGGGATGAAGTTAAGGATTTTGAGGCGGGGAGATTATTTTGGATTGTCCAGGTGGAAAATCATACACGTCCTTTTAAGAATGAGGCAGAGAAAGATTTGACACAGAGGTAAGAGAAGAAGGCCATGTGCAATCAGAGACAGAGATTAGAATGATGTGCCTACAAACCCAAGAAGGCCAGCAGCCACCAAAAATTGGACAAGGCAAGGAACAGACTGTCCCCTAGAGCCTGCCAGAAGGAGTATATCCTTTAATATTCACCATGTGATGGTGATTTCAGACTTCTGACCTCCTGAACTGTGAGAGAAAAAATTTCTGTTGTTTTAAGCCACCAAATTTGTCATGCTTTGTTTCAGAGCCTACAGGAAACTAATCCAGACCCTTTACAGTGGATCCCAAGTTTCCTGTGTGAAATCCTCAAAGATTCAGAAGGCCTTACAGTTTTGATGGTCTCCAGATATCCTATGCTGAGCAATGCTACTATGTCCCCTGACAGGCACAAAAGCAGGTGCTGGATACATATATAGTCAGCTGGAATGCACTGGGTGGCTAAGGGGGGCTGGCTCTGAAGCACAAAGTGCTTTTGCCTCATGAAGACAGTAGCGGCTCAGTGGTAGAATTATCATCTTTCATGTAGGAAACTCAAGAGTTCAATTTCCAGCTAGTGCACCTCATACCAGTAGTCTGTCAATGAAAGCTTTACTATTGCTATGATGCTGGAAAGGTTTCAGCAGAGCTTCCAGACAAAGACAGACTAGGAAGAAAGGCCTGCTAATCTACTTTAGAAAATCAGCCAGTAAAAACTCTATGGATCTCAACAGTCTGATCTGTAACCAATAATGGGGATGGTACAGGGCTGGACAGCATTTCGTTCCATTGTGTATGGGGTTCCCATGAGTTGGGAGTAGGCTCTAATGGCAGCTAACAACAACAACAACAACAATAAAAACTAGCCCATTAGTGATCTTAGATTAATTAGAGAAATCTCAGAACCTCCACACTGAGAACCACAGTACACATCTGCTGCTTCTAGAGAAGGCTTACCAATTGCATACAGATCATCTTAGTCCCATGTCCTGAATTCTCCCCTCTGAGGATATAATCAACTCTTAATTATTTTTTGTTAATGGATAGGAACAAGGGTGTGAATAATCCAAAATGATGGACAATTCAAAATAATGGATAATCCTAAGTAACATTTATTTTTGACTTTGGAATGCATCTTGGTATTCATGTTTGAATATGGATATGTTGGATATTCTGGGAATTTTTAATACTTAAAAAACAAGCCAATGATGGTGCTCCCTCCCTGCCTAAACTCAGGTTGGTGGAGAACATCATCTCTGGTGCTGGCCCAAAGCTAGATTGGGCCACACCTCAGTCCCCCAGTTGGCTGTCCTCATGGTTCACACCTTTCCTAGGAGGGGATGGGGATAATAACGGATTCTGGCTTTGAAGAACTTTCATTCCCTCTAGGGGTCATGCGAATAAGAGTGAAATAAGAAGCTGTGAAATGCTAACAGAGGACTTCATTAAGCAATTTTGGTGATAGCATTTGCCAGGGATGGAGACAATTTGCCAACAGATAATTGAGAGCTGACTATATATGTATCCTAATTAAAAAACGGGAGCTCTGGTAGCATAGTGGCTAAGACACTTGCCTGCTAACCAGATGGCTGGCGGTTCAAACCCACCAGCCACTCCTCGGAAGGAAGGTTGGGCAATCCTACTTCCGTAGTGATACTGCCTCGGAAACCCAAGGAGGGGTCGCTATGAGTCGGGGCCGACTCGACGGCACATAACAACAACAACAACAATTAAAAAACAGATTCTTCTTCCGCTGCTCTGGGATTCTGGGTCTTATCTTCTTGTGTTGGCTTGGGATATTAACAACTACTAATGTTTTGCAAAACAACTCACATATGCTATTTGTTTAACCCACTCTCACAATATCTGGTAGGGAAGGTTCTATCATCAGCCCTAATTTAGAGACACAAGGGCTCAAAGCAGTGATGGCCTAATATCCTATCACAAGTGCATGCCCCAACGCAGCTCCCTTCCAACCTTATCATGCCTCCTCTGTCACCATCCAAAAGTGACCCTGGCAAGGGCTTGGAGTATTTGCATCAACCCCAAGAATGAAGTAGCAGAGAAAATAAGGAGCTCTGGTGGCACAGTGCCTAAGGCATTTGACTATTAACCAGAAGGTTGGTGGTTCAAGCCCACCAGCCACTCCACGGAAGACTGGGTGATCTACTTCCGTAAAGATTTATTGCCTCGGAATCCCAAAGGGGGTTGCTATGAGTCGGAACTGAATCAATGGCAGTGAGTTTTTTTTTTTCTTCGTGTTTGGATTGTTTCAGGTGGGAAAGTTCGTAAACGAGAGGTTTTGTGGTAGAAGCAAGTTGGTAGGAGCATGAGGGAGTGTGCCCTCTGCTGGCTGGGGCCCAGATGGGCTGAGGGGCTATTACTTTTCTGGAGGCTCAGACTATGCTATTGAGCCCATGCGCAATCTACTTCCGTAGTGATACCGCCTCAGAAACCCAAGGAGGGGTCGCTATGAGTTGGATCTGACTCGACAGCAGTGGGTTTGGTTTTTGGATGAGTCAGCATGGACTTGATGGAAACTAACAACGGCCTAGGTGACTTTTGCCCTAAATTCTTGTCCATGGAGCTGATCTCTGCCCCAAGGCCAATGGCAACCCCATATGTGCAGAGTAGAATTGCTCTACAGGCTTTTCTAGGCTGTGGCTTTTCAGAAGCAGATTGCCAGGACTGTTTTCCAAGGTGCCTCTACGTGGGTTTGAACTGTCAACCTTTTAGCTAGTAGTTGAGTGCTGTTTGTGCCACCTGAGGACTGACTCCTACTTAGGCAGAGTCAGGACCAATTAAGATCTTACCTCCTGCATCCCAACTCAGAAGCCCTGTCCAGAAGCTGATCCCCCTGCAAATGCTTTCTCAGACATGGGCTTGGCGAGTAATGACTTCTATTTGCTGTCTGGCTGAAGCCCTAGGCCTGTGCAACAGCCACTGTGGTGCTGAACCACTTATTTTTTGTGAGATGACCCAAGGAGAGCTGGGGCCTGGCTCAGCCCTTCTGCTGGGCACAGGACCAGGGGGCAGCAAATGGGAGCCTTCATGGAAGATCGGGTTCCCTTCCTGCTTGCCACCCAGGACATCTCTATCTTCCAGGCCTGAGTGCCACTGGAGATGCTGACAGTCCCTCTAATAGGAGAGTCACTCCTGGCTTCACTTGAGAGAACAGAGCTGCTTTCAAGCCTCCTCCCCTACATGCAGCAATATTTGGTAACACTTGGCGTCTTGGGGAGAGAATTCATGTCCGTAATTAGTTACTGTATATCACTGTTAGTACTCTGCTCAGGATTTACTGGGCAAATACCATTTAACTGCACAATAACTACAGGTCCTTGCTGCTTATTGGGTAATTTACTAAGGCTGGGAGAATGGGGCAGGAGGGACTGTGAATAGGAGGCATTGCAACCCCCTGAATCAAACTTTATGAGTTTGGGCTTGGCAGGGAGGTGTTGTGTGGAGCCAGCTCTCATGGCTTTGTTTTTCAGACTTGGCTGTAGGGCTTCTTCCTTCTTATTTATTGCAGGAGGAGCAGTCTGCATCTGGGGCCTAGGGCTTCCCAGGGCTACCTGGGGCTATGGAGGGGCCTATGGGTAGAAAGGGCTTTGGCTAAAAGTCTCTGGCAGGAACCCAGGCTAAGCATCCTGGGGGCTCCATTCAACACTTCCATCCACTCCCTCCATGGGGCTTTTTTTTGCACCTGAGCCAGCAGGTGGGGAGTGCAGGGAACTGTCCTTGGGTGGCAGCACCAAGATAATGGTCTACGTCCTCTCTTCTCTCAGAAGTGTGGTGTTGGCTGGAAGGTAGCCAACTTGATCAAAGTCTGCCTTTGTTTGGCCGGGCACTGTCTAAACTCCTCTAACCTATTTAGGCCATGGAGAGGGGAAGAGACACAATAATGAAAAACTCAACGTGCAACATTGCCTTACGCAATCTAATAAATTACTCGGTGCCTGGCTGCCAGCTCAGACTAAGCCCAATATTGCCTGCAGTAATTATTTGGATCAAATGCAGTTTATCTGCTTCGTATTTGTGCTTCTGTGCTCAGTGGTAACTTATAAATGTCATTGTAGTGTTTATTTGTTTTAATGAAACTTAATGGCATTGGAAGCCAGGAGCAGGGCTGGTGGGGCGGCAGGTTTAAAACAATTTCTTCATCTCTGAAGAAAGAATGAGCCAAGATAATGTGAAACTGCCCTAGAAGGAAGAGATTAGCAGTGCTGGCTGTACCCTCATGCTGTGTGGTGGATGGAAGAAAGCAAGGGGCTCCGCCTTGGTGCTGAAGGAAGCTAGCTTTGCCCTCCAGAGATGTGCATCACGAGGTGGTAAAACTTGGCTGTGTTTAATCTCGGTAGTGCCCCATCTGTCCCTGCTCCATTTCCCAAGGTCTTTCCAGGGGTGGAGGTTGTTCAAGGTTCATACCACATGACTCTGGCCAGATAAGAGATGCAGGTTGCCCAGGACATTGGAAGGCCAAGATCCTGAGGAATGAGGATGGTAATTAGAAACACGGAGGGTTACGGGTTTTAGAAGACAGACATCAGAGAGGGGGCTAGAAGAGGAGAGTAGGGGAAAACAAACGGAAAGTGCTCAGAGGGACAAAAGAGAGAGGCGATAAAGGGCTTCCTCCCCAGGGTGGGTAGATAGGAAAGACAGAGGAGAGCAGGTGGGGATTGGAAGGCCAGCTGACCCCTTGGCTCTCAGCAGCACCATGGACAAAAATAGGCCATTTAGTATAGAATTAAGGGTTTTGGCTTCATACAGCTATGGGTTTGGCCATTTACTAGCTGTACAGCTTTGGGCTAATTACTATCCTTTCTGAGTTTCATTTCTATCTGTAAATGGAAGTAATAATAGATACCTCATAGGACTGTCATGATGATTAAATGTAGTGGTGTGTATAAAGTGATAAGCATCATGTTTGGCACATAGCAAAGGAGACATGAAAGGTTGTGGCAGTGACTGGCACGTAGTAGATGTTCAATAAATGTCTGTCTAGTGAATAAACAAATCATGACACTTCTCATTTGTGAGTGTGTCAAAGCCCTCATACAAGCAGCTGAGCTTAGATTTGACCTCATAGCCATGTAAGGACGAGCTCATCATCCCCTTCTTACAGTGTGGACATGGAGGCCCAGAGTGGTTAGGGATACCTGTCCAAGGCCAACCAGCTGGTAAACAGATTGGACATTTACTCTCCTGCCTCCCAGGGCAGGTTTCCCTGATGGACAGATGATAGTTCCCCATCTGAGCTCTTCCCTCCTGACCAGCTGCCCCATTCCCTGGAGACCAGTCACAGCCTGTGCTGACCTTCCCAGCTGAATGCAGAGGCAGAGGAAAGCAGGGATCTTTCTGTCCATTTCATCTTAATACTACATTTAGTGTTCACTCATGAAATATTCATTTTCTCCTCTCAGCGACATGCTCATACAAGACTCCTAACATCATAAATATGGATGAAGATTATTAGTCATTGTTATTTCTCCCACTAGCTTATCCCCTTCCCCCTACCACACCTCTTGTTTTGATCTCAGCACAAATCGGACTCAATTGGGGGGTATAACCTGGAACATTGATAATAATGTCTTGCATTTTATGGTACTTTATACTTTCTCCAAGCACGTGAACTATCATTAAGCAAATTTTATCCTTAAACAAATGCATGGAGAAAAGAGGGCTAGCATCATTAGTATACCCATTTTACAGATGAGAAGACACAGATGAAGAGAGATTAAGGTCAAGTTTACACACCTAGTCAGGAACAGAACTTTCTATTTTTAAATGATTTTGTTTTGATTCCTTATGCAATGTTCTCTGGGAAATGATGTGATTCCTTCATACAAATAAATAATTACCATTACCAGTTGCTGTCAAGTTGATTCTGACTCATGGTGACCCAATGTGTGTCAGAGTAGAACTGTGCTCCATAGTTTTCAATGGGTGACCTTTCAGAAGTAGATCACCAGCCCTTTCTTCTTAAACACCTCCAACCTTTCTGTTAGCAGTGTGTTAACGATTTGCACCACCCAATGACTCCAAACCCACCAGCCACTCCTCGGAAGGAAGGTTGGGCAATCCTACTTCCGTAGTGATACTGACTCGGAAACCCAAGGAGGGGTCGCTATGAGTCGGGGCCGACTCGACGGCACATAACAACAACAACAACAACAACAACAATGACTCCAAATAAATAATAAGCCCACTGTCACTGAGTCCACTCTGACTAATAGGGACCCTACTGAGTTTCTAGGGCAGTAAATCTCACATGCCTCACATTCCTTCTGTGGAGTGGCTGGTGGGCTTGAACTGCCAACCTTCTGGTTAGCAGTCAAATGCCTTAGGCACTGCACCACCAGAGCTCCTTTAAATAAATAATAGTGCTACTTTATTTGTATAGTACTTTACAGTTTATAAAGAGTTTCTACCCATGTGACCTCATGGTCCCCAAAGGAATATTTAATTCTTATTTGACAAAGTTCATACAACTGGTTAGTAGCAGATCCAAGTCATTATTTTCCATGCAGTATTAATCCTGAGAAGGTGCTTGGAAAAACATTTTGTGGTAAAATAAATTTGGAGAATTCTGTGAACTACATCCCTCTTTTGATGGCTCACCATGTCCTTTGGCCTATGAAAGTCTCTGAGAAGTTCTATACAAGCGACACTTGTGTAATTATGTTTAACCTAGATCCTCCCCACTTACTTAACTGTGGAGACTGTATTTCATGGAAAACCTATTAACATTCTACAGAAATGCTGCTCCAGGGAGATGTTTATGAGTCATCCCTTTTCCGGGGGTGGCATTTTCTGGCATTTCTGAACCAGGAGGGTTTACAGCAGGTCTGGGAGATGGTAGGTGCAAGACACAGTCAGGGTAGAAAGCATTCTCTGGGGCTGCCAGAGCTCTGATATGTTTGAGTTGGAGCTCCCCTCCCCAAGCTACTGCTTCTCCTTCCTGGATCCCAGACCAGTGGATTCCAGATGATTCACTTGAGTCACTCCAGCATTACCCCAGCTTATACCTGGGGCAGAGGTGCTGTCCAACAGGCTGAATGGGGCCAAAAGCAGTGCATAGATGTGGGACAAGGCAGTCCTTGGCTTGGGAGAAATCTACGGGCATACACAATAGGTGCTTGGTCATGTTTGGCATTCGTGGAGATGAGGGAAGTCACACGACTCCCACTGCCTAAACACACAAAACTCTCCAAGGCAGAGTAGAAATAAGACCTGGGCTTGAATGTGACCTTTACCACTTAAGAGCTGTATGACTTTAGGGATAGTACTTACTCTGAGTCTCAGTTTCTCTACCTGCAAAATGAGCACAACACCATCTACTTTGTGACGTGGTGAGAATTACATGAGATGAAGTGTGTGAAAGTGCCTCCCTAGCTCACACCTCACAGATGGTACAGATACCCTATGTAAGTTAGGTCCTCCCCTTCTTTCACCTTCTTGAAGTCCCCCAGTATTCTAGTCAGAACAAATCAAGTGCTTTCCCCATTTCAGTGCTCTAAGAGCATAACATCTGTACCTCTGTTTGGTTCTCCTGTCTCCCTGCTTTTTGCTATTTTACAGTATGCCTATTTTGGTTACCCAGTGCCACTCTAACAGAAGATACCACAAATGGTATGGTTTGAACAAAGGGAGCTTATTCTATAGTTTTTGGAGGCTAGGAGCCAGAGTTCAAAGTGCCTGGCTCTAGGGTCTGGGTAAGAGACCCTTGACCTTGGGCTTCAGCTCTGTGCTTGCTCCCGGCCCACTGAAACTAGAACCTTTTCTTCACTCAGACAGCTGCTGGCTGCTGAGGCTGACAAACCCAAGGTCAGCAAGTAACAAGGCACAGTCCCAATGTTACCAAACAACATGGCAGCTCACTAATTCAAGTCCATAAAAAGTCCAAGATCAGCAGGGCATGGCAGACTGCTGAGCAATGACTTGGCTACATGTAGGGTTCAAGCGTGCCATAAGCTAGAAACCATTCCCAGCTTCTCCTTATATATGGGAAGCAGACCACATCCCTAAAGCAGCTACTCAGCTGCTTGTGGCAGATTCCATCATGGAGTTGATTGCCATTCTCATCATGGGGATTAACTACCACCAGCTGCCCATGCACTCAAAACCAGACCCAGTCAAGTTGACACATAACCTTAACTACTACAATGCCTGTGTCCTCCATTTGGCTCAACATTTTCTGAGAGCTGTAGCTGATTCTGCCATGCCTCACTCGTATCCTTCAGGCCTTACCATGTCAGTGTCTGCAGGCCAAAGTGACTTCTAATTGCCAGGATCCAGAACCCTTCTCCTATGGTCTTTCTCTTAGGCTGGGAAAGCTAACATGTCCTTATACAAAGCAGACCAGAAGTGCTGGGGAATTCACATACTGCCACCCCCACCTCAAGTGAGGGCATTATTGATGATTCAGTGGTAGAATTCTTGCCTTCAAAGTAGGGGATCATCAGATTGGATTCCAGGCCAATGTACCTCACACACAGCCACCACTCATCTGTCATTGGAGGCCTGGTGTGTTGCTATGTTGCTAAACAGGTTTCAGAGGAGCTTCCAGACTAAGATGGACTAGGAAGAAAGGTCTGGTGGTCTCTCTCTGAAAATCAGCCAGTGAAAACCACATGGATCACAATAGCCTGATCTGCAATTGATCATAGGGATGGTGTAGGACCAGGCAGAATTTCCTTCCATTGTGCATGAGGTCACTGTGAAATGGGGCTGACTTGATAGCAGCTAACAACAACAACAACTCACCCCTAAGCAGCCCTCAAATACCTCACTCCTTAGGGGCCTAACTTTGAAGCATTACCTTCAGCCTTTCTCAGAGTCTCCCGTTGGGTAAATCCTAGTCACCCAGAATTGTAGCAGCCTTGCTGGTGCATTTTGTGTTGAATGCCTCCCCCTTTCCTGTGCTAATTCCCCACCTTCCTTCTGGGACTCTGCACCTCCTGGATTAATTATCACACTTGAGTCCTCACATAGAGTCTGCTTCTAAGGGAACCCAAGTGTTTTGGTTCTATAGTGCTGCTATAACAGGCATATCACAAATGTATGATTTTAACATATAGGGATTTATTCTTTTACAGTTTAGGAGGCTAGAAGTCTGAGTTCAAAGTGCCAGCTCTAGCAGCTGGGTGAAGGCCCCTCGACCTTGGGGTTCAGCTCGGCCTCTTGCTCCCAGCCCAATGAAGCTGAAGGCTTCTCTTAACTTAGGCAGCTGCTGGCTGCCAAGGCTGACAAACCCAAGGTCAACAAATAAAATGGCACAGTTCCAAGATTACCAAACAACATAGCAGACCACTAGTTCAAGTCTAGAAACAGTCCCAAGATCAGCAGGAAACATGGCAGGCTGCTGAATGAAGACTTGGCTATATGCCAGATCCAAGTATGCCAAAAAGCTCCAAGAACTTTCTCAAAACTTCTCTTTATATTCTCCTATACTCCTTACATATAGCAAATCACAACACTAAGGCAGCTACTCAGCTGCTCCAGAAGATTCCACCATGGAGTTGACTACCAGTCTCATCATGGGGAATAACTACATCCAGCTGCCCAGCCACTCAACCAGGCTCAGCCAAGTTGACACACAACTACCACACTAAATTAAGCTAAGGGCATCCTCCTTGTGTTATTCACCTCCAAGTCCTCCACAGCAGCAGTATACAGTAGGTGAGCAATAAATGTTCTCTGAATCAAACAGAAAAGAACCATAAGAAGAGACACAAGGAGACAATATCAATCAATGGAAATGATTGCAGCAAGCTGGCATATGGGCAGGGCCCCAGGAGCCACAGGACAGGATGCTGGCTCCCTTCCACCCATCTGTAAGCAACCCAGGCCACACTTCACCTCCACACTTCCCACCTGACTCCCTGGGAAAACCTTGGTGGGTGCAGAGGCTCTGTGGTCCAGCATACCTCTTCAATGAGGAGAGCAGCTCAGCAGACCATTTTGAGATCCTTTCATGAATAATGGTTGTGAAGTGCTACTCTTCAGTACTAAGAATAGTGGTTATTCCTAGTACATTTGACTCAGAGGTGGGCAATATTACATTGCTCTATTTATCCCACACTCTGTACGCAGTTACTGAAACTGTCACTGTGTCC
This sequence comes from Orycteropus afer afer, assembly GCF_000298275.1. Classification (NCBI taxonomy): domain Eukaryota; kingdom Metazoa; phylum Chordata; class Mammalia; order Tubulidentata; family Orycteropodidae; genus Orycteropus; species Orycteropus afer. The sequence continues at coordinate 5,829,385 of NW_006921765.1, read as the reverse complement.
TATATTCCATAGGCCATTATGTGTATTTCAAATCATTACATAAACGGACTTGATTTGGTACTCCTGAATGTCATTAAACTCCTCCCATACCAGTAACCACACAGTTGCCATAGAAACAAAACATTTTTGAAGAGAAAGCACAGGGAAGAATGCAGATAGAGTGTGTGTGTGTGTGTGTGTGGGGGGATAGGACCATGTCTGCCCAATGACTACTTCTAGAGCTCTAGGCCTGGTGATGTGACACGGCCATTCTGTGCAGGTGGGCAAGCTCCTTCAGATTTTTATTGACTCTCCTTTGATAAAAGCCCTGGATAATTCATCTCAGCCTAAAACTGCTCATTCCAGTGCACAGCTGTAAAAACTTTATGGCAATGCAGGTCATTAAGCACCTCATTTATTCAGACTCTTCTGTGCTGCTCACCCTGGGGAGGGGCCAGAGGGAGGGTCTCAGCACTCAGTCATGCTGCCTTTGAGGCTGGATGGATGGGAAGAAAGAAAGGCAGTGAGAAGAGAGGAAGCCTTCTCAGGATACCATTGGTGAGGATGCTACCCAAGTCACTGGCTCCCATTCTCATAGTGCAGTTAGAATGATAAAGCTGTAGACTCATGGGATTGAAGGGGTGTTAGTGCTTGAAACTCTCTGTGAAAGCCTGGCTGGTCCCAAGAGAAAGCAAGCTTCCTGCCACTGGAGGCCTTTAAGCACGGGTTGCAACAGCCTCTTATAATAACCAGAGTATAGAGGACTCAGCTTCAATGTCACTTCCTCCAGGAAGCTGACCTGGACACTCCTCATTTAGCTTACAGTTTGATTAGACACCCCTGCATCGTTTCCACAGTTCCTTGGACATACCTAATTACCTAATTATAACAATTGTGGCACTGTATGCAACTGCTCACCTGTTTGTGCCATCACCTCCTCCACCACAGGCTACGATATTCCTGGGGGCAGGACTGTGTCTTTTATGCCAAAGGTCTAGCACAGTGCCAGGCACAGAATAGGCACTCAAGATATGTCTGATGAATATGTGAACACAAAGTGCTATAGTATTCACAAATATATATACACACATACACAATACACATACATGTATATACATATACGCATATACATATGAAATACATATGGAATCCCAGGGTGGTACTAATGATTAAGTGCTCCTCAATACTAGCTCCTCAATATTAGGTGAACCCACCTAGCAGTGCCTCAGGTGACAGGCCTGGAGATCTGCTTCTGAAAAGTCACAGCCTTGAAAACCCTGTGGAACAGTTCTACCCTGCACACACGGGGACTCCATAAGTAGAAACTGACTTGATCACAACGAACAATGACAAAAATAAATATGTAGAATGTCTTTATATATAAGAATGAATAAATAAAGGTACTTGGTAGGAACATTGACTAATCATAAGAGAGTAGGGACTAGATAATCTTTGGTCCCTCTTGGTCTCAAGGATCTTTGATGATACAGTTCTAAGCCTGCCCTAACTATACCTGGGATTTGAACCTAGACATCCCTGACCCTCAAGTCACAGTGCTTAATCATGAAGCATGTTGTGTTATTGTTAGGTGTTGTCAAAGTGATTCTGACTCAAAGTGACCCAATGTGACAGAGTAGAATTGTCCCATAGGATTTTCTAGGCTGTAATCTTTATGGGAGCTCTGGTGGTGTAGTGCCTAAGGCATTTATTTGACTGCTAACCAGAAGGCTGATGGTTTAAACCCACCAGCCACTCCTTGGAAGGAAGATTGGGCAATCTACTTCTGTAGAGATACTGCCTTGGAAACCCAAGGAGGCCTCGCTATGAGTCGAATCGACTTGATGGCAGTGAGTTTGGTTTTTTTTTTTTGGTTTGAATCTTTATGGGAGCAGATTTCCAGCTCTTTTCTTTTATGGACCATCTGGTGGGTTTGAACTGCCAACCTTCTGGTTAGCAGCCAAGTACTTAATCATTGTGCTACCTTTAACCATTAAGTATACTACCACAAAGCTACAAAGAAAAGCCAGAGCCAAAACCACAACACAAACAACTTTGTATGTAATGTGTCTAATCTCCTCAAGTAGAGTGTCAAGCTCCTAAGGACAGATGCCATGCCCAGCTTCTCTGCGCCCCTGTGACCAGCGGGGCTCACACGGGGCAAGGGCTCTACCCTATGTGTTTGCCCATACCTACATTTGAAGAACTTACTTTCCTTTTCTCCAAGAGTCCTTGCTTCTTATCTCTTTCAAAACATAGCTCCAAATTCATTTGTCTCCCTCAGGCACACCCTGATTGATCCAGCCAGCCCTATCATTCCCAGGCTTCAAGAACTTAGCCAAGTGAAGAGGACAGACAAGTAGACAATGGGTCAGAAGCCTGGGTTCTTGCTGGCTGTATCACTTGCTGGCTGGGTTACTCTGGGCATGTTACATCATTTTACTAAGTCTGTTTCCTTCTCTCCAGACAGTTTCTAATATTTCTTTGAAGAATGTGTAATCCTCAGATCACCTGATCCCAGCACCTGGGAAGCCATGGAGAAGGGTTGCAGAGAAGGTCACAGCTTTTCTTTCAATGTCTACTCTATACAAACACTGCTGGATTCCTGCGATACAGTGAAGACCAAGCACAGAGCTTATAGACTGGTAGGAAGACATGTCCTAGTTAACTAATTACAATACGAACTTACATATACAAACTAATTGAGAAGTTCTGAAAGACAGGAATCTGGTTCTATGAGAGCATATAACATAGGAATTTGATCTAGACTGGGAAGGGGTGGGCCAGTGAAGGCTTCATTGAAGAAGTAGTACTGGAGCTGAGATCCAATGGATGGACAGAAGTTAACTATGTGAAGAGTCTGGCCTACATGTATGGCAAGTGTGGCAAGCATCCTAAGAGGAGCACAGACATAGGCCCTGTGGCAGACGGGAGCATGCCCAATTTGAGGAGCTAAAAGGCAGCCAGTGTATAGAGAATTAGGGAGATAAGATGAGGCCAAATAAAGAGGTAGGAACTAGATCATGTAAAGCTGTGTAAAGCATGATAAAGATTTTGATGTTTTTCCTAAAAGAAAGGGAGAGCTATTGAATATTCTCAAAAGGAACATGACAATATCTGATTGTCTCCTCCTTGGGTTTCCAAGGCAGTATCTCTACAGAAGTAGATTGCCCAATCTTCCTTCCAACCTCACTCTAGCAAAAGTGTGGAAAATAAACTGGAAGTAGGGAGTTGAGCTTGATGGGTGCAGGGAGCCAGTTTGGACAGCACTGTTTGTATCCAGGTGAAAGTGGGCAATGACAGGGACTAGGGTGGTGGCAGTGGAATGGAGAGAAGTGCATGGATTCAAGTGCTCTTCAAGAATGGAGAAACCACACTCACTGCTGTCGAGTAATTTTCTGACTCATAGTGACCCCTCCTTGGGTTTCCAAGGCAGTATCTCTATGGAAGGAGGTGCAATTACTAGGTCTTGGTGAAGTGTACAGGGTTGTGAGAGAAAGGAAACTTTGGAAAGGAAGTTGGCAGGGTCTGCAGGGGTTCCAGGACCCCCAGCTTGTCTTAGATGAGCAGATCTCTCAGTAGGAATGATGGCTGGAGGCACAGGCCTGAGAGAAAGCTCTGGAATCCTCCCTCAGCTTATGGAAGAATAGAAAAGGCGAGTCTCTTGTTCCACGATGCAGAGTGAATTAAATAACAATCATAAAGTACCCTGGAAGTCTGAGTCTTGCCATAAATAATAAACAGGAACGTTATACAAATAACCAGCTTTGCAGCCCCAGTGGAAGAAAACACATCAGTAAGAAAAATGAAATAAGGAAAAATGCACCCCAAAGCCCCAACTAACAAAATGATGGCATTAGCCCACATCTCAGGGGCTCTAGCAGGGAGTGGAGGAATGGTCTCAGGAAAATGATCAGGGCTTTTGCAGTAAGCCAGACCTTGGGGCTGCAACAGGCAGTGTGTGTGGAGCTGCTCACACCAGCTGGACCATTCTCCCTTGAGCCAGAACCCTGGCCAGGGTCCCAGGCTACCCTACCCCTGCTCCTTTCTGCTCTGAAGACAGTGTAATTTGTTTCCAAGGCCAAGACTGCCTCCTTGCCATCTAGAGACAGCTGGTATGGCCCTGTCCACCCTCTGAGGGCAGATAGGACAAAGTCAGTCAGGTGACTTCCGACTACTGGGTCCCTTGGTGACGAGAGCATTTAAAATTATGGGATGGGTGGTGAGAACAGCATATGAGCAGGTGTTGGAGCCAAGCCAGGTCTTTGACTCATCACATGTCAAAGCCTTGCTTATAATCTCTTCAACATTGAAAATGCAGATGTGCAGTGACTGGCTCAAGATCACACAGCTGGCTCCTTCACTTCACATCCCAACTGTGGGATACCTCTCTTCTTCAGCTCTGTTAGGCAACAGGCAGGAGACAGTGGCAGTATTGAACCTGTTTCTTCAATTAGGAAGCAGGAGTGCAGAAAAGCAACAGGGCTCCATGTCATCACAGAGAACTTCAGAGCTGCTGAAGATTCCACATGCTTTGTCTTTGCAGGGCTCTGTCTCCCCACATGGCTGACAGGTGAAGATCTGGACCACTGTGGAGTGATGTTCAGGCACAGAGCCTGGACTGGGAGGCAGATGCAGCCAGGAGCCATGGGATATCCAAGAGCCTGCTACAGAGCCAGCCTTCTGTGGAACCACCTTTCTCCTTTCTGGTACTGCAGCCCCTCCCAAAGGGTGGCCTCCCACAGAGGTGTCCAGTGAACAGAAGCAGCTTCATTTATCACATGCAATTGTTTCTTCCTAGGAAGATGAAAGTAACAACTCTGGCTGGCATTTCTGTGTTCCCTTCACTGAGCTAAGAGAAGCAGCTGGTAACTGCAATCCTGAAAATCCAAAAAAAAACCAAAAAAACTGCTGCACATAAGAGCACTACCCCCCCCCCCCAGTGGTGAGGAAGAAGAGCTTATGTGCACAGCCCACTTCAGCATCAAAGTGCTGGCCAGGAAAGAAAGGTCAAGGCTTTGCTGCCTCACCACTCCTCCTTTACACATCCTCTTCCTCATTCCTGCCACTCAAGAGTCCTGTGGCCTGTCAACCAGAAATGACCATAATAAGTCTAGACCAGCCCCAAGTCCTGTCACCTGTAAACCTGCCTTAACTGATATTTTCCAAACCCACATTCTCTTGAGCCTTCATCATAGGAAAGCAAAGAACCCTTGCACCTGTTACAAATAAAAGAAAGGACAAGTGGCCCAACCACAATTTTGCCCCTGCTTTGAAAGGACTGCCTTTTCTTAAATGACACTGTTCCAGGACCTATACCTTTCTTCCCCCAACTAACTTCCTCAAAGCTTCATATAAAAGGAGATCACTATCTTTCTCAAACTGGGGGAAAAACTAAAACAAAACAAGTTGATTCAGACTCATAGTGACCCTCTAGGACAGAGTAGAACTGCCCCATAGTTCTCATGGCTATAAACCTTTATGGAAGCAGACTGTTTCATCCTTCTCCCATAGAGCAGCTGGTGGGTTTGAATTACCAAGTTTTTGGTTAACAGCCAGATGCCTTAACTACTGTATCATCAGAGCTTCTTCTCAAACTGAAGTCCTTTGTATCTCCTCTTGAGTGCCAGGCAGGCTTGCTGCAATTTGGTTTACTCCCCAATAAAATCTCTGTTAAAATTTTTATAACTCAAATCCCAGAATCTGTCCTTTAGCAGGCTTGATATAATTTCCTGGCTACTTGGAAATTGTTTTCCCTGACCTGTGTCCTTTGCTCTAGATCATTCCTGATGTTCTCCCGTATCAACTCAAGTCTCCTATGTTCTACGTCCAACTCTCCCTGCCTTCTACCTTCTCTATTTTCAGTTACTCTGAAAAACCAAACCAACTTAAGTGTTGGAAACTTCCTCTTTGTGATGGTCTCACCTACCTCTTCAGAATTCCAAGTGCACTGGATTGAGTGTCAGGAGACCTGGGTTGTAGTCCTGACTCTTCCAGAACCTTCCTAGTGACCCTGTGTAGATTGCTCAATGCCCTTGGGCCTCCCTGATTATAGGCTGCACAATTATCTCTAGGGTCCTTCTCTGTCCTAACATTGTATATTGAGCTTTTGGGGGCAGGCAGAGCTCCAGCCATGTGAAAGCTTTCTAACACACCTATGAATCTCCACATAACAACAACAACAACAACAACAACATGAATCTCCAGGGGAAATGGGTGATGAGAAGAACTTGGAAAAAGAATTTTGTATGCACACTTGACTGCTAATCAGAAGGCTGGCAGTTCAAACCCACCAGCCACTCCTCAGAAGGAAGACTGGGCAATCTACTTCCATAGAGATACTGCCTCAGAGACCCAAGGAGGGGTCTCTACGAGTCAGAATTGACTCAATGGCAGTGCATTTGGGTTTTCTGGTGTGCACATGAGTGTGTGTATGTGTATGTGTTGGGGATGTGGGATGAGGGAATAGAGTAGTTCCACTCAAAGATCTGATGGGAAATATCTATGTAGAGAGGCCCAAAACACATGGCCCAGGCACAGATAGGATGACCTTACTCTGCTGACCTTCCTGGGCCCTGATCTCTCAAGAAGAGGCTGAGAAATAGTAGAAGTGGAGGAAAAGCTGTGAAGCAGCACCAAGGTAAGACTGGTGGAATGACTGAGAACATGGAGACTCTCATTTCCTGGAATGTTCTTCATCAGTTTGCTTTGCTTGATGAGCTCCTTCTCAAGACCCAGCTTATACCTATGGGTGACTTTGTCCTCTCCTCTATCATCACTTTTGGCATTAACTAATTACTTGAATAAAAATTACTTGACTACTATGTGCCAGACACTGGGCTAAGGCCCAGGTACAGGAGAAGAAAGAAGTGAGCAGAGCCTTTGCCTTCCTGCATCTGTCTAGTTGCAGAAGACAGTGCACAAGTAACCAGTCTAATAAATATAAATTATGACTTTATTGCTATTACCTGCTGAGTCACCCTGACTTACAGCAACCCCATGCACAGTGGGGTGTGTTGTGATCCACAGGGTTTTCATAGGCTGGTTTTTGGAAGTAGATTGCCAGGCCTTTCTTTTTAATCTGTCTCAGTCTGGAAGGTCTGCTGAAATCTCTTTAGCATCACAGCAACAGGAAAGTCTCCACTGACAGATGAGTGATAGCTATACATGAGGTGCTGTTCTGGTAACCTAGTCTCGCTCTAAAAGAAGATACCACAAATGGGATTGCTTGAACAAACAGGAGTTTTCTCTTACAGTTTGGGAGGCTAGAAGTCTGAGTTCAAAGTGCCAGGCTCTAGGGGCTGGGGGAAAGCCCCTCAACCGTGGGCTTCAGCTCTGCCCCTTGCTCCCAGCCCACTGGAGCTAGAGGCATCTCTTCACTCAGGCAGCTATTGGCTACTGAGGCTAACAAGCCCAGGTCGATAAATAAAATGGCACAGTCCCAGTGTTACCAAACAACACAGCAAGCCATTAATTCAAGTCAATTGAAAGTTATAAGAGCAGTCGAGCATGGTAGGCTGCTGAACAAATGACTCAGCTACATACAGGGTTCAAGTGTGCCATAAGCTAGAGACTATTCCCAAAGCTGCTGCTTGTATACAGGAAGCAGACCACATTGCTAAAGCAGCTACTCAGCTGCTTATGGTAGATCCCACCATGGAGTCGATTGCCAGTCTCATCATGGGGAATAACTACCACCAGCTGTCCAGGCACTCAACCAGGCCCAGCCAAGTTGGCATACAACCTTTACTACCACAGGTGCATTGGGTGAGAATCAAACCTTGGTCTCCTGCATGGAAAATTTTACCACCACCAATGCCTCTCACAAATTATGATCAGTGCCACAAAATAAACAAAGCAGTTGCCACAGTGGAACATAATGGTAGCCAAAACCAAACCAAACTCACTGCTGTCAAGTCGGATCCAACTCACAGCGACCTCTCCTTGGGATTCCGAGGCAGTATCACTATAGAAGTAGATTGCCCAACCTTCCTTCCGAGGAGTGGCTGGTGGGTTTGAACTGTCAGCCTTCTGGTTAGCAGTCAAGTGCCTTAGGCACTATGCTACCAGAGCTCCTCACTACAGAAGTAGATTGCCCCATCTTCCTTCCAAAGAGTGGCTGGTAGGTTTGAACCTCCAGTCTTCTGGTTGGCAGTCAAATGCCTTAGGTACTACATCACCAAAGCTCCTGGTAGGGTAAGAGGGGCAACTAATTTAGATAAGGAAGACAGGCAGCAGTTGTTTGTGAAGGTCATATTTACAGAGATCTGCCAGCATACTTTCATTGTGAGCTCCTTGAGGGCAGGGACTGTGCCTTACTTACTTTTATATCACCAGTGCTTAGAACGTGCTTGGCACAAATCATAAAAAATTGGTGTTATTTTTATAGTAGGTTGTTAATGATTGAATTGCACACCCCCACAGTACATATCGGAATCCTAACCCCATCATTCATATCTCCATTTGTTGCCTAAAATGTGTTGAGTCCACAGAAGAAAGAACACCCGCACACGGATTACCACCACCTCTATTCCTGCAAATGCTACACATTCTATCAGAGAAGCTATGGAACCTTAGTGGCACAATGGTTAACTGCTCACTGCTAACTGAACCCACCAGCCACTTTATGGGAGATAACACTTGGTGATCTACTCTCTGCAATGATGCCAGCCTAGGAAACCATATGGGGAAGTTCTCCTCTGTCCTATAGTGTGCCTATGAGTAAGAATTGACTGGATGGCAAACAGCAACATACCTGTGGATGTAATCCCATTTGAGAACAAAGTTTTATTTGCTATGTTAATAAGGCCATGCCAATGTGGGGTCTGTCCTAAACCTAATCACTTCTGAGTTATAAGAAGAGTTGATTAGACATAGAAGTAAGCACATACTGGGGAAGACAGATGCTATGTGAGGATGGTCAAGAACCAAGGAATGCCCAGAGCTACCCACATAGCCAAGACATTGATTTGGACTTTTAGCCTCCAGAACTGTGAGAAAATAAATTTCCCTTCTTTAAAGACATCCACTTGTGGTATTAGTGTTACAGTAGCACTAAGAAACTAAGACACAGGTATTCAATGAATGTTGGAAGAATAAATAAATTGTCTCCTTCCAGCAGTTCCTATTTAGAGTAGCATGTACTTAATCACATGGAGACAATTATGTCAAACAAACTTGGTATTCTTGCCCTACTGTCTTAATTTCTTCCTTCCTTGTCTTCCTTTTGTTGATTTTTATTCATATCTCCATTTGTTGCCTAAAATGTGTTGAGTCCACACAAGAAAGAACACCCACACACATATTACCACCACCTCTATTCCTGCAAATGCTGCAATTCTATCCAAGAAGCTATTAAGCGCTCCCAAATAGAGCAAACCTCTCATTGACTATCACATGCATCTTTAAACGATCTTTGAATAGCATTTTCTTTTTATTGCTTTGTGTAGTTTAACGGCACTGATTGCGATTACTCTAGCTTATGATAAACACCAGATCTATAAAGATTCTGTTCATTCATTATTTCCCTCTTGCTCTTTCTCAAGTTTTTTTTTTTTGGTGGGGGGGTGGATATAGCAAGGAGGGGGGTGGAGGGAAAAGAAGATAAAATGATACCAAATTAACAGGGCAACAAATGAAATAGAGGACCACTTCTCCCCTCTTGACAGACACCACATTAGATACTGTTAAGCAGAACAAACACTGTTTCGTACAGTACAAGGAGATCTTTTATAATTATTCTGAATTGGAAATATAATGATTACCACCTTATCTTTAATGGAAGAAGCAGCTCATTGTTCCAATATCTCTAATTCCAGCATCTTAAAGAAAAATAACTATTTTTACTATTTTACCAATTGTTCAGTTTATACCAAGGTGTCCTGTGCAGCCCAGACAGAGTTTTCTGTTTCTTGATATATGTTGTGGCTGTCATTTCAGTTCAATTATTAATATGTGGCAGTTATAATTATTTTGAATATTGGTACAAGATAATTATAAACCATAAAACAGTTCCCCATGCTTGCTGATGCATTTTCTTATCTGCAGAAATAAGGAGTTTAGGAATGTGAGCTTTAGAAAGAGAAAAAAAGGGGTAATGTGGAACTTGGGTGGTGAGGCTGGCTGGAACAGGAGCAAAGGACCCCTCATCCTCTGGGCCTTTTCCTCTTCTTCACCTCATGCTGCCACCCCTCCAGAGCCAAAGAGCTGACCTACTTTATGAGTATGTCCTTCTGCCCCACTGTCTTACCCTCCTTCTGTCTCCTTTTAGTTAGTTGACACTTGCAATTCATTACACATTGTGGGTTAGCTTGCTTACAATCCCTTCTCTCCTTGTTCACCTGGAAGCAGCAGCTACTCTGTGTGTGTGCGTTATTGTGTGCATCATTGTGTACATTGGGGCATTTGGGAGGGGTGAGAATAAGATGCAGGGAAGGAGGGGAGTTCCTTGGACATCCTTGTTGCCTCTATTGTCTCTGTCTCTGAACTCCTTGCTTGATTCTCAATTAGGCTTCACTGTGAGAGGTAGTAGATTGGAGTAAGGCAGCTAGTATCTCTCATTCTTACAATAAGTCAACCATAATCAGTGGAAAGGAATAACCTCTTTGTGTGAATTGTATGTGTTTGGAGAGAGGACTCCCAAGAGAATAGGCATTGTTTTGGTATCTTCCCATTCTAACAAAGGAAAGCTACTAAACATGTTATTTTATTGGCTTAGTTGTTGCACAAAGAAAGGTTAACTGCCCTCAGAGGTCAAATTCTGGCTTTGTTTCCCAGCCCTCCTCTAGTCCTTCCTGACTCTCATCCTTCCTTCTTTATTTAAACAATATCTAAGGAGTGCTTCCCTACCTAATGTTTACTTTCTTTTTCATCCCATTTTCCTAATCTCCTGATTTAGGGAATAATAACTGTATCTTTCTTCTTATGGTAAACACACTCATACCCCTCCTTAAACAAACAAACAAAGAAAAAAGCCCACTGCCATTGAGTAGATTCTGACTCATAGTGACCTCCATGGGCTTCCAAGTTGCTATATCTTTATGGAAGTGATTGATCCATCATCCTTCTGAGGAGTGGCTGGTGAGTTTGAACCACCAAGCTTCTGGTTAGCAGCCAAATGCCTTAGGTGTTGCACCACCAGAGCTCCTTACCCCTCCCTTAGCCACTCATAAGACATAGGGGTAGGAGGGTGTCAAATCCTGCTCATCTGCCTTGTGATGTGATTCTTTTTTTAAGCCCCAAGAGCTGGCATCAGTATCCTTCTGAAGCCAGACACTTGGAGCTTGGGGTTTCAAATCCAGCCCAGTTCTGGCTTTTTTGGCTTCCACAATCTCTGAACCTTGTTTCAGCTCCTCTAATGAGCATTGCCAGGAGCTCTGGTAGCATAGTGCCTAAGGCACTTGACTGCTAACCAGAAGGCTGGCGGTTCAAATCCACCAGCCACTCCTCGGAAGGAAGGTTGGGCAATCCTACTTCTGTAGTGATACTGCCTCGGAAACCCAAGGAGGGGTTGCTATGAGTCGGGGCCGACTCGACGGCAAATAACAACAACAACAACAATGAGCATTGCCAGCAACAGAATATGTCTATTCAGTACCATGGTCAGAGCTTGATGTCAGTTCCCACAAATTAGAAGTTACTGCCTAGTACTCTTGTGAAGGTGGTGCTGGGGAAGGAGGGCAAGCTGAGAAAGAGGAGAAAAGTCAGAGAGGGAGACAGACTGACAGGATGTGGAAAATGCAACCCTCCTATCCCCCCATCCCCTTGGCTGTGCTCAATCATGAAGTTCCTACAAATAGGAAGTGGCTTCTTGATGCTGCCATTTTCTTATACAGACAGGGGGCAAATAGGGAGGTGATCACATTCTGTGCTTAATTTTGCTAGTATAACGCTTGTCAAACTGTCACCATGATGGGTGCTGGTGACAACCCAAAACTGGCAAGGTCTCAGGTCTGGGGAAGGCATGGGAGTGTGGGTATTGTGGACTGTTGGTTAGGAGGAGAGCCAGCTGAGGAGCACAGGAAGAGAGCACTGGAATAATGTTGTGGCCTAACTCTGGGAATAGAGATGGTAGAGGTGAGCTGCCTCCTCCATGCCTGGAATGGGAATGAGGCTACAGGGGCCCTGGGCCTTGGGAAGGGAGGGGCCCAGCTCACGGCATGCTGAGCTGGTGGGAAGCCAGGGCTTCATTTGTCTGATTTTAATGAATAAATGGCATCCCCAGCCATTGTTTATCTACTTTTGAATCCTGACAAACAGTCTGTGGCATCTGATAGAGAGGGTTATTAGCTGCACAGAGACAGATGGCTAGGGATGGAAGGGATTGGTTCTTTATTATAGCAGCCCCATAAGTGACAGCACTTCTTCAAATCCCAGCCTCCATGTCAATGTCAGTACCTTCCCTAAGCCTTCTGAGACCCAGTCAAGCCTCTAAGGAAAGATGTAGTACAAGAGGAAGGTGGAATGGCCCATGAGGAAGAGGCAGAGGGAGGGCTAATGGAATTGAAAGGAAGCATATTCCAAGTGTAAGGTTTTTGAGAATAAAATCTGCCTTATTCTTCCTTAGTATTCTCCTAAGTGTCCTGAAAGGTGCTGCTTATTTGCTAGGCAACCAAGAAATGTGAATGACTGAGGAGGAAGGTAAAGAAGTCTAGATGAGAAATGATAATGGAAACAAATTTAATTGGACTGGGTGGGAGGGGAGAACAAATGGCAGGGGAGAGAGAGGAGGAGAAGCAGGGGACACAATAGGAGGAAGGAAGACAGCATGGTTATGATAGCATGGAAGATGCTTATGAATCAGCATCACTGTGTTTCAGGCATCACTACTCCTCCCCATATTACTGTATAAATAAAATCAGTTGTTGAGTTGACTCCAACTCATGGCGACCCCATGTATGTCTGAGCAGAACTGTGCTTTATGGTTTTCAGTGGCTGTTTTTTGGGGAGTAGATCACCAGAGCTTCTTCTGAGATGCCTTTGCGTGGACTCAGACCTCCAACCTTTCAGGTAGTAGCTGAGTGGGTTAACCATTTACACCACCCAGGGACTCCACTATATAAATAGCTTAATGGAATTCAAACTAATCTGCCCATTGTACTTTCTGAAATGCCCTAGGTTTCTCTTCCTGATCTCTCTTTACTCTGAGCATAGGGCATAGCTTCCCCCCTCTACATCATCCCTGAGATATCAGAGAGGTTCCCACCGACCTTCATTCATTCTCCGAAACTTGTCCTTGGCCATGTAGCCTAGCACCAGACAGCATCCTCTCTTCTGGAGGCCCAGCTCTGGAAGAAAAACAGAGGTGGGTGAGTTGAGAATGGGCCAGATGTTAGCAAAAGCCCCTCTGCAGGGGTTGTGAAGCTTGCTGCTTTTAGAAACACAGCAATTTGTTTATTTAACAAACATTTATATAGCATGTACTATGTTCCAGGTGTAATTTTAAGCCAATTAATTCCTCATTCAATTCTCACAACAACCCTATAAGGTACATACCATTATTACCCTGATTTTATATCACTCTCACTTACAGATGCATTAAGTAAACTGCCTTAGATGAAAGCATTAGTAGGTGGTGGAGCCAGGATTTTGAACCAAGGAATCTGGTGCTGGAGTCCATGCTCATGGCCATTACTCAAGGAGTTATTGAGGCTCTTTATGTCCCAGGTTGGGAATTATACCTAGATCATACTGGGATTGTGGCCAGAGAGGCAGAGTCCAATCTGTGGTGTCTATGTTGGAGCAGTTCAACCAGACAGCGGGTGAGTATGATGGTTGAAAAGGTGATAGAGGTGAGCTTAGGGGGAGAACAGAGGGTAAAGTACAGGTAGAAAGACCTTTTTTTTTTTTGGAGAGAGTGAGTTTCTGAGGAGAAACTAGAAGTCTGGATGAGAAATGATAATGGAAACAGATTTAATTGGATTAGGTGGGAGGGGGAGAATAAAAGAGAGAAGAGGAGACATAGGGACACAGTAGGAGGAAGGAAGATAGCATAAGGAAGATGTTTATGGGGGTGGTGATTCCTGTATCTTCTTTTATTAAGTAATACTGGGCACAACTCAGCACCAGCACCAAGAATTTATATAGACTCAATGGAGAGCACAGGGGTTGAATGTCTAAGAGATGCAAGAAATAGACCTGATCCCACAGGCTTTTTCCCCAATTAGAAAAACTAGATAGAAATACTACAAGATGAACAACAATTTCATGTAGCAAATCCAAGACCATTTACTAGCCTTCACCCACTGCTGTTGAGTCAATTCTAACTCATAATGATCCTATAGGAGAGAGTAGGACTGCCTCATAGTGTTTCCAAGGCTGTAAATCTTTACAGAAGCAGACTGCCACATCTTTCTCCCATGGAGTAGCTGCTAACTTTTCAGTTAGCAGCCAAACATTTTAACCACTGCACCACCAGGGCTCCTTTTTCTTTGCACCCAAATCAAAAGAAAACCCATGCTGTCAAAAGGATTCCAAGTTAGTGCCTAAGGCATTTGACTGCTAACCAGAAGGCTGGTGGCTCAAACCCACCAGCCACTCATTGGAAGGAAGATTGGGCAATCTATTTCTGTAGTGATATCACCTCAAAAACTCAAAGAGGTGTTGCTATAAGTCAGAATCAACTCGATGGGAGTGAGTTTACAGGACAGAGTAGAACTGTCCCATAGGCTTTCCAAGGCTGTAAATCTTTACAGAAACAGACTGCCACATCTTTCTACTGCACAGTGGCTGGTGGGTTTGAACTGTGCATCTTTCAGTTAGCAGCAGAGTGCTTTAACCACTGCATCACCAGGGCACCTTATTTTCTTTGCACAGCACTTTGTAAATCAGCTTCCATTGTTTGTGTTGGCCTGGAGTACACCTGCCTCACAAGAAGACAAGCTTTTGTCTTTGGTGTTTCTCCTTTAATCCTGATTTGTCTCAAGTATTTGATGGGTTTTGAAGCAATTCTGCACCAAATTTTCCTTTTGACCCCCACAGCAACCCTGTGAGGTAGGCAGATCAGGTGTTGCTATTCACATTATGCAAATGAGAAAATTGAGGTTCAAAAATTGTAAATGACTTCCCATGATTATTTTAGACTCCCCACACTGCATCTTTGCTCAGAAATCCTACAAAAGTGACAACTGCCATAAATTGGGTAAGTGGATAAAGAATATGATTTCTGGAAGAAGAAATATGACTGCAGCTCCTCCAAGGTCCCCTCAGGCCTTGTGGGCTTTCTAGGCACCCAGCCATTCCCTCCATCACTTTCTCAGAAAATGAAGGTCCTGTTGAATGGCGTGCCACAGCCACTTCTCCCACAGCGCTTGGTGTTGCTCTGAGCCCCAGCTGTCCATGTCCGGCTGTAGAGTGTCGACAGGGTAGGCTCCTCCCTTCCTCTCCACCCAACTCCTGTGCCCAGGTCCACCCTCTATGGGAAGCGGGGGTGGGGGGTGGGGGTGGGGGTGGGGGGTAGGGAAGGGAGTAGAAGGCCCAGGAGAGACAGATAAAGCAAGCTTGGGTGCTCCTGCCCTAGAGAAAAACAAAGTGTGTCTGTGGTGGCAGAATGCCAGGGCTCAGGGAGGTTGCTAGCTTTGATCTGCTGGTTCTTTAAAGGGGTTTATTGACTATCAGTAAAGAGCAGAGCAGCAGATCTAAGCATGCCTTTTCCAAAGGCACTCACTTCTCTTTCTTTCCCTCTATGCTCTGTGTCTGAAGGCACGGGCCAAACCGCCCTCACTTCAAACAGCCTTACATCTCAGGCGTCCAAATTGACGATGTTAAGTTCCTTCATCCAAGGCCTTGGCCCTTTCTTCAGGGGCTCCTGCTCTGTTGAGGGCCTATCGGATCAAAGCCCCTTTGATGTTTACTTACTATATTTGTGGATCCTTTCTAACAAGCACCTTCAAGAGCAGGAATGCAGCATGCCAGGAGGGGGCCAGCGGAAGTACAAGCTGTGAGGAGGCAATGAGCTCCAGCGAACAATAGCCTTTTGCCAGAGACAGTACTGAAACCTCAACATGCTGACGACAGGCAAAGTTAACCGGTCCATTACAATTGCATGCATATTGTTCATCATCAGAATAATACAATTGCTGATGAGTTCCATTATCTTTTCTATTGACTTCTTATGCCCATCTGAAGCACATCAGCAGTGGCTCTTAATGAGAAAGGGAGCTTGGGTTCCTGGAATGAGCCCAGGAGGGAAGGGGAGTATTGAGGAGGGAAGGCAAGAGGTGCTGGATGGATTTGGGCCAATGTTCTAGTTTATCTTCCTGGACAGTCCCCTGAACGCTCAGGCGGAATAGAGAGGGGTACGGTTCTCCTAAAGATTGAGAGTGTAAACAACCTGTTGTTGTTTGCCGTCGAGTCGGCCCCGACTCATAGCGACCCCTTGGGTTTCCGAGGCAGTATCACTATGGAAGTAGGATTGCCCAACCTTCCTTCCGAGGAGTGGCTGGTGGGTTTGAACCGCCAGCCTTCTGGTTAGCAGTCAAGTGCTTTTAGCCACTATGCTACCAGAGCTCCCAAACAAACTGTAGGATGGGCTTACCTATGTTGGCTGTCTCTGCCATCCCAATTAAACCCATTCCTTATCACATAACAAGGTGCTACCCAGGGTGATTGAGAAAAGAGGCCACATGTACCATCAGTTGTTATAAAGAGTCTCACTGACCATGTTGGTATTTGCCAATGAGCAGGGAAAGAGGTTTTTTGTTTTTTGTTTTTTTTTTTAAATCTGATTAATAAAAGAAATTGAGGATGAGGCAATTTCTCAATGTATTTGGCTCATTTAATTTGACATGTGTGGGTTAGTCTTAATTATTTAGGTGGTTACATTACAAAGTGCTAATAAGCACACTGCAAAAAATGTATTAAGTGAGTGGACTCTCTGATGGAGTCTTTGCTGCCAAGTAGGGAGAAGCCACTGGGATTCTTGCAAGAAGGAGCAGGTTGGAGGATTAATGAAGTGAAGTGAGCTAGTTTTCCATATACAAACATTTAGGATGTTCTTGGAGAGATTTGGAGAGCTAAATTAGAGGTCGTTGGGTCCATATGGGGAAGGATGCCAGTAGCGCTGAAGTGGAGGAGACTCTAGAAATACAGGTAGGGGGATGGCATGCTGTCAAAGGCTCTGACCATAGGGAGAACCAGGAGGAAGCAGAAACTAACTGCTCTTCCTGGGGAAATGTCCAGCCATGCTAACTGTGGAGAGATGATAGAAGGTGATGAGAAGAGCAGGAATCTCTCACTTTGTAAGCCAGACCAGCCACCAGGCTATCAGCTTCCTTGTCACATGGCACTGGATGGGTGGTGGAGTTTGACCAGGGAGAGCCCTTTTAGAACAATAAGATGATGGGTTCTTCTCCAAGTAGGCATCCAGGCCACAGTCTTTGGCTAAGCACTCATCAACAGTGAACCACTTAGATACTCCAAAGCTGTTTGCCTTAGTTATCTAGTGCTGCTATAACAGAATTACCACAAATGGATGGCTTTCATGAACAGAAATTTATTTTCTCACAGCTTAAGAGGCAGAAGCCTGAATTCAGGATGCCACCTTTCACTCTCTGTTGGCTCTAGGGGAAGGTCTTTGTCTCTTTTTTCAGCTTTTGTTGCTCAGTTCCTTTGTGATCTTCATGTGGCATGTATCTTCCCCTCTGTGCTTGCTTCTTTGTGCTAATCTGCTCTTTTTACATCTCAAAGTGATTGGCTTAAAACATACCCTACACAGATACAGCCTCATTAACATAACAAAGAAAACCCTATTACCAAAGGGGATTACATACACTGATACAGCCTCACTAACATAACAAAGAAAACCCTATTACATCCACAGTATGTTGTTGTTGTTGTTATGTGCCGTCGAGTCAGCCCTGACTCATAGCGACCCCTCCTTGGGTTTCCGAGGCAGTATCACTACGGAAGTAGGATTGCCCAACCTTCCTTCCGAGGAGTGGCTGATGGGTTTGAACCGCCAGCCATCTGGTGAGCAGTCAAGTGCCTTAGCCACTATGCTACCAGAGCTCCCTACATCCACAGTATAGGGGTTAAGATTTACAACACATAATTTAGGGGATACAGTCCAATCCATAACAGTGTTCATCATGGAATGTGATTAACATAAAGTACTAGTTTTAATGCAGATACATGCATACCAATGTTCACTGCAGCACTAGTCACAATGGCCAAAAGGTGGAAACAAGCCAAGTGTCCATCAACAGATGAACGGATAAAAAAATGTGGTACATACATACAAGTATACCTTGTTTTGTGCTTTACTTTATTGTGCTTCACAGATATTTTTACAAATTGAAGGTTTGTGACAAGCCTGTGCTGAGCAAATCTATCAGTGCCGTTTTTTCAACATATGTACTTACTTTATATCTCTATGTCACATTTTGGTAATTCTCACAATATTTCAAACTTTTTCATAATGCTATTGCACACTTAGTAGGCTACAGTATAGTGTAAACATAACTTTTATATGCACTGGGAAACCAAAAAATTGATGTGACTTGCTTTATTGTGATATTCACTTCATTGTGGTGGTATGGAACTGAATCTGCAATATCTCTGAGGTATGCTGGTATAGTATAATATTTGTTGTTGTTATGTGCCGTCGAGTTGGACCTGATTCATAGACACCCCTTCTTGGGTTTCTGAGGCAGTATCACTACGGAAGTAGATTGCCCAACTTTCTTTCCAAGGAGTGGCTGGTGGGTTTGAACCACCAACCAGCCTTCTGATTAGCAGTCAAGTGCCTTAGGCACTACGCTACCAGAGCTCCCATAAAGAGAAATGAAGTCCTGACACATGCTACAACATGGATGAACCTTGAAAACATTATGCTGGTGAAGTAAGTTAGTCATAAAAGGACAAATATAAAAATCCCACTTATATGAATTATCTAGAATAGGCAAGTGTATTCTCAAAACATATTTATTAGTGGTTACCAGGGGCAGGCGAGAGGGAGGTGAAAGGATAACTTGGCTAGGAGACACTGAGCTGCTGTTAAGGGTGATGGAAAAATTGGAGAATGGATAAGAGTGATGGTTGAACAACATGATGAGCACAATGTCACTGAACTGTACATGTAAAGATTGTTGAAATGGAAAGTGATTTGTTACACATACATTTACCACAACAAAATTTTTTTTTTTTTTTTTTTTTAAAAAGAGTCCTGGTTTAAAAGGAAAATTCACAGAAAAGAAGTCCAGGGCCATATGTGGAGGGCATACTCTGAGGAGAACAAAAGTTTAGGGAATATTGTCTGTAAGAAAGCACTTATTGGGACAAAGTATGTTTCTAGGGAGAAAGAATATTGCAACCCTAGAATTTCTGGCCTCTAGACTATGAACAACATAAAGGTCAGGTTTGTGCCTTTTCTAGCTCTGTACCCCCAGGACCCAGGCCAGAGCCTGGCATATGGCAAGTGCTCAGGAAAGGTCTGCTGATTTAGCAAAAGGGTCAACTAAAAAATGTTCAGTAATGATCATTTCTCCTACTCAGGTCCGAATGAAAATAGGTGGGCTTAAATGTAGCACAATGGATTTAGGTTAGATGAGGATAGTTGCAGACTGAATTAAACTTGTAACTCAATGGAATAGGCAACTTGAGAACATTTGTGGGATTTCCTCTTGGGAGGAATAAAAAGGGATGGATTTATGAATGGAATGGCTTTCTTCTGTTTCAAAGAGTATAGATGGGACATCTAGTCTTAGAATTCCTTTATTCTTACTAGTAATAATAATGACACAGTGTATTATTATTTCATATTTATAGGATGGGAGCTAACCAGAAGTCTAGTGGTTCAAACCCACCAGCCACTCCTCGGAAGGAAGTTTGGGCAATCTACTTCCGTAATGATACCACCTCGGTAACCCAAGGAGGGGTCGCTATGAGTCGGGCGCAACTCGACAGCACACAACAACAACATTTATAGGATATTTATTTATTTATTTATTTTACAATGTTGTCATATTCACTACTTCATTAGGTGCTCATGGTAGCTCTGTGACGTAGGAAAGGCAGAAATTATTTCCTCCATTTTGGTTTCAGAAAATGAGGCCCAGAGAAGGCTAAAGTGCTAGCTGGTGGTGATGATGCTCAGACTAGCATCCAGGTCTGAATTGTGGCTTAGTTCCTAGTGTACCATAAGGGTCCCCAGGGTTGTTGTTGTTGTTGTTATGTGCCGTCGAGTCAGACTCAACTCATAGCAACCCCTCCTTGGGTTTCTGAGGCAGTATCTCTATGGAAGTAGATTGCTCAATCTTTCTTCTGAGGAGTGGCTGGTGGGTTTGAACCGCCAGCCTTCTGGTTAGCAGTCAAGAGTGGGTTAGGTTATAAAAAGCTGACTAGATGTAATGTCATGGTCCGTAGATTCTTGATATAGATTTTAGGTGTATCAGACTGTGGTTGTTTCATCCTCCTGGGAATTCTGAAGGTAAAATTCATGTCATATTTATGAAAAACCATGCTTGATTTCATTCTCTAGCTGGGGGTGGGATGGGGAAGGAAGGGGAGGAGGAATGAATCTTCAGTTTCCCAGATCACATACTATATCTGCTGCCTCTCCCTGTTCTCTGAAGACACCCAGAGGTCAGAAAGCAAGTAGAAGGACCCCAAGCCTTCTCATGAGGATATTCAGCCTCTAGATACCTGCCACCGTGGCACAGAACAGTAGAGAACTGGGAAGAGTTTGCATTCCCCGGATGGTTCCTGAGGCCATGTGGCAACGATGTTAGATGGACCTGGCTGGGGTTAAAGGGAGGTCACGTGAGCAGTGGAAGCCATGTGTGCTTTAAAACTAACAGACCTGAAGCCTTGTTCCAGCACTCAACAGTAAACAATGGTAAGACCTACCTCACATGGTTAATATGGAAATCAAGTAAACCAGCATACAATGAAAAGTATCTAGAATGAAGTATCTAATAAGGGCGAGTTCAATATACTAGAAACAAAACATCAGTGTGAGGGTTCAAGATCAACAATTCCACCTTCCCTTTTTTGAAGATGTGGAAATGAAGTCCCAGAGAGTTGAATGACTCATTCAAGGTGATCTAATAAACTACTGGATGCATTCTTTAAGGGTTAGTGTGGGAGCAACAAGTAAGACGGACTGCAGAAGTGAGTCAGGAAGACCAGCCGGATGGCTGTAGCCATTACCAGTCCTGTTGGAAATAGAAAATGGTGGCTCTAAAGGACATTTTGTAGGAAGATGCAACAGGACTGAGGGACAGATTAGATCAAACAGAGGAAGGAGCCAAAGATGACCACAGTGTTTTCATTTGTAACGAGGAAGCAAGAATGTTTCATTTTTGGATTTCTTGTGTGTGAAGTGATAGGATTTCCAAGTGAAGAGGTCTTGGATGATAAGATAAGCAGGAGTTTAGGACTGAAGAAATACATTTTTAGCCAGATGCAATTACCCTAGAGAGTAAATATCTTATTCTAGAGAAATGACAGTGGGATAATATGGTTAGATTCATAAGTGCTGGAGTTCCTGGTTGGTGCAAATGGTTAACGTACTTGGCTGTGAATAGAAAGACTGGAAGTTCAAGTCTCCCAGGCAATCTACTTCCAAAAAACCAGCCATTGAAAACCCTGTGGCACACAGTCCTACTCTGACACACATGGGGTAAGATTTGACTTGGTGACAAATGGTTCAAACTGCTGATACCACCCCTTCACAACCTGTATGCATTTATAGTGTGCCAGGTATAGAATCCGATCCTCAAACATTCATTGAGAGCCTACTAAGTGGCAGGCATGATGAGCAAAACAAAACTATATAAGACAAGATTTTTTATCCCAAGGGGATTATAATTCAGTCGGTTAAACAAGGCATATACTTGTGAAAAGGTAAACGAAAGTCAAAGACATATAACAGCAGTTAAAAAAAAAAAAAGTCACATGACAGCATACAAATGATTTTCCACATAGCTATGATTGCTAGGGAGCTGAGGAGGGAGACAGCTGCATGTTGTGGGGCAGCCGGAGAAGCCCTCATGAAGGGTCTGGAGGTTGGAGATCTAGCCGCAGTTTTGCCTTGGTTTGGTGCCTGTATTGATGGCCTTTCTCAGTAGCCAGTCTGTCCACCGATGCCTCACTGATGTTAGGAAACTCCTATTTGGAAACTTCTCATCTTACTTCTGCCAAACTCCAGCTTTCTGACTCATTCTATTTTCAGAATAATTACTCACATCCTAGGCAATAATGATGCCTATAAATCATGCAAAGATCAGTTTTCTGATCAATCTCTGTAGTAACGAGGCCTGAACAAAGGAGTACTAAAAGTTTATTAATCCTGACTAGTGCATGGTTCCGGTCCTCTAGGAGAAGTAATAAATGTTTAATAGTCCAATAATACCTGTTTAATAATTTTTGAATCTCATTGCTTGCTAATTCTAAGTTTATTAAAGGAACTATAAACTTTACATTGCTGTAAGACATAATTGCTATTTTATTGCTTATTTAATATAAGTTAATTATATTAGAACTGAGTTTTTCCCCATTCGTATTAAGTATCAGTTAGTTGTTTTAAACTATTGATTTGTATTTAATTAACTGTGCTATTACATACCAATTAAATTCTTGTAAGAGAAACCTGAAACAGCTGTGGTCTTAAATTAAGTTTTAAAAATAATGAATTGCATAAAAAACTCCCATTGGTGAGTATCATCTTTTAGGAAAAGGTGACAATCATTGTGTTAATTCCAAAAAGTTTTTGTGAACACCAGCCCATCCTCTCTAGCTCTTACAGGGAGTAAGGCTCACTCAGAGAACTAAGGATCATCACTTCGCAACATCATACAACAGTGATAATGACTAACATTGGGTAGCCTGTTGCCAGCTTCTGCCTTGCTCAGGCTGTCCCAGTCATGCCATTTACTAGAAGGCATAGTCCTATATCAGTGTGGCCAAGGCAGGCAGCATATTAACAACTCCACTCTGCCAGCTGTGGGGTCTGTAATTGTGTGTTGCTATTGACCCAAGAATCCATATGCCTGCAGGAAATCTGGGTACCCATGTGGCCATCAATCCTCTGGCTTATTCAAATCTCTGTTCCACTGGCTTAAGTCTGAATATCTTGGGTAGGAAAAATACATTTACTGAGTAGTAACAGGCATTTTACTTTCCTTATTTTGCTTCACTCTCACTCCAACCTAATGAAAATAGTATTGTTAGCCCTGTATTGATTGATAAGAAACTGACATTTTAGAGAGGTTAGGAATTTGCCCAGAATCACACAGATGGAGAGTGCAAAACTAAAGAACAAAAAACAAAACAAAACAAAAACCCTAAAAAACAAAAAACAAACTGACAGCTATTGAATAGATTCAGACTCTTAGCAACCCTCATTGGATTTCCAAGGCTGAAAATCTTTGCCAAAGCCAACTGCCTCATGTTTTTTTCTACATAGTGGTTAGTGGGTTTGAACCATCAACCTTTTGGTTAGCAGCCAAATGCCTTAACTACCACACTACCAGAGCTCCAAAGAGTACAAAGCTTAGAATAAAATCTATCTGCCTGACTTTATAGGTCCCTGCGGGCACAACTGGTTTATGCTCAACTACTAGAGAACCAACCCAATGGCACTGTGGAAGAAAGGCCTGGTGATCTGCTTTTATAAAGATCATAGCCAAGAAAATCCCATGGAGCAGATCTACTCTACAATGCACGGGGCCATCCTGAGTAGCAATTGATTTTGATGCTTGGTGTATCATGCTGTACTTTGTCTCCATTCTCTTCTTGATACAACCTCTCACTAATTCTAAGTCTCAGTCCTCTTGGGTTGTTCTCTGTGACTTTAACTGGCTTTTGTAATTTTTCTCTCCTTGGAGGGCTGGTTCATATCCCCTATCCTCAGACACTGCCTGGGGTCTTTTCCCTGATTGATTGATTGTCTGGGATTTCAAGCTGGCCATCAGCCAACTCAGAATTTGGTCTTTCTCTGGAGTACCTGGCCATCAGTATAGGCCCCAAGGTTGGCAGTTCACCACACCCCTCTGCATACTAGACTGGAGACACAGCCCTTGGGGGTTTGGATGTGGCTCAGCCTTGTCCCTTTCCACTGGCCCAGCCCAGCCAGGGCCAAGCTCACTTAATTCACCATCACAATTAAAGGTGCCATTTGCTGATTGCTGATAATTTATTAGTCTCTGGGCTAGCATTTTGCATGCATTATCTTCTTTAATCTTGTAACAACTCTTTTATGTACATACTATTATTATCCCTCCTTGACAGAAAAGAAACTGAGGATCAGAAAGATTAAATAACTCACATACAGTCCCTGGCTGACACAAATAACAAAATGCTTGACAGAAAGTTTGGTGGTTCGAACCCACTCAGATGCACCTTGGAAGACAGGCCTGGAGATCTGTTTCTGAAAGGTCACAGCCTTGAAAACTCTATGCAGCAGTTCCACTCTGCAGACATGGAGTTGCCATGAGTCAACCAACTTGACTGTAACACACAACAGTCAGTGTGAAGAAAACAAAATCAAACTTACTGCTGTTGAGTCGAATCCGACTCCTCCTTGGGTTTTCAAGGTGGTATCACTATGGAAGCAGATTGCCCAGTCTTCTTTCCAAGGAGTGAGTGGTTGGTGGGTTTGAACCACCAGTCTTCTGGTTAGCAGTCAAGTACCTTAGGCACTATGCCACCAGAGTTCCTAACAGCCAGCGTAAAACTAACAGCCAGTATTAGTTTTAGTTAACAGAGGCTAGTAAAACTGATTATAAGCTTGGTTCCTTGGATTATCAGAAAAACTGTATAATTTGTGAGGGGTGTAGGGGGCAGGGGTGTTTTAGCAATGTTAATTGAAGAGTTTTATGAAATATGAGAGAATACCTCAGCCCATATCTGATTTAAGATGACTAGTTTTTTGGTTTGGTTTGGAATCCCATTGGGGAGGAAGCAGTGGTTAAGGACTTGGCTGCTAACCTAAAGGTCAGTGGCAGTTCGAACCTACCAGCCACTCCAAGGGAGAAAGATGTGGCAACCAGCTTCTGTAAAGATTTACAGCCTTGGAAACTTTAATTGGGCAGTTCTACTCTGTCTTGGGTGTCAATGGTTTTAATCCTGTTGTGCTAACTGCTCTGTGGGGAATATAACAGAAAAACAGAATCATGAAGGCCATTCCCTGAAACTCTGGCCTGTCATCAGTCCATTTACCCTAAGAGGAACAGGCGCTGCTGGAGGCCATATGCCTGAAAGGCTTTTAGACTTCCTAAGAGGAAGTTGGTGACTAATGCTTGAAT
The DNA here is from genome assembly GCF_000298275.1 of Orycteropus afer afer. Classification (NCBI taxonomy): domain Eukaryota; kingdom Metazoa; phylum Chordata; class Mammalia; order Tubulidentata; family Orycteropodidae; genus Orycteropus; species Orycteropus afer. Next base: position 5,804,165 of record NW_006921765.1, on the reverse strand, counting down.
GGGGCCAGATGCTCAACAGCTGTGCACCCTGTCCCTGGGGAGGCTCAGCCTGGTCCATCCAGTTAATCATGACTGGGAGGCTAAGCACGAAGAGGGGATCTCTCTTTTTCCTAGTAGAACCAATGGAGTTCCTGGAAAACTAAGACTGAGGCAAATTAGGGGGCCTGCTGAGTCCCACACTGTCTCCATGTCCCCCCACCCCTACTCCCAGCCATTCTCTTGAGGCCTAGATCTTTGGGAAGTTAGAAGCTCAATAATAGGCTAAGAATAGAATATCAATCTGTGGATTTAATCTTCACACACATACTGCACTACACATAGTAGTGCAGATAAGGTTTGTTAGCCCATTTTACAGATGAGAGGAACCCTGGTGGTACAGGTTCAGCTCTCAGTTGCAAACTGAAAGGTTGGAGGTTTGAACATAACAGCTACTCAGCAGGAGAAAGATGTAGAAATCTGCTTCCATAAAGATTTATATAGCTTTGGAAACCCTATGGGGCAGTTTTACCTTGTCCTATAGGGTTGCTGGGAGCTCTGGTGGTGTATTGCCTAAGGCACTTGACTGTTAACCAGAAGGCTGGTGGTTCAAATCCATCAGCCACTCCTCAGAAGGAAGATTGGGCAATCTACTTCCATAGGGATACTGCCTCAGAAACCCAAGGAGGGGTCACTATTAGTCAGATCTGACTCCATGGCAGTGAGAGAGTGAGAGAGAGAGAGAGAGAGAGATTGCTGTAAGCCATCATTGACTTGACAGCAATGCATTTGCTGTTTTGGTTTTTATAAATGAGGCTCAGAGAAGTTGAGTAAGTTTCCTGAAGTCACAGAACTGGGAAGTGGAGGAACCAGGGTTAAAAACCAAGACTCATTTGATTGTAAAGCCGAGGCTGTGCTCCTCTCCAGGATGCAGTGTGGATGCTCTACACATGGCCAAGTGACCACACCTGGAGAGTCCTAGCCCAATGGAGGCATTGCTGCCAGGGGGTTGTGGCACCCAGAAGCCCTCCCTGGGAGCAGGAATGGCTGGAGAGTCCATGCCGGATGCTCAGTTTCCGGGGAGTAGAGCAGGAAGAACTGACTCCTGGTGAGGGGCTGGGGGGTTGTTGGAGAAGGATGGGGCACCTGGCTGCTCAGGGCCGGCCAGGCTATAGGAGCCGTACCAGTTAGTTATGTGCTTACAAACCACCTTCTAATCCACTTAAAATAAAATCTTAAAAACCTAGGATTAACTGAGAGAGTCACATGAGGACCATAATCTGCCTTTAAGGAATTGTCCCTGGAATCAGGCAGAAATGCCCAACATTTGCCCTCAAGCCCCTCATGTCCCCATGAGTGAGGTGGGGGGAGGGGCAGAACCCTCCTCTCAGCACAAAGGAAGAGAGCAGAAGAAAGGGAAATACCCATGGAGTGGGGGAGTGCAGGGTATTTAGGTCCTCAGGTAGAAAAGGAAGGAGTAAGCCCTCATGGGCTAAGGGTATCCCTCTACTTTCTGGGTGGAAAAGCAGCACAGAGGGGGGCCAGGTGATGGGCATGTCCTTGCCCCCCAAAGACAGGCACAACTGCCTCCCTCATACTGAGTGTGTATCTTGCAGAATGGGCTGAGAACCACTGTGCCCCTTCCTTGGGGCTGAAGGAGGGAAAGGTGAGTGCACATGGGCTGCACATCACATCACAGCAAACAAACAAACAGAAAACAAACTCCCCCAAACCAAAACCAAACTCACTGTAATTGAGTTGATTTTAACTCATAGTGACTCCCATTGGGTTTTCAATGCTGTAAATCTTTATAGAAGTAGATTGCCTCATCTTTCTCCCTCAGAGCAGCTGGTGGGTTCAAACCACCAATCTTCTGGTTAGCAGTCAAATCCCTTAACCACTACACCACCAGAGCTCCCAGGGCTGCATATTGTTGTTGTTGTTGTTATTTGCCATCAAGTTGACCGGAATCATAGCGACCCCTCCTTGGGTTTCTGAGGCAGTATCACTACAGAAGTAGATTGCCCAACCTTCCTTCCGAGGAGTGGCTGGTGGGTTTGAACCCCCAGCCTTCTGGTTAGCAGTCAAGTGCTTCAGGCACTATGCTACCATTGTAATTCAGCATCCTCGGGAGTGAGGCCGGGTGGGGCCAGAGGGCCAGAGGGCCAGAGGCACAGACCATCTCCTTTAGGGCAGGATACAAAGAAGGAAGCTGCCTACCTTACCTGCTCACCCCAGCCCATGTGGCGTGAAAGGAAAGTGGGTGGTGGGGTTAGGAGAAGCCCCAGCAGAGAAGGCAGGGCACCCTGCTGTCCTCCCATTACTGAAATCCTCCTTGAGCCTCACACACCCCATTACAACCCTGTATCTTATAATTAAATAGAATCTGCCAGTTACCTCTCAGCACGGCAGCAATTCAAGCTCATTGGAGGCTAGCTTTGTTTACTTTTGTTTATTATTTATTTATCTTGCTATCCACATAGCTAGATGGGGTCCCGGGCCTACCATTTCTTTTACCTTCAAAAACCAGGCAGTTCAAATGCAGTCAGTCTCTCTGACTTCATGCATAGGGAGAGGAGGGGAGGGTGTGAGAACAGCAAATGTCTCCTGGAAAGGGTGAGGGTGAATGCCACAGAAGAAGCTTTGTCCAGATGTCAGGCATGGCTAGGGTCCTGCCCTTGACTCTACCCCTTGTTCTTGTCAATGACGCCTATGGTGGTGGTGGTTAGTTGCTGTTGAGTGGACTCTTGACTTGAGGTGATTCTGTGTGGTGCGTGCAGACTAGAATTGCTCCATAGGGTTTTCAAGGCCGTGACCTTTCAGAAGCAGATTGTCAAGCTTTTCTTCCAAGGTGCCTCTGAATGGGTTCGAACTGCCAACCTAGTTCTGGAAAGCCCCCTGCTGGACAAGCAGTGTCATCCTGAGGAACCAGAACTTGGTTGGAAGAAGGTAGAAAGCAGACTGTTTCTGAATATTAGCAACTAACACAGCTGCAGGGCTTTGCAGTTTAAGATGAGTTTTATCATTTGCTATTGAGTTAACTCAGACTCATGGCAACTTTATCTGTATCAGACTGGAACTGTGTTCAATGGCTGATTTTTCAGAAGTAGATTACCAAGTCTTTCTTCTTAGATGCCTCTGGGTGGACTCCAACGCCAATCTTGAAGTTAGCATCTGAGCACATTAACTGTTTGCAGCACTCAGGGATTTTTGCAGTTTAAGATTTTGTTGTTGTTGTTATGTGCCGTCGAGTTGGACCCAACTCATAGCGACCCCTCCTTGGGTTTCCAAGGCAGTATCACTACGGAAGTAGATTGCCCAACCTTCCTTCTGAGAAGTGGTTTGTGTAAGTAGGAATGGCTCCTAGGCTTTAGAGAAAAGCATTAGGACCAGTTGGTGGAGGTTATAAGGAAGTAGCTTTCAACCACTTAGAAGGAAGAACATTCCTTCCATGCAAGCTATCTAGGACATAGGCTTTGTTCTTCACAAGAACTTGGGATGAGTGTCCCCTGTCCTGTCCTGCTGGGCTTGGGGAGTGGGCTGTAGATAGTGGAGTGGTGAGCTAGCAGAGGTTGGAATGTCTGATTCTGTGCATCTCTTCCAATTCTGCATTCAGTTATGCCACATTGGTAGGCTCAAATTGGCATGGTGGCAGTATTATACACCAAGGACAGTGGCAAAGCCTCCTGCTCTGCTCTCTTCTGGGTCTCCTGAGTAATATGGTTTAGCAGCACATCACTGCTGAGCCCTAACATTTGGGAACAGGGCTGTTTATGCTGATCCTGGCATCTAGACCTTTCAAAGATTTGATTCAGGCCCACTACCTGTGGTTTCTGCTTCATTTCAGATGAATCACCACCTTCCAAGCCCATTCTGTTCTTGCTGACTGAGAGCTGTGAGGTCCAGCCAGAGAAACTTGCAGGTGGATGGCCATGAGAGCTCATGTGGTTCCCTCCCTGCCTCCTACCAGGGCTGCCACTCAATCCCTCCAGAAGGGTCATGACTTGTCTTTTAAATCTCCATAGGGGGGAAACCCATAACCTCTCCCTGGGCAGAGTATGCTAATGGCAGCAAATTCTCAGGGCTCTGCTAGAGGCCCCACACTGCATTCACTCTTAGGCAAACACTCAAAGTTGTAGAAGGTGGAGTTCTTCCTATCTGTTTTTACCTAGGTAGCAATAAGCTGAATGTAGGATCCTGAAGGCAAGCATCTACTGTCTTGGGGGTCCCCTGGGCAGCGTGTGATCATCACAGCTAACATTTATTGCTAGTCATGGTGTTAAGCACTTTACATAAATTATCTCATTTAATTCTTATACAAAGCCTATGAAATGGTGCTATGATGTTTCCAGTTGTACAGACAGGGAAACTGAGGCTTGGAAAGGGTAGCTACCTTGTTGAACATCAGTTCATTTATGAAGTGGCTGAGCTGAGTCTTGAATCTGGGCCTGATTTCAGAGTATGAGCTACATTACATCCTGCCCCTCCTGCCACTCACAGACATCAGCTGTGCTCCTGGTAACATTGTTATTACGTGTAGGGGAGTCAGTTCTGACTCATAGCGACCCCTATGTACAACAGAACGAACTCCCCCAGTTTTCCCTAAGGGGAGTCTTCTATATGGTGAGTGAAACAGAGGCCCCCAGATACTCAGCACTGAGTCAGGAAGCCAAACCCGAGTGTTGTCCCCTGCCATAGACAGCAGGGCAGCAGATGCTGAGTGCTCTGGGGACAACCCTTTCTCAGAGGCAGAGCACCTGGCATCCTAGAGCCTGGTGGCCCCAACGTTATGGATTCAATTGTGTCCTCCCAAAATTTGTGTTGTAAATCCTAACTACTATACTTGTGAAGAGGGGAGCCCTGATGGTGCAATGGTTAAAGTGCTTGGCTGCTAACTGAAAGGTCAGTAATTCAAACCCACCGATCATTCCATGGGAGAAAGATGAGGCAGTCTGATTCATTTTAATCACCTCATATGCATGTAAAAGCTGGACAATAAAAAAGGAAGACTGAAGAAGAAAGAAGCATTTGAATTATGTATGGTGTTGGTGAAGAATAGTGAATACATCATGACTGACTAAACAACGTACAAATCAGCTTGGAGGAAGTATAGCAAGAATGCTCAGAAGTGATGATGGCAAAAGTTTGTCTTGCTTACTTTGGATGTAACATCAGGAAGGATTAATAGCTAGAAAAGGACGTCTATTTGGTAAATAGAAGGTCAGTGAAAATGAGGGAAACCCTCAATGAGATAGGCTGACACAATAGCTACAAAAATGGAAAATGATGAACACTTATGTGCTCCACATTGTTTTATGTGATTTACATGTAATGACATATTTACTCATCATAAAACTACATGAGGAAAACAACAACAAAAATGGAAAATGAACTCAAACCAGTGATTGTGAGGACAGTGCAGGAGTGGGAAACGTTTTGTTCTGTTACAAATAAGGACTCCATGAATCAAAGCCAACTTGACAGCAACTAACAACATAGTTCTGAGAATAAGCTCTGCTGATTTCAGTTTTGTAACTTTGACCTCCCTGTTCCTTCTGTCAGGGATTCTTGTATTCCCCAGCCATTGTTCAACACCTTGAGAAGTGCTTTCTCTGTGGCCTTCTTTCCCCAAACTGTGCAGTTGGCACCCCCTCCTCCAGCACCACGATGCCTTGGACACACCTTTGCTATGACGCTGCCCATAGATGCAGGGTCTTTTGCTCCACCTTTCTAGACCATGAAGTAGGGACCATTTAATTCATCTTTCCATCCCCAGTATCTAGCACAGAGGTTGGTACATACTAGGCATTGCATCAATACCTATACTTGAGGAGTGACTTATGAGTCTGAGACAATCTACCCTTATATTTGACAGAGTGCCATTTGAGTTAGCAACTTAAGTCCTTTCAAAAGTTTTGGGCCCAAGGTGAGGCCTCAGGTCTCCAACATTGCCCTTTCTTTCTACATCATTTTCTCTTCCTTTTGCAGAAACATGGCATAAGTTGGCTTCAGTTGTGGGTCAGCTTTATGTGGTTAAACTCCAAGTCATTCAGGTGTCCATGTTTAAGTTTTTTCTTTTCTATTCATCATTCATCCAACCATTTAACACATATTTGTTGAGAGCTCACTATGTTTCAGTCCTAGTTTCTATATTTATTTTTCCTTACATATAACTTGGTGACAGGACAATTTACATGGGCTTGAACAAGTCATTTAACATTTCTGGGTCTTTGCAACTCCATCTACAAGATGCTATCTCTAAAGCCTGTCTCAAATCGGCAGTGCATGTCCTTCACCAAATCTTGCATATGGTTGGGCTACATACTGCCAGCTGGGTCTGGGTGTGGGTGCACATATATGTGAACTTATTAATTTGCTTTCTTTCTTCCCTGTTGTTGTTAATCAGCCCCCAACTCATGGCAATCCCAAGCACAACAGGATAGGACTGTTGTGATACATAGGGTTTTCACTGGCTGATTTTTGGAAACAGATCACCAGGCCTTTCTTCTTAGTCTGTCTTAGCCTGGAAACTCCAACTGAAACCTGTTCAATATCACAGCAACACTCAAGTCTCCACTGACAAAACAGGTGGTGGTTGTATTTGGGGTGCACTGGCTGAGAATCAAACTCAGTATCCCACATAACCAAAACCAAAAACCAAACTCACTGCCCTTGAGTTGATCCCAACTCATAGCAACCCCTCATTGGGTTTCTGAGGCTGTATCTCTACAGAAGCAGATTGCCCAATCTTCCTTCCATTGTTTAACAATGGGCGGTGGGTTTGAACTGCCAGCCTTCTGGTTAACAGTCAAATGCCTTAGGCACTACACCACCAGAGCTCCCACATAGAAGGCAAGAATTCTACCACTGAACAATTACTACTCTTGTATTTCTTCTCTAGCACTTCTTCGTATTTCCTCTCTAGTACATCAAGGCAGTTTCTTTTTAAGCAGCTGAATAGCAAGGGATTTCTAAGGCATACTTTGAATTCTCTGTGCTAGAATGGAAAAGAAAACCAGAGACCAGCATTTATTGAGCAACTCCCATGTGCTAGGCAGCTTAACACACACAATTATCTCATTTAGTCCACAATATAACCAGGAGAGACAAATGCTGCTCTTCCACTTCTCAGATGAGAAAACTAAAACTCAGGGAAGCTGAAGAGCTTTCTCAGTCATCTAGCAAGTAAGTAGCAGAGTGGGCTGAGAACCCATGCCTTTCCCATCAAACGGCACTGAGCCTCTGGGGGACACTCCCCACCTGTTGGGGAGGCTCAGAAGAGAGAAATAGAATGTCACAAAGCCCTCTTTCAATAAAGGGCTCAGCAACATGTTTGTTTTGGCAGCATTTCATATCGACCTGGTTCGTGGCACATGGATTAAGTATGCAGTTGGGTGGTCTTTAAATGATGAACATTTTCTCTAGGATCAATAAGCTGAGTGAGTTTGGGTCTAAATTCATCAAAATGTCATCTGAAACAAATTTAGTCTTTGAACTTCTGTACTCAGGCCAGGTCGATGATAGGGAGAAGGAGGCAGAACCCAGGGAATGTCAAGTCTTTAGGAAGACGATCTGGGGCACTGTTGGACCAGTGCAGGCCCAATAACCTAGAATGAGGGGGTCTGTTACAGATTGAATTTTATCCTCTCAAAATATGTGTTGGAATCCTAATTCCTATACCTGAGTGTTCCCATTTAGGAACAGTGTTTTCCTAAGTTATGTTAATCAGGCTATACCAATGTAGACCAAAAACCCAAACTCACTGCCATTGAGTAGATTCTGGCTCACAGCAACCCAATAGGACAGAGGAGAACTGCTCCACAATGTTTCTAAGGCTGTAAATCTTTACAGAAGTAGACTGCCTCATCATTCTCCCATGGAGTGGCTGGTGGGTTCAAACCACCAACCTTTTAGTTAGCAGCTGAATGTTTTAACCACTACACCACCAGAGCTCCTCTTTACCAATTGCTAAAACGGCAAGGAGGCCACATGTTCTGACCTCCTCTAATCCCACAAGAGGAAGATAGAATTACCATCAATAGCCCAAGGCCTATTCCTGCAAGGCCAGACATGCTGCCTCCCTCCAGCCCTTTCTCCAACCGTTCCTCCCAAAGCACCCACCACCTCTCTCCTGGGTTCGCTAATTCGCTGCAGTGGCCACACAAAGCTCACAGATTATGGGGTTTATTAGGGAAGCACCACAGGCTACAATTCGAGTTCAGGAAAAATGCTCAGCTTCTCTCCCAGCCCACAGTCCCTCAGCCAACAGTCTCTCACAGTCTCTTTCCCAGCACTGCTGGTCCCTTGGTGTCTCACTCAGCAATGCGTGTCTCTTGCATCTCTTTCCCAGTAGCACGTGTCTCTTTCAGGAGCGCATGTCTCTTTCGGCAGCACGTCTTCCTCAACCATCAGTCAGAGAGAGTTCTGCCTCTAGGAGGCCTCCTTTTGAGGTTGGCAGAGTGGCCAAACCAACCAATCACAACAACAGAATTCTGAACCTCCCATAATATTGCGTTGTGCCACGCCTAACAGAAATAACCCAGGTGGATAACATTTACAATCAGGAGCTCCTCAGTTACTCATTCCACCACTGAGTTTACAATGACATATGGGTAGAAAAGCCATACTAAGTAATTTACTACACTGCACCCATGTAGCGTGTGTTCTAAATCTAATCACTTCTGAGTTATATAAGGAACAGATGAGACAGAGATAAGTAATCACAAACAGGGGAAGATGCCATGTGAAGATCAAGGAATAAAAGAATGCTGGAAAAGAAAAGGGTCTACCCTGAGCCCCCAGAGAGAGACTTCCTCCAGAGCCAGTACCCTGAATTCAGACTTCTAGCCTCCTGAACTGTGAGAAAATAAACCTTTGTTCTTTGAAGCCATCCACTTGTGGTATTTCTATTACAGCAGCACTAGGAAACTACCACAGAGTCCTAGCTGGCAACCAGCATCCTGGAACTCAGCTGCTATGCCCTGTTCTAGACTTGTCTTCAGGAAGCTTAGTGAGAAGCTACGTGATGACTCCCTCAGTTCTAGATTCTTCAGGAAGTTTGGGGTCTGGAATGCCATCTAGCTAGGAAATGATCCTGGATTACCTGTACAGTAAAGGCCCTGTACAGTCTTTCTTCCTTGGTCCTTCTTCAGTATCTTGGGAAGAAGGAAGAGGACAAAATGGGGATTTTCTGGAGGAGATACTTACCTTACATGTCTAGGAAAGAAGAGAGGGTAATCCTGGATCTTGATATTGACTTCCCCATGGACATGACTCTGGTATGTCTGCACTTTCATACAAGTGGGAGTGTGTACGTGCCACATATGTGGGGATTGGGTGAGAATATGGGGTATGGCAAGTGCTTATGGGTATATATCTGGTGAGCACCGAGCACGTGTCACTAACATGTGGTCTGAGGACACATGGTGTATGTGGGTGAGTGTGTGTGTGTGTGTGTGTGTGTGCTGCTTGTGCAGGCCCTAGGGGGAGGGCTCATGTGGCTCAAATCTGTCTCATCCCAATGCAGAGTTCTCTGAAGGCATGTGAAAAATTGTTCCTGAGCAGTGGGTTCCTGGGGCTCTGACTCAGAAAAGGCTTGCTTCTTGGAGACGTACAAGTTACAGCCCCTTATACTAGCTCCAGGTCTGGGCTTACCAACCCCAAGATGGAAAGGAATTGCCATGTGTTGAGAACCTCCCATGAACAAATTTCTGCCATATGAGATGCCTTACATATATTTAATTTTATACTCATCACACCTAGAGACAGGAACTTATCTCAATTTTGTGGATGCAGACACCAAGGACCTGAAAAGCTGCCCAAATGCCTGAGGTCACAGAGCTATAGACTGGCAGAACCGAATCTGAATCCAAACCTAAAACCCATTCTTTGTCCACCAACACATCCCCGCCCCCCCCCCCCACCATGAAGCAGGAGCCAGCCAAGGTCTTCTGCTAGAGCATGCCAATGTCTCTGATTGAGTGGGTCTTCCTTCCCATCAGCCATTGAGGGTCCTGGAGGATGAATAGGTAGAGACTAAAATAGATAACAGCCATGCATTCTCCACCAAGAGCCCTTAGGATTGATCACTTGGGAAGGTGTTAGTTCTCCCAAGTGGGTGAGTATTCAATCCAATTTCTTCAATCTCACCTGGGGCCAGGGGAGTTGAGCTGCTCTTTCAATTATGATTTTCACAGGTACCCGGGGCTCCAGCTCCTCATCTCTGTAAATCCTCCTGTTTGTTGTCTGAGTTTTATCCCTCTGATTTACTTACTAGATTTCTATAGGGCCTTTCCTCAGCAGAGCTCTTTGTCCCCAGTAACTGCTCTCTAATTTAACCAATAACTTCTCTCATGAACAGAATGGGGTGGGGCATCAAGCAGGAAGCCAGAAGAAGAGGAGAATGGGAGATGCCCTTTGTGTGAGCATCCTTGTCTTCTCACCCTTCTGAAGGGCTGAAGTGGAATCTGGTACATCTTCATACTTTTCAGCTTTCATCCAATGTCTAGCCCATTCAGCAAGTATGTATGAAACTCCTGCTATGATCTTCTTGCCTTCCATGCTGGAGACCCGAGTTCAGTTCCTGGCCAGTGCACCTCATGCACAGCCATCACCTACCTGTAAGTGGGGGCTTGTGTGTTGCTATTATGTTGGACAGGTTTCAGGAGAGCTTCTGAACTAAATGGACTAGGAATAAAGACCCAAGGATCTACTTCTGAAAATCAGAGAATGAAAACCCTATGGATCACAACAGAGAGGGAGGGAGGAGGGGAGGACAATACAGGGTCTATGCACAGGAGGCTGATGCAACACTAGCCCTAGAGAGGGAACACTCACTGAGAAGGGTGGCATTTGAAACTTTCTCTACATCAGTATTTGCATCTAGATTGGACAATTCTTATAGGGTATGACTGTGGGTGACCACTGTCACTAAACACCCTCTGTGTTCCCATGATTCCTGCTGCCTTTTTCCACCACTGTGCTATATTTATCTATTCATGGTTCTTTCTGTATTCTTGAATTGTAAGGTCTTCAAAAGCAGGGACCAAATCATCTTTTTTTTAGCTGGTGCTTGTCATAGTGACTGTTCCATTTACTGTTGTTGTTAGCTGCTGTTATTGAGTCAACCCCTGACTCATGGTAACCACATGCACAATTGAACAAAATGCCCCTGGTCCTGCATCATTCCCCTGATTGAACTGTTGTGATCCATAGGGTTTTCATTCTCTGATTTTCAGAAGTCCTTGGGTCTTTATTCCTAGTCCATTTAGCAGAAACTCTCCTGAAACCTGTCCAACATAATAGCAACACACAAGCCCCCACTTACAGATAGGTGGTGGCTGTGCATGAGGTGCACTGGCCAGGAACTGAACTCGGATCTCCAGCATGGAAGGCAAGAAGATTATAGCAGGAGTTTCATACATACTTGCTGAATGGGCTAGACATTGGATGAAAGCTGAAAAGTATGAAGATGTACCAGATTCCACTTCAGCCCTTCAGAAGGGTGAGAAGACAAGGATGCTCACACAAAGGGCATCTAATGCTTACCATAGCTGATCTGGCCAGAGGTCTTCATGGAGTGGGGTGAGACTAGAGCTCAGCACCCAGTTCAGGAGTGCCGGGAACTGGCTAGCTGGAGACAGGAAGAAGGGCATTCTAGGCAGAAGGAATGGCGTCAGCAAAAGTTCAGGGGTAGGAATGGACGAGGTAGGCACTAAGTGTGGCTGAAAGATAGGCTTTGAGGAAGGAAGTCTAGAAACCAAAATCAAACTTATTGCCACTGAATTGATTCTGACTCATAGTGACTCTCACTGGGTTTCTGAGGTACTAAATCTTTACAGAAGTAGGTTGCCCTTTCTTTCTTCCATGAAGCGGCTGGTGGGTTTGAACTGCCAACCTTCTGGTTAGCAGTCTAGTGTCTTGTTTTTGTTGTGTTGTTGTTATGTGCTGTTGAGTCATCTCCGACTCATAGTGACCCTATGTACAACAGAATGAAACACTGTCTGGTCCTGTGCCAGCCTCATGATCCCTACTATACCTGTCTTGTGGAAGATTTAAATGATGAGGGTGGGGCCTGGATTTCTTCTCTGCACTTTATTCACCTCTGTACTGTCCTGCATGGGCAGTCTCCAATTTGCCAGACCAAGCCCCATGTCCTGGTGGGCTTGTCCACTCTCTGCCCTCCTGGTAACTTTCTTGTGGTAAGGGACTAGCACTAGCACAATTTCTGGGTACCCTGGACAAGCAGGGCCACATGTGGCCTGGCTTTGTGCTGACCCACCTACCCTTTGGTCCAGGAAGGTAGAATGAGCCATAGGTTTTTCTGGTCTGAGGCAACCTCTGTCCCTGCCTGGCCATGCCCTATGTCAGTAGTCTCCTTCTGAACCAGGATTAGGTCTCAGAGCCAAAAATGAAGCCCCTCACCTCAGTGCCTCTGGACCCCTGATGAGGCAGGGAAAGAAGACTTTGAAGGAGAAAGTGGGTGTGCTGGGAAGCAACTATATCAGACCAGAGCCAATCTCACTCATTCCTGATGATATGTGGTAAGTATTAATAATTTTACTTCATGAATGAGGAAAATGAGACTCTTGGAAGTTAAGTAACTTAACCAAGGTCACATAGCTAAGGGACAGAGAAGTTTAAACGTAGGTCTGTCTGATTCCAAAGTTGGTTCTTCCCCTTGGTTTGGGCCCTGGTTCTGCTTGTGTGGCTTTATTGGAGGTAAGGAGTTCTGGTGGCACAGTGGTTAAGCATCTGGCTACTAATAGAAAGGTTACTGGTTCAAACCCACTCAGTAGCTCCATGGGAGAAAGACTGAGCAATCTGCTTTTATAAAGATTACAGCCAAGAAAACCCTATAGGTCAGTTCTATTCTGTCACATGGGGTCACTATGAGTCACAATGAATTTGACAGCACCTAATGAGAACACTAGCATAGTGGCTAAGACACTTGCCTGCTAACCAGAAGGCTGGTGGTTCAAACCCACCAGCCACTCCTCGGAAGGAAGGTTGGGCAATCCTACTTCCGTAGTGATACTGCCTCGGAAACCCAAGGAGGGGTCGCTATGAGTCGGGGCCCACTCGACGGCACATAACAACATAACAACAATGAGAACACTAGGGGTATTAATTACCTGTGGCTGCCTTAACAAAGTACCACAAACTGGATGGCTTAAAACAGCAGAAGTTTATTCTCTCACAATTCTGAAGGCTAGAAATCTGAATTCAGAGTGTTGGCAGAGCTGTGCTCTCTCTGAAGGCTTTAGGGGAAGATCCTTCCTTGCTTCTTCCAGCTTCTAGTAGCTCCAGGTGTTCCTTGGCTTGTGGCAGCATAATTCTGTCTCTATTTCCATTTTCACATGGGCCTCTTCCCTCTGCCTCTGTGTTTTCACACTGCATTCTCCTCTCCTTAAAAGAGCATTAAGCAAATTGGATTATTAGTCTTGGAAGTCCAGCCAGAAGGCTCCTTGAAAGTGAGGATGGCCTGACTTCAACTCCCTTACTTTAGACACATCATCAGAAGGGATGTATCACTGGAGAAGGACATCATGCTTGGTAAAGTAGAGGGTCAGTGAAAAAGGGGGAGACACAGCGGTTACAACAATGGACTCAAAAATACCAAAGATTATGAGGATGATGCAAGACCACACAACATTCATTCTGTTATACATAAGACTGCCATCAGTTGCAGCTGGTTTGACAGTACCTGACAACATCAGTCAGATTTGATTGTGGCCCACCCTACTCCAGTATGTCTTCATGGTAATGTAACTAATTACATCTGCAAAGATTCTATTTCCAAATAAGGTCACAATCACAGATGTTGGGGTTTAGGGCTTGAACATTTCTTTTTGGGATCCAAATCAACCCACAACTGTGGATGATTTTTTTTTTTTTCAATTTTTAATGTGATTTGGGTGAAAGTTTACAGAGCAAATCCATTTTCCATACAGCAGTTCATACACATTTTGTTTCATGACATTGACTGTAATTCCCTACAGTGTAACAGCTCTCTTCACATTTCCTTCTTGTAGTTACTTCTTCCCTGTGCCCTTCTTTCCTATGCATTCCTGCCCTTCCTCTCCCCCCAGCTATCTTCCTGTGCAAACACTGCCCTTCTGTTCTCAACTGTCGGTGATCTTGAGCAAATCATTTGCCCTTTCTGAGCTTCAGGTTTCTCCTCTTTGAATTGAGAATGCCCTGCCTGGCTTATCCCACTCTAGTTCACCTGGGATCCATCTGAGGCTGGGCTGCTTGTTGGGCTGCCAGTGTTTTGCCAGCAGCCCAAGCAGATTTCTTGACCAGCCTCACTAAGCCCTGGTTTGTGTTTCTGCCTTTGGTGTTTTGCCTGCGAGAATTAGTATCCAACCACATTCTCCTGATGCTGCTGGAAGCAATAATCTAGACACAGCTCGAGGGTTTAGTGGAAATCCTCCACTATAGCAGAAGAAAGCAGAATCCAGTGATGCCAGGATTTTGGCAGATGCAAAATCTGCCCATTTACCTTCCAGATCCAGTCTGCTCAGCAGGGACAGCTGAGGAGCAAGTGGCACCCTCAGCTCTAGGCCAGGTGGGGCAGGGGTGGAAGTGGAACACAAAGTCCCCTCAGATCTGAGGGTATCTCTAACAACCCATAAAGCAGAAAAGGGAAGATGGGTCACCTTGTGTCCCCTCTGCATTCCAATTGACTCAGTTTACTGAGTGCTGGCCACAGAACACACATTTTCCTATTCAGTCCTCTCAACATTCACATACAAAGTAGGATTATCCTAATTTTAGCTGTGAGGCCGAGATATTAAAGTCACACAATCAGTAAGTGACAGAACAGAGGAAAGCTGCAATATTAATAACAGGGAACTACTCCTATCTGTCTAGACAGTTAGACCCTCCTGGTTCTCCTTGACCCCACACCATCAACTTATCATCTGCCAAAATTACCTTGCTTAACTGTCTCCCCTGGTTCTGAACATTCTGGGTCCTCTCAGAGTGTCATCCATCTGACAGAGTCATCAGGTCACAGACCTTCTTGCTGTCCTCTGTGGACCATGGCTCCGTCCAAGCCCAGGCAGCTGGCTAGCAACTCGAGGGCACTAGGCTATCTTTCTAAAATGAGATTTTCCAGTTCTGAGGACCTGAAACCTCCTAATTTGCCAAGCTACAGACCTACTTCCTAACTCAGGATAGCCGGGGTCATGGCCAAGGTTGAGTTGCTCACAGATACCCTCCACCACCAAATTAGTGATGGCATTCCTGACAAGAGCCCTTGCACTTAGGACTCTGCCCAGCACACAGTTGATTCCTTCTCACTCTCTGTTTATATATTTCTATATATAGAACATCAAATGAATAGGATATACACGAGTCTAGCCTAGAGTTAGATGTAGGCTCACTTCACAGCTCCACCACTTATTAATTGCGTGACCCTGGGCAAGACATTGAACTTCTCCCTGAGCCTGCTTCCTTCTTTGTAAACTGGAAATAATAATGCCCCCCACCTCAAGGAGCTGTGATGGGGAACAATGAGATCAAGCACTAAAACACACAGCACAGTGCCAGGCATGCAGCAAGGGCTCAGTGGATGGAAGTTCCTACTGTGGTGCCTGTGGCCTGCAGAAATGCCTGTCTCCTCAATTTGGAGAGTGACAGCTGATGACAGGCCTGGGGTGTCCAGGTGGGAGGCTGTTGTTGGAGCATGAGGCCTGCCAAAGAAGCTGCCGGTGACTGTAGCTTTCAGAAGGCATTACAGGCCATTGTTTTAATCAATATGATATTATTTCCTCTGCAGCATATATCCCCATGTTTATTATGTGTAAATAGGGTTTTTCAATGATGTGAAAGTGTTAGTTTAATGTAGCTGACATTCAGTGTGTGCAATCTGGTGGCTGCCTCTTAGGACCTCCAGGAAAATGAGATGATGTATCCACCACAAAGCCATCCTCTGGAGCAAAATTTGAGAAATAGAATGTGGTGGCAGTCAGGGGAGCTGGTGTGTGCTTGCAGGTGTGTAGATGTATGCTCAAGCAAGGAAAAGCAATAACAAACGTGGACCCTAGGAGCATGGTCCAGCTGCCTTGGGGAGAATGTTCCTTGCTGGTGCCCAGACGTAAGATGTTGGTGTCCCCATCTCTTTGATGCCCAGATTGAGATCCTGTCCAACTTGTCCCAAAACCTTTACATGGTTTGGCCAACTCCTGCTGATCCACTTTTCTCCTAGATTGGTCCCTGCAATCTGTCAGCATCTACCTTCTCTGACCAGCCCCTCCTCCTTCCCTGGATTCTTGATAGTCCCTTCTTCTCTTCCTGGTACTTGGCCCCATGGTCTGCAAATTAATTTTATAGAAACTCCTCTGGTTCAGCCTGTGTGCTGTGCTCACCCAATCTTGCTATCCAGGTACGCAGAGTGAAGCAAGATGGCCTTGCCAAATTTCCCACATGGTCTTAACTCCCCTCCTCAAGCACCGAAGGCACTCTGAATAGCAGATGCTGTTACTATTCACTCCTATCCCTTTGTCTCACTGGGTAGAAGCTGAGGCAGCTGGGATTTAGTGAAGATTCAAAGCAGAACTTCCTCATTGTGACATCATTAAAATGTTACTACCACCTGTATATCACAATCAACAGGCCAGACCCCTGATTATGGCCATTCAACGCAATAATATCATATATCAGAAAACTTTGAATTCCTTTTTATATGCCTCTGGGGTGCGCTGTAAAGGAATTAACCTTCGCCAAGATGGCTTTTGGAACTTCATCAACAGCATGTGCTTTTATCCCCTGCTGTTTCGAAGCAGAGGACTGGTTTGAAAAGTCTCTTGATTTCTTACCTTCATGCCAAATGGCAAAAAGGCCTTTCTAAGAAATGTGGGGCCAAGACCCATGCCTAACACTTCATGCCTGTCTGTTCATCTGTCTGCAATGTTTGTCAAACTCTGGGCCTCCATCCAGCTAAAACGTACTGTATAAATGAAAATGGCTGTTGTGTTTTTAAATCCCATCCGTGTGTCTTACACCTAGCACCTGGAATGTGATTGGAGTTGGCCTTCCAGCTTCCCTTCACTGCTTGAGCGATGGGAGGGAGGAGTTTTTCTTGGCAAATAAATATGATATCATAAACCTTGGCACCATTCCAACCTCAGTAATGGCCGTCTGCCTTCTTAATTCCCTCAGCAGCTTGGAACACGAATATTATTCTTCACTTTCTCTCTTTAAAAACAAACTTGCTATTGAAGAGCACTACTGAGAGGCAAGAACCCTCCCCAGATGTGGCTGCATTTCGATGATGGGATGTGAGGGATGAGCTCAGATTACAGTGTACATTGGGGAAAACACAGTGAGACATTTGGACTTGCAAAGGTACCTGAGGATCTTGAATTAGAGTGCGCCATTCTTCACATGTCCTTGTTCATAAGGAACACAGCGCCAAAATCAATAAAAATCACATTTCTTTGCTGCTGCTATTTTCCTGATCTAAATCGTTATGGAGTAACCAGGTAACTATGCAATCCAACTATAGCTTGATGTTTGCTACCAAGTACAAAGTTGTCTTGCTGAGCCACTATCATTGTATGAGAGTGTGGGTGGGTTTCTCTGCTCACATGGGCATTGCCACCTGGAAGCATATTGTTGTTGTTGGTTGCCCATGTATGGAAAGCAGAACTGAACACCACAGGGGTTTCAAGGCTGTGACCTTTCGGAAGCAGACAGCCAGGCTGTACTTCTGAGGCCCCTCTGGATGGATTTGACCCACCAACCTTTGTTTAGCAGTCCAGTGCTTAGCCATTTGCACCACCTAGGGAATATGACTCTCTCTAATGACAACACAGGAGCTCTGGTAGCATAGTGCCTAAGGCACTTGACTGCTAACCAGAAGGCTGGCAGTTCAAACCCACCAGCCACTCTTCCGAAGGAAGATGGGGCAATCTACTTCCGTAGTGATACTGTCCCAGAAACCTAAGGAGGGGTCACTATGAGTTGGGTCTGACTTGACGGCACATAACAACAACAACAATAATAACACCCTCTAATATTTGCCATTAGATCTTTATAACAATGCTGTGAGAGAGGTAGGCAGGAATTGTTACCTCTTATTTTATAGATAAGAAAACTTAGATGATGTGTTCAGGGCCATAAAATATACATAGCAGAAGAAAGGTTGAACTCAGGTCATTTTGGCTTCCAAGCCAATTTGCATGATGTCACATTAAACGTTGTAACTTTTTCTCTGAGCCGTAGAAGTTTGGTGCTGCCACTTCCTTATGTTGAAGTAGCTATAACAAGGTGGGGCAGGAAAAAGGCACCAGGGTGGGACCTAGGATGGTTTCACCTTAGCTGGCCACTGATCTGCTGGGGGCTCATTGGCAAGTCACTCAGTAATATGAGGATGACACTTGACCAACGTCACAGAAAAGTCTCAAGTAGGTATATAACAAGGGCCTTGAAAATGTGGGAAGGCATGCAAATCAGTGTGCAAAGATTGGAGTTATTAATTCATTTAATGAACATTTATTGAGCACCTTTGATGTGCCAAGCATTAGGCTAAGCTTAGAGACACAAATGTCAACAAGATAGAATCCTTGCCCTCAAAGATGTGGTAGTGTAGTGAAAGAGACAAGTTAATAAATAAATGTAATCCAGTATGATGAATGCTTTACCGGGAGGGAGTTCAGGTGCCTTGGAAATGCATAGAATGAGCAAGGAGGGCAGATATTTTGGCCCTTGTAGAACATTCCTGGGGGATATGGCATCTAAGCTGGAAGGTGAGGTACAAACAGAAGATAATCAGATGATGATGCGGAGTGAAGGGTGTTCTAGGTAGAGGAAATAATGTGTGCAAAGGCCATGAGGTCAGAAAAGCTGGGTGGACTGCTTTTGCAGGTGAATGGCATGCTCAGGCTGGACAGGAGTGTGGAATTGAAGGAAAGCACTAAGGCATGAGGCTCAGAGGCAAGCAGGAACTCTTCAAGATCCCAGGCTGGTGTCTTTCAAGTGAGAGCAGTAAGTCAATGGAGCCACCATGTCATGAAACCCACAGCCCTTTGTTCACCCCAACTCCATAGCTCTTGATGCTCCCAGCCTTCAACTGTGCATAAAAGAGGAGCTGGAAATGCACCCAACCAGCACAGGCAGCACCAACCACTGAGTCCAAAAATCACTTCTATTTCATCTAACTGAGGACACTGTAATCTGGGAGATGTTCATTTAACATACTTCTGCTTTCTGAATGGCTTTTACTTTTCACTAAATTGAAATCGCAGTACAATATATGTCAATGATTATGCTGTGTAATACATTCCTGCAAATTTAGATTAGGAATGATTATGACTTAAGTAAAATAGTTGAACACAATTCTTATTGCCATCTATCTTTTCTCTTCTTTTTAGTGTGCATGGGGTGACTGAATGCTAGGAATGAATGACTTCAAGAAGAGCTGAGGTCTGGTAGAGGGAAGGGCTGAGGTCTGTCTTTGGAGGGCTTCAAGGAAGGAGGGAGAGGCTGGTGTCAGAAGATGTGTGATCTATTGTATTGGGAGAGAGCCCTAGGCTGGGAGGCAGAAAATCTGAGGTGTAAGTCCTGGCTCTGCCATTTTCAAGCTGTGTGACCTTCAGCAAGTTACTCAAATCCCTGAGTTTTAGTTTCACCATCAGCAAAATGGGTTTTATTATTCCTGGCTCAAGGTATTGTTGATAGCATGAAATGGGATGAGGTGTGACAGCAGCACTGCAGCATGGCCAAGAGCTTGGATAGGAAAGCAAAGTCCTGGCTCAAGTTCTGGTTCTATCACTTAATAACTGTGTGACATTGACCTTTGATACTCAGCCTCTCAGAGTCCAATTTCCCAATCCACAAAATAGGAATAATTGTACTTGATGGGTGTCCTTGTGGTGAAAATAAAATGAAAAGCTCCATGTTAAAAGTGCTTTGCAAAATGTAAGCCCCCTGTGAGGATTATACTGGCTGGTAGGGGTGAGAACAGAGGCTAAGAGAGGTTAGGAAATCTCCTTCTCTGGGGAACACCCTGGAGTGATTTGGGTGGAACCTTGCTGGGGAGCTCTGGGGCAGGGAGGGGAATAACGCAACAATGTAATGCACTGCCATCAATTTGGATCTGACTCCATAGCGACCGCTCCTTGGGTTTCCAAGGCAGTATCTCTATGGAAATAGATTGCCCAACCTTTCTTCTGAGAAGTGGCTGGTAGGTTTGGACTACCAGCCTTCTGGTTAGCAGTCACATGCCTTAGGCACTACGCCACCAGAGCTCTTTCGTCAAAATTTTCCTTTGGCATTCTAAGCCCTGCCTTGCCCTGGCCACTCTCAATTCTCACTGCCCTACTCTATTTTTTTCCCCACAGCACTAAGCATATTCTAATGTTTTATGTGGGGGCAGTGGTGGTCCAGTGGTAGAATTTTTGCCTTCTATGCTCTGGTAGCATAGTGCCTAAGGCACTTGTCTGCTCACCAGAAGGCTAGCGGTTCAAACCCACCAGCCACTCCTCGGAAGGAAGGTTGGGCAATCCTACTTCCGTAGTGATACTGCCTCAGAAACCCAACGAGGGGTCGCTATGAGTCGGGACCGACTCGACGGCAAACAACAACAACATGCGTGAGACCGGGAGCTTTGGTAGTGTAGTGCCTAAGGCACTTGACTGCTAACCAGAAGGCTGGCAGTTCAAACCCACCAGCCACTCCTTGGAAGGAAGGTTGGGCAATCTACTTCCGTAGTGATACCGCCTCGGAAACCCAAGGAGGGGTTGCTATGAGTTGGGTCCGACTCGACGGCACATAACAACATGCGTGAGACCCAGACACTACCTGTGTGCTGTCGTCATCAGTGGAAGCTTGTATGTTGCTATGATACTGAACAGGTTTCAGTGGAGTTTCTAGACTAAGACAAAGAAGAAAGGTCTGGCAAACTATTTAAAAAAATCAACCAATCAAAACCCTATGGATCACAACAGCCTGATCCGTAAATGATCATGAGGGTGATGCAAGCCAGGGTGGATTTCATTCCATTGTGCATGGGATCCCCCTGAATTTCAAGGACAGCTAATACAACATTCCATGTAACTTATTTATTCTGTTTTTGTTTAGAGTCTGTCCCCCTGGTTCAAAAGTAAGGCTTCTGAGGGCAGGGATCTCTGCCTGCTTTGTTCACTGACATACATCAAGCACCTAGAATGCTGCTTAGCGGTTAGTAGGGGCTTGACAAATACAAGTTGAATAAATGGATTTATTGGTGAGGCTACAATTTTCCTTCTTAGAATAGCTGAGCTGAAGTTGGGGAGGTGGTGGCAGTGTGGTGAGGCCAGAGCAAACCGAGGGCATCAATCACTCTGGCAGGGAGCTGGCTGTGAGGAGAAAGAAATAATAGTAATTTGGTGTGTAGAACTGGCTGGCACCCATTCTTACTGGGAGTCACAAGCCCCCAGGGTTTTCTTAGGAATCCCTGGGCACCAGCAACCTAGCTGCCTTTTTCCTGTTCCCTCCTAGGAATCTGCTGAAATGTTTTCCAATCTGAGCAATTACTACCTCCCTGGAACAGCTGCCTCTTGAGGTATCTGCCTCCTGCAGCTCCGGCTGGAGACAATATTTCTCTTCTGTTCATCATGAACAGGGACAACAAATAACGCCATGCCACATGAAGGGCCCTCCAAGCCCTCTAGAGCTGAAGGAACCGAGATGTTGGCAGTGGCTGTGTGAAGGGGACAAAAGCTGCAGCTTGCGTAGAGTGAGGATCCCCCCGACTCCTGCTTGGACAAGTGCTGTGGCTATCTCTGTCCATGATCAGGCTACTTCTGACCAAGGTAGGCAGGGCATGACTATCACCCACCCACCAGCAGGCAGGGGCTGAAGGCTTGGGGTCCTATGAGCACTGATAAGACCCTTGAGAGGGAACTGGCATTCCATTGGGGTCTGCTAGGTACCAGGTGATGTGCTAAATGTGTGTCCCCCGCCTAACCTCCTGTTGCCTTATCAGTCTTGTGAAGTAGCTACTCTCATGTTCAAATGAGAACCTGGAAACTCAGAGAGATTAAGTAATTTGTTCATGGTCACACATAAGTGGTAGTGTTGGGATAAGAATGATCTGAGCCCAAAGTACACCCTCTCTCTGGCACTTTGGGGCCTCTGCGATGCATTTCTTCAGGGTGTGGGTACAGTCTCTCCACTTTCAGCCTCAGTTTCCTGATTAGCACACTGATTACTGACCCAGGAACTGTGAAGAGAATCAAGAGATGTATCCAGCATCTCAATCCACTGAGTCCTGCCACCTCACCTAAACTTGCCCTCACCCCCCACCTGCCCTGCCGTGGGGCTTGGTCTGGTTCCTCCTGGAGCCCCAGCTACTGGCTGGGGTCTTGTTTCAGTTACCACCTGAAAGCCTTTCTTCTGTGCCCCATGCTTAGTAGTGGAGCCTTCACCTTGACTTTCAACCAAGGCCCAGCTATAGAGAGCGGACCATAATCCTTTGGATACTAATATTAACATCAGTACTAACACTAACACCTCAGTGGTAGCATTCATATCTTCCGTGTAGGAGATCCGGATTTGATTCCAAGCCAATGTACTTAATGTGCAGCTACCATCCATCTGTCAGTGTAAGCTTGCATGTTGCTATGATGCTAAAGGTTTCAGCACAGCTTCCAGACTAAGATAGAGCAGGAAGTAAAGCCTGGTGACTACTTCTGAAAATCAGCTCACGAAAAATCACAATGGCTTGATCCACAACTGATCATGCACTGGACAATGTTTATTCCATTGTGTATGCAGTCACCATGAGTTGGGGGCTGACTTGCCAGAAGCTAATCACAATACTAACACTAGCTTATGTTTGTTGAGCATTTATTCAGCAGAGAAGCTTGAATGTAGACCCAAGAACCTGACTTTAAGGCCTTGTTCTCAACAGCTGTAATGTCCTGCCTCTTCTTATTGTTCACCATAGGGTTTTCAAGGTTGTGACCTTTTGGAAGAAGATCATCAGGCCTGTCTTCTGAGGTACCTCTGGGTGGGTTTGAATGCAAACCTTTTAGCTAGTAGTCAAGTGTTTCACTGTTTGAACCACCCAGGGACCCCTCTTTTCCTCACCCTGGTTATTCCCTACTTTGTCAATATCCCTCTTCAAATGGATTTCTAAAACTGAACTCAAAATTCCACGTGTGGCCTGACCAAGCAAAGCCCCAGGGGATGTTACCTCCCTGTATTTTGAACATTATTTTGTAGTTATTGCAGTCTGAGCTTGCTTGCACTCTGTCTCTTTGACCTCCAAGTCCAGGGTGTGGCTCCCTTTAGGCTTTCCAGCCCACCCTAAGTTCCCAGGTCTTCTGGAAATGCGCTGTGATGTGTACAGCTCCTTTTGCTGTCCTTTTGTGTGGCTGAGCTCTGAACCTCCAGCTTCCTTTCCCCCACACAAGCTGTGTCTCAGATGGCTGCACCTGGCACTGCTTGGGATGCGCAGTGAGAGCACCAGAGGAGGAGAGAGTCTGGGCTGAGGCAGGCCGGGGCTGGATGGAGGTGAGAGGGCCTGTGAAGGTCACTGCCTCTGCCTGGTGGGCCATTTGTCCCATTTCAGCCTCAGTGGGAAAGTGATGGAGGGTGTAATTATGGCCTGTGCTGAGCCTGTGGGGCTGCTGTCCCCAGCTCAAGGAGGTAGGGACACAGACTGTAGTCTCTGTCCTCCTTGGGTTGGGGGGAGTGTGTCTGATGAATGGTGTTGGAGAGTAGGCATACATAGGCTCTTTGATGTTATAACTGCAAATCCTTGGTTATTTCTGAGAGGTGGTGTTTGTGGGGTGGGAAGAAGTAAGAGGTGGGGAATATGTTAGAAATACTTTCAAGTGAATAAACTGGCTCTGTTACTGCTCACCTTTTCAGCTTTGGTTTCCTTCTTGTCCAGTCACCCATCTGGATATCCAGAGCCCAGGCTCCTCAGGCCACCCTGGTCTTCTTCCCTATTTCCCCCTTCTCTAATTTCACCCCATTCCCTGGAGTACTTGGCTTATTAAAAAGTGATCTAAGGTACTAATTGAGTATCAGGGTGGTGAAGTATAACAATGGGTTTGACACCTGTAACCAGCTATAACCCAAGGGTATAAATACTTTAACAAGATGATTCCTTAACCTAAAGGCATAGATCCCTTACAGGGAAGCTCCTTATGTTCTGGTAGGGACAGAATTTTGGGCAAGTAGTCTCCAACTTGTTAGAATGTTAGGGGCCTTACATCTTATGACAGCCCTTTACAATGTTCAAAGCACTTTCCCTGTTTCTATCAATAAATCCTGAGGTTGACAGGGTGGAGGCTTTTCTGTATGATGAGGAAATGGAAGCTCTGCGTCTTGTCCATGTCACACATCTAGTGAGGGTAGAGCAGGGACTGGAACCCACATTCTGCTTTGAGTGAAGCACTCTTCCTGCTGCAGCCCAGTGTCTCCCAGCCATGTCCCATTTTCTGCCTGGACCCAAGGCCAGCTCTGGGCCTCCATAATGGTAGTGCTACGAGAAGACCTGGCATGTTCCGAGAAAGCTCTGTGTCCTGCAGGCCTGGAGAGAGAGTGGTTCAGGGGAGCTATATAAACAGCTACATATTCTTGATCATTTGCTGTGTCCCAGATACATGTCAGGCTCTTGGAATACTTTAATACATGTTGCAATTCAACTTATAATATACATTATCACCCTCTGTCTTACCAGGAAGGACATTGAGGGTTAGAAAGCTTAAGGAATGTACACAAGACCACCCATAGCAAGTCTTGGAAGGGGTAAGGGTGACCCTGCCCATTCACCACTCCTGGAGCCCAAGCAGCCCACCATCTGGGTCTGGGCACACTGGCCTTTTACTCCATTCCATTCCTTCAGGGGGCTGAACTAGCTGGGAGCCTGAATCTTAGGGCTGGGGGGTGCTTGCTTTTGGACTCTGCAGAGAGGAGCCCCTGAGACAGCCAAGGGTTTGCTGACAGGCCTGGGTGGGCCATGGAATAAAGTTCCAGAAGAAGAGTTTGCCCACGTGAATACTGTGTACAGAACCTTTTGTAGGTCTCTTTGGGTGGCAATGTATGAGTGGGTATCTATGATGTCACTTTAATGACTAAGGAGTTCTTGCCCCAAGCCATGGTCTTAATCATCTCATATGCATGTGAAAGCTGGACAATAGAAAAGGAACATAGAAAAAAAAAAATGATGCCTTTGAACTGTGGCTGTGGTGAAGAATACTCAATATACCATGGATTGCCAGAAAAAAAAAAAAAAAAAAAATCCACTGCCATTGAGTTGATTCTCATTCATATGAATCCCCACTGGGTTTTGAAGGCTGTAAATCTTTATGGAAGTAGATTGCCTCATCTTCCTCCCCATGGATTGCCAAAAGAACAATCAAATCAGACTTAGAAGAAATACAACCAGAATGCCCTTAGAAGCAAGGATGGTAAGACTTCAGCCTGCTTACTTTGGACACATCATCAGGAAAGATCAATTGCTAGGAAAGGACATCATGGTTGGCAAAGTCAGTGAAAATGAGGAAAACCCTCCCTAGGCTGGACTGACACAATAGCCACATCAATGGAATCAAATATACCAACGATCATGAAGATGGAGCATGAATGGCAAAGTTCTGTTCTGTTACACATAAGGTTGGCATGAGTCAAAGTTGACTTGATGGCACCTAACAACAATAATGTCTTGACCCTAAACCAAAAAAAACAAACTCACTGCTGACAAGTCAATTAGACTCATAGTGGCCCCTCCTTGGGTTTCCGAGGCAGTATCTCTATAGAAGCAGATTGTCCAATTTTCTTCTGAGGAGTGGCTGGTAGGTTTGGACCCCCAGCCTTCCGATTAGCAGTCAAATGCCTCAATCTTATGACAACATGTGGAAGTAGGCATCATTGTGCTCTTCATGTGGATAAGAAAACAGAGACTGAACAAAACATAAAGTCACACAGCTAAGAAGTGGGGGAGCTAAGATTTGAGACAATTTCAACTGCTTGCAAAATTCATTTTCTTTCTCCTATACCACGTAACATCCCAAGGAAGAATGGGGTCAAGAGGAGGCTGAGCCAGTCCTAGAAAGTCCTGTCTGGATGTTCTGGTACCTGAATGCTGCTGTATTAAGTTGGAATAAGGGGAAGGGACTTGCACAAGAGAATCTGAGCTAAGTTAAGAAGGCATATTGCAGAGAGTGGAGGGCCAGGAAGGTCCTGTGTGTCTTTCCTGTGTGGGGCTCTGAGTGGACAGGGCTGGGTGAGGTGGAGGCACATGGTCAGCCATCTTAGTGGGCTGCACAAAGGGCACCAGGGCCCATCCATCCTGTAGACTTGTGGTTTGTCTGAAAGGGTCTCAAGTAGGAAAAATGTCAGGGCTTTGGTGAAATGAATTTTGTGGGCTTGGCTTCCTCTGCAGCCATGCTGCTGTCTTCTCAGGTCACCCTTGTGTGGACACGGACCGCAGGCCAGGTGGCTCTGCATAGTGGTTGCCCAGACAGCAAGCTTGGTAATTGACTGACTCCTTGGTCACTGCTTCCTGTGCACAGCCATTGTTAACTGGTGACTTGAAAATTACCTTTATTTAGCACTGTTATCATGCAACTGCAGGGGTGCCGGCATTTCCATTCCACCGGCTGTCTTGGGCTGGTGGCAGCAAGAGGCTCAGCATACCGGCCACAGCCTGGGCCAGCAGCCCCTCCTGGTGGGGGGCAGGCACCAGTGCAGTGTGCTAACTGGGTGCAGCAGCAGGCCAGCACTGCTAGCCTGTGTGCTTCCTCAGGCTTCATGCTTGCCATTTCTATATGGCCAACCTGTCCTGCATGTAGGAGACAATCTAGAATGGGTCCTTAGCCTGGGGTCTGTCCCTGCACAGTGGGCTGGTTTGCATCAAAACCAAAACCAAATCCACCGTCATTGAGTTGATTCCAACTCTTAGCAATTCCATAGGGTAGAGCAGAACTCCCCCATAGAGTTTCCAAGGCAGTAAATCTTTAGGGAAAGAGACTGCTTCATATTTCTCCCAAGAAGCAGCTGGTAGGTTCAAACAGCTGAAGTTTTGATCAAGAGCCAAATGCCTTAACAACGGTGCCATCAGAACAGTTTGCAGGACAGGTGCAATTCCTCAGTTTTGAGTGAATGTGCACACAAACTTCAGGGAGGGAGAATGTTCATAGCTTTCAGTGCCTTTAAAAGATTCTCAAAAGGAACTATGACCCCAGAAGCCAGGCAGCCCTATCCTCAGCTGTATTCTTAGACACTTCTGAAAGAAGCTGCGACATAGCTTTCTAAGCTTTCCTAAGGGAAAGGCCAGGGCTGTGTTCATATTGAACAGCCGCCATCTAGTGCCCAACTGTGCCCCTCCCCCCAGGGAAGCTCGTGGGTGTTTGTGGACTGCCCCAAAAACCACAGGAGAGGCAGAGGGGGCTAGGCATCTGCAGACCCTCTACCTTAATGAGGACAAGACATCATGTCTCTTGGCTCCCTTCCCTCCTTATGTAGACAAAGTGTGTGTCCCTCTCACCCCTAAGTGTGCCTGTTCCACCCCTCCTTGTCACAAGTAGTGCAAGATTCTGCTGTGAGATGTAGGACTTACTTCCTTGGATGAGGAGGAAGGTGAGAGTGGGGTGGGAAAGGAGTTGGGTAAACTGAGGCATGAGGGGAAGGGCAGACTTGGCTCCTGGGGTGGTCATGTGGCCCTTCTTCCTCACAACCCTGGCCTGCCATGGTGGGTGGACTGGGGTCAGCCATCTGACCCCTCAGAGCCTCCTGAGTAGGGCTTCTCTGGGTACAGTAGAGCAGCAGCAGTCACTGCTGGCTCTAATATTATCTGATTTCTCACACATACTCCAGCTGACTCTCCTTCTCTGTCCAGCTCTGGTCCTCTAGGAGGAGAATGTGGAAAAGTTGTTGTCCTAAAACTCACACAACATTCTGAGGCTGCAGAGAAGGGGTACGGTGTTTGTGTGTCGCGTGGCATTTGCAGCAAACCTTCACCCTGCATTCTCAGCTCTCTGTACCCATGGGTCCAGCCCTGGATTGGAGGTACAATAGCCTGGGACCTTGGGGATAGTAGTGCCTATGGTACCCTTTCCTGGGCACACACTGAACACAGATGCAGTGCTCCATTGGTTGCCGTGGCATTGTTTCCATGCAGCTGTGAGGCTGGTGACAAGGTCTGTGGGCTGTCAGCCCGGCTGGAGAGCACTTGAGATCCACTTCATCGACTTCTTCTCTTTCCAAGGCTCTTTACCCACTTAACCAAGGGTGAGGGGCCTGGAGGAGGTGGACGCCCATGCTGGGCAGACAAAAGAGCTGGAGTGAGCCTCCTTGTCAGCTGGACAGAGAGATCCAGTGTGTGTGGTGGTAGGGGGGTGGGGTAGGAGGGAGCTGGCACAGCCCTCAGGCAGAGCTTAGTCCAACAGGCCTGGTGGTCCCAGGAGGAGGTGGCGGTAGGGTGGGGGTGGGGAGGTGGGAGTGAGCAAGAGCCAATGCCCAGGAAGGGGAGCTGGGGAGGCTTTGGATCTGCACTGGCTTTAGCTGATGACATGGGTCTTGGCCTATTTCCCCTGTGTCGTTGTTGTAATGTGCCGTTGAGTTGGACCCGACTCATAGCGACCCTTCCTTGGGTTTCCGAGGCAGTATCACTAGGGAAGTAGATTGCCCTATCTTCCTTCCAATGAGTGGCTGGTGGGTTTGAACTGCCAGCCTTCTGGTTAGCAGTCAAGTGCCTTAGGCACTACGCTACCAGAGCTCCCATGTCAGGGTCTTCCTAATCATAATATCTGGGCTTTTGTTTGTACTTCTTTAGTTACCACCATCACCTGTCAAGTTTGTTGTACTGTGGTGGCTTCTGTGTTCCTGTGATACTGGAAGCTATGCTACCGGTATTTCAAATACTAGCAGGGCCAACTATGGTGGACAGGTTTCAGTAGCTCTTCTAGAATAAGACAAATGAGGCAGAAAGGCCTGGCTATCTCCTTCCAAAAATTAGCCAATAAAAACTCTATGGATCATAGAATATTGTTGAATATACTGTCGGAAGATGAGCTCCCTAAATAGGAGGGCACTCTACAATATCGGCAATGATGGGCTGAGATATAGCAATGATTGTAAAGATGTTGCAGAACTGGGCCCTGTTTCATTCTGCTACACATGGGGTTGCCACATTGGAAAAACTCGATGCAGCTAACAAGGACTACAATGACAACTTACCAAGTGTCTATATAAATCACCTCATTTAATTTCCACAACAACTTTGTAAGATAGGAATTATTAGCACCATCTTACAAATGATGTTGCTGTGACTCAGAGAGATTAAGTGCCTTGTCTAAGGTCACACAGCCAGTAAATGGCAAAAACCCAAAAAACCAAACTAACTGCCACTGAGTCAGGTGTGACTCATTGGGACCCCTCCTTAGGTTTCTGAGGAAGTATCACGAGGGAAGTAGATTGCCCAACCTTCCTTCTGAAGAGCAGCTCGTGGGTTTGAACCACCAGCTGTCTGGTTAGCAGACAAATGCCTTAGGCACCTCGCCACTAGAGTTCCCTAGTAAATGGTAAAGACGGGAATAAAATGATGCCTCTTTGCCCAAGGAAGATGTAGTTTACCACCAACTAACCCTCTAGGCCCTTCATCCAGGGCACACTGCCCCCTGGGGAATGTGGGAGATGGCAAGAGACTGCAAGTCCTGACTGTGCATACAATCTCCAGGTGACCAGCAATGATAGGAGAGAGGCCAGGATCTTGTTTCCAGAAGCTTCACCAGCTCTGCCAACACAAACATTCTTTGCTTTCCAAAGGCTGTGTGTGTATGTGTGTGTATGATCATAAAAGTATGGCAATGATGGTGATTTGCATGCCAGAGTCATAGGCTGGCACTGTGTTTCTGTCTTTAGAAGCAGGCAGAAGTGGCTGAGGTCTCCTAAGGGAATGGGAAGTTCTTGGCCCCTATGGAGCAGGAAAGACTCTTGGGGTGAATCTCTGTTTTAGCTCTGGCCTGTTGCTTGCATGGAAAGCTATACACAATGAGGTACGGGATTCTGGCTTGTGGCTGGACTGTCTTTTTCAGAGGCCATTTACTCATCTCAAGGATCATCTGCCCAGAAGGTCCCAGTAACTCTGACGTTCAATTATCATGCAGTGTAGCCAGAAGGCCCTGTTCTCTGCCTTACCTCAGATCTATTCAGGGCCTAGAATATGGTAGATGACCAGTAAATTGTCAAATGAATTAATTAAATGAAAGGAAGCCTAGAAGATTATTACCTGCAGATCAGCAAAATATTAACCCTATTTTATAGAGGTGGCTGGAGAAGAAATTGCAGTTGTTATGGATTTCATTGTACTTGGATCCACAATCAGTGGTCATGGAAGCTGCAGCCAAGAAATCAAATGACATAATGCATTCAGCAAATTTGCTGCAAAAGACCTCTTTAAAGTTTAAAAAGCAAAGATGTCACTCTAATGATAAGGTGTGCCTGACCCAAGCCATGGTCTTTTTAATCATATTATATGCATGTGAAAGGCACTCTGGTGGTGTAGTGCCTAAGGCATTTGACTGCTAACCATAAGGTTGGTGGTTCAAATCCACCAATCCTCCATGGAAGGAAGACTGAGCAATCTACTTTCATAAAGATTTACCACCTCGGAAACCCAAAGGGGATTGCTATGAGTCGGAATGGACTCAATGGGAGTGAGTTCAGTTTGTCTTTTTTATATGCATGTGAAAACCAGACAATGAAAATGGAAAACAGAAGAGCTGATGCATTTAAACTCCGGTTTGGGCAAAGAATATTGAATATATGCTGGGCTATCAGGAGAACAATCAAACCAGTCTTACAATAACGCTCCTTAGAAGTGAGGATGGAGAAACAACTCACTTACTTTGAACATATCATCAGGAAAGACCAATTTTAAGAAAAGGATATCATGCTTGGTAAAATAGAGGGTCAATGAAAATGAGAGAAACCCTCAATGAGACAGATTGACACAACAGCTGCAACAATGGACCAAATATACCAACAATCATGAAGATGGC
Organism: Orycteropus afer afer; assembly: GCF_000298275.1. NCBI lineage: Eukaryota > Metazoa > Chordata > Mammalia > Tubulidentata > Orycteropodidae > Orycteropus > Orycteropus afer. Next base: position 5,773,185 of record NW_006921765.1, on the reverse strand, counting down.
TCAGGACTGACGACATATTATTCTTTTGTACATAAGGTTGCCATGAGGTGGAGCCAACTGGATGGCAACTAACAACATTAATATTAAGGTGGTACCTGAGCCCAAAGAAGTTGAGTAACATGTCCAAGGTCACACATTTAGTTAGTGGTGGGAAAAGTACCAGAATCTAGGTCTCTTTTCACTATACTCTATTCTTTCAGAAAGGTAGGAACATGACAACCTCAGCTCCATGACTAAGCAACCTAACTTGATCTCTGAAAAGTCCTTTCTATGTTTCTTTGTTATTGTTGTTCTAACTCATGGTGACCTCATGTGTGCAGAGTAGAACTGCACTCCATAAGGTGTTTAAGGCTGTGACCTTTCAGAAGCAGACCGTCAGACCTGTCTCCTTAAGTACTTCTGGGTGGGTTTGAACCACCAACCTTTCTGGTAGTAGCCCAGAGCTAAACCATTTGCATCGCCCCAGGACCCCTTTCCATGTTCCTTAGTTGCACTGTGTATACAATTATCTGATAAGGCTGGGTACTTCATCTTGGAAATAACTTGACTCCTGGCATCTGTAGCACACTGAGTTGGGGAGGGGGGCTGCGAATTTTTCTGTCCAATGTCCCAAATTGCCTCTTAGAAGCACACAACTCTTCACAGTTCACTATGCACCCTGAGCCCAGCTTTCCTCTTTCAGGAAGGGAGAACAAAGCCACTACTAAGTAAAGCAAAAATAGAAACAATTCTTCATTCTGGTCTTCCAGATGAACTCAGTGGCCTCTTATGATGCAAGTCTGGGCCTGACTCTCCACTGGGGCATTAGGAGAGAGTCAGAGGCTGGGCTGCAGTTCCCCAAGTTCAAGTGTTGGCTTGGCACAACTGAATCCCAGTGGCTGGAGTACACACATTCATGTGTCATTTACTGAAATTCTTAAAGCAGGAGAAGGGAGAAAGATGAATGCATTAGATGGGTTCTATTCCCTCAATTGAGTCACTGAGAGGAAAGCTAGGACACAGGAGAATTTTAGGGTGAAGCAGCTAGACTGACCTGTGAGAAATCCCTTTGCTCTAGACTAGCCATTACAAGGAACCCATGGGTCTTAGTTTCCTAGTGCTCCTGTAACAGAAACACCACAAGTGGGTGGCTTTAAAGAACAGAAATTTATTTTCTTCCAGTTTAGGAAGGTAGATGTCTGAATTCAGGAGACTGGCTATAGGGGAAGGCTCTCTGGGGGAAGATCCTTGTTTCAGCTTCTATAGCGCTGGTATTCCTTGGTTCCTTGGGCATCTTTACGTGGCTTCTTCAAATGGCATCTTCTGTTTTCCCTATTTACGTCTAGGCCATGCTTTCTATCATTCAGAAGTGATCAGGTTTAGGACACACCCTACACTGATATGGCCTCCTTCCGACATAAAAACAACAACAAGAACATAACAAAGAAAACCCTATTCTCAAATGAGCTTACATCCATATATTGTTGTGTGCTGATTCTGACTCATAGCAACTCCCTATGACAGAGTAGAACTGCCCTATTGGGCTTCCTGGCTATAAACTTTATGGGAGCAGATTGCCAGGTCTTTTTTTCAGCGGAGCTGCTGATGGATTTGAACCACCAACTTTCGGTTAGCAGCCAAGTACTTAACTGTTGAGTGACCAGGGTGCCTTTCCACAGGTTAGGATTCTGATATATATTTTTTGGAGGGCACAATTCAATCCAAAGCATCATGTGTCCCCTACTCTCTTCCTCTAAGAGTCCTCCCAGCACACGTGACTCAGTATCCCCTGATGGGCTCCTGCCTTGCCCTGTTAAAGCACCTCAGCTGTCAGTGGCTGAGATGCCTCTCTTGCCAAGATGGACATCAATGGTCCTGAGCCTGGAGGGTGGCCTGCCTGTGGCTCTGCAGCTCCGCCGTGTGGGGACACCAAAGGGCATTGCCAGAAGCCCTCTGCAGGCTCACAAGGCTGAGTTCACATGAGTGCCGAGGAGTCGACAGAATCATCAGAATTAAGTGGCCAAGTTTAGTTTTTAATTAAGCCCCTGTGGTCTTTTAAAAAGGTCACTGATGACACATCTTCTTTAAGGCCAATATGAAAAGACATTCAAAGTCAAAGTTCTGAGATGGGAGCCTTGTAATTGGAAATGTCACAGGGAGAAATTTGGAAATGGGGGAAGAGGAAGCTGGTGGGAGAGTCAACCCTGTCACTTTGTTCTGCCATCAGCATCAGAGTTTCCACTTGGAGCTCTAAACTCTTTTGGTCTCAAAGGGCAAGTGTCCCACTCTACTTTCTCAAGAACCTCCCTCACAACTGGCTATGAGGTCCCTTGTTGGCTGCACCAGTGAAAAATGTCTTTATTTGTTATGCTTGAAAGATGGAATAAACATGGGTATCAACGGGCAGAATGTACAGCTTGCCCCGATCTCTGGGGAATTAATAAAAAGGATATATGATGAAAACTATGAGAACCAGAACTCAATGGGACTGCCTTGTTTTTCTGGATCTCATAAGTTTTCTGCTTTTGACAAGATGTAGTGGAAAATATTTGAATTTTCCTTCTCTGACAAGTTTCCACCTTCTGTGCATTCTGGTTTTCACAGGTTTTATTGTATATGCAATTGACCAATATGCTTCTGCTTTGATTCCTGCATACACGTTTCTACATGACCAGTACTGTATTGTTTAGAAATACAATTTTGTCTAGAATAGAGCACAGCAGCTACTTAATTCCTCCACAACCTCCCTTACCCACCAGCCACTCCTTGGAAGGAAGGTTGGGCAATCTACTTCCCTAGTGATACTGCCTCGGCAAACCAAGGAGGGGTCGCTATGAGTCAGGGCTGACTCGACAGCACATAACAACAACAACAACAACAACAACAACCTTCCCTAAAGATCCTACAATGAAAGCAAAGATCCAGGCCTGGTTCTACACAGCCCTAAGAGAAGTGGAGACTTGAATTAATTTGAGTGGAGTAGAGAGCACATCTGAATATGTTAGACCTTAGAGAGATTTGGGAATCCCTCAGTGTGCAAATGGTTAACACACTTGGCTGCTGTCTCAGTTCTCTAGTGCTGCTGTAACAGAAATACCACAAGCGGATGGCTTTAACAAACAGAAAGTTATTTTCTCACAGTTTAGGAGGCTGGAAGTCTGAATTCAGGGTGCTGGCTGTAGGGGAAAGTTTTCTATCTGTCATCTCTAGAGGAAGGTCTTTGTCTCTTTAGCTTCTGCTCCTTGGTGATCATCACATGGCTTAGCATCTCTCTCCCATCTCTGTTTCTCTTGCTGGCTTGTTTAATCTCATTTATAACTTAAAAGAGATCGACTCAAGATAATCCTACACTAATCCTTCTCATTAATATTACAAAGACAACCCATTCCCAAATGGGATTATAACCACAGGCACAGAGGTGAGGATTTACAACACATATTTTTGGAGGACACAATTCAATCTGTAACTGCTGCGAACCAAAAGGTTAGAGGTTCGAATCCACCCAGAGATGCCTCAGAAGAAAGGTCTGGTGATCTAATTCCAAAAACCAAGCCAGTGAAAACCCTATGGAGCACAGTTCTACTCTGACATACATAGTTATATGTCATACATAGTCGTATGTCATACACAGTTGTATGTCATACATAGCTGAGTTGGAGTTGACTTGATATCAATTGATTTTAGAGAGATTTGGGCTGGCCAATAGCTAGTGAGGCTGATGATTTACCAAGCACAAGCATGTTTTCCTAGGCCCCCTGGCCTAGCACCAAAGCTGGGGCAGCAGTGTACCCTGGATGCAGGATAGCTCAGTGCAGTTAGTGACTCTGTGCTAGGGTCAGAGGATATGGTCCAAACCAAACCCATTGCCATTAAGTTTATTCTGACTCATAACGACTCTGTTGGACAGAGTAAAATCATCCCAGAGGGTTTCTAAGGCTATAAATCTTTATGGAAGCAGATCGCCTCATCTTTTTCCCATGGAGTGGCTGGTGGGTTTGAACCAGTGACATTTTGGTTAGTGACCATATGCTTTAACCACTGTACCGCTAGAGCTCAGTAGGTGACATGGTGGTGGCCAGTAATCTGTGCCACATTCTGTCCATGGTCACCATAGGCAGTATTAGTAGGAGGAAGAACTTTGGATTTACATTCAGGAAATTTACGTTTTTTTGGGAAAGAGTGCTGTTTACCTATCTAATATCCATTCTCCCATAAATATTCTTATTTATCATAAGAATATTAATATTGTTGGGGTACCAAAGTACCTAAGTTAATAAAATATAAATTTCCTAGCTTCCCTTGTAGCTAGAGGTGCTGGATGAAATAAAAAAAGAAATTGTTAAGTGCATCCCTTTTGCCCTTTCCTCTTCTTTATTTATTATGCCTGAAATGTGGAGCTGATGGATGAAGCTTCAGCAGCCATTTTATGGCCATGAGGTATCCCTGAGACTAGAAGCGAGTGCTAAGGATGGGCTACCAACCTAGCCATCTGGTTAGCAGTCAAATGCCTTAGGCGCTATGCCCCCTGAGCTCCTTACCTAGACTTCATGTTCTGTGAGAGAAAACTGAAGCCTAGCTTATTTCTGCCACTGTTACTTTGGAGCTCTGCTACTAGCAAGTAAACGAATGCCAAACTGATACTGGTTGATTGCCAACTGTTGTCATTTACTTCTCAGGGACTTTGGGTAAGTCACTTAATGTCTTTATGATTCAATTTCCTTACCCTTACAATGGGAATATTAATTTTTGTTTTGTCTTGCAAATGTTATCTATGGCATCTAGGTCCTACTCATAGGCTTTCCAGAATACCTTCAACCATAGTCTGAAGATCACATGGTTTTGTATCTAGCAGTGGCTGCTTCCCTTTCCATTGTTGGGCAGATAATTGTTCCCAGACTAAGGAAATGTGCCTGCCTTCCAACTTCAATGGCTTGTTCAGGGCTGCTGTAAAGTCCCCTCGTGGGCACCCATTTTCTAGAGGCACAATAGCTTTTCCTGGCCTACCCTGACTTGGCCCTTCCTCGCTGGGTACAGAGCCATCTGCTGTTTCAAGCTGCTGAAAAACAGGCTTCAAAGAGCCCTATGTTGGCCCCGCTTAGACTCTGACTCATAGAAATGTTTCTAGAAATCCTCAAAAACCTTATTAATCTATTAAGACAGCCCAGAAGCAGGAGTCCGTACACCTATTTCCAGGGCTTTTCAGCTTCCCCATTGTCCCAGGCACATTGTCCCCGCTCAGTGTCTTGGCCCCTAATGGACTCTCTCTGAGGCAACCACTCTCTCTGCTGTGCCTGTGATTTCATTTCCTGACTTTTTTTTTTTTTTTTCCTTATCCTCTGTTCCCTTTAACTCTTAAAATAAAAAGGTAACTGGCTCTCCATGAGCTGTTTATTCTTTCAACTCCCCTGTGTGGCTCTTTACTTCACCCCTTTTGTCTATTGGCAGTTGACTGGGTCTGGATCAGACACACAGGGGCCTGCACTGACCCCTCAGGCCCACTGGCTTGTCCTTCAGAAAGAAACCTCTAGGGGGTCTGTCATGCCTAGCGACAATACTTGGGGTCACCATCAGTCTCTGAGGGGATCTATTTACAGCTGTTCAGTATCAAGCTCTGGGTAGCCTGCTCCAAGGACTCACCCCAGCTCTAACCCATACATGGACTTGGATGGGCAATCTTCTTTGTGGTGAAGGGTCACTGAAGCGAGAGCCAGAGACCCAGGCTCTTGGCTCAGCTTTAAGCTCCAGCTGGGTGTCTATTTTCTTATTCTAAAATCAAAGGGTGTGACTTGATAGCTAAGGTTCTATGGTAGGGCAACCTCTGGCATGACTTCCTGTGAGCCCACCTTCTGGTATCCATACCCTTGTGCAATCCCCTTTGTTATGGATTGAATTGAGTCCCCCCAAAATATGTTTTGGAGTCCTGACTCCCATACCTGTGGATGTAATCTTGCTTGGAAATATGGTTTTCTTTGTTGTGCTAATGAGTCCATATAAATGTAGGGTGTGTCTTAAACCTAATCACTTCTGAGTGATATAAACTCACCCATTGCCCTTTAGTTGATTCTGACTCATACAGATCCTATAGGACAGAGTAGAACTGGCCCACAGGGTTACAAACGCTGATATCTTTATGGAAGCAGATTGTCACTTCTTTCTCCTATGGAGCTGGTAGGTTTGAGCCACTCACCTTTTGTTAGCAGCCTAGTGCTTTAAATATTGTGCCACCAGGGCTCCTCTGAATGATATAAAGAATGGCATAGACAGAGACAAGCAAGCACAAACAAGGGAGGAAAGAGGTAATTTGAATATTGCCAAGGAACTGAGGAATGCTGGGACGACAGAAGCTGAAATAGACAGGGCTCTTCTCCTTGAGCTGATGTCCCGAATTTGGACTTTAAGCCTTCTAAGCTCTGGGAAAATAAAATTCTGTTCTTTTAAGCTACCCACTTGTGGTATTTCTGTTATAGCATCACTAGGAAACTAAGATGTTTAAACTTGAGCGTGTGCTGGACCTAGTGATTGGCTCCTAATGAACTGAATACAGCAAACATCACTTTCATAATTAGGCTATAAGAGGCTGTAACTTTTATGTTCTGTCTTGTGGGTATGCTCTCTTGCCTTTTCAGCTGGCTTGCTTAGAGGAAGAAAGCTGCCATATTGGAGATGCCCCCATGGCAAGGAGTGAGGGTGGCCTTTGGCCAATAGCCACTGAAGAATTGAGGTCCTAGACCCAACAGCCCACAAGAAAGTGAATCTGCTGACAACTATGTGGGTGAGATTAGAGCAGAACTTTTCCCACTTGAGCCTTGAGATGACTAGGGCCTTAGCCGACACTTGATAGAGCTTAGGAGAGACTGAAGCAGAGGACCCAGCTACATCCTGCCCAGATTCCTGACCCACAGATATACTGTGCAATAGTAAATGTCTGGTTTTAACTTGCTACTTTTTGTTTCATTAAGGAGCTCTGGTGGTGTAGTGCCTAAGGCATTTGACTGCTAATCAGAGGCTGGCGGTTCAAACCCACCAGCCATTCCTCGGAAAGAAGGTTGGGCAATCTACTTCTGTAGTGATATAGCCTCGGAAATCCAAGGAGGGGTCACTATGAGTTGGATCCAACTTGACGGTAGTGAGTTAATAGCAATATATAATTAATATAGTCATAATAGCAATATATAATTAATACAGTGAGAGATAGTTGACACAGGTCATTTTTCACTAAAAAATGTTTCTTTGCTTTGTACTTCTATATTTAGACTCAAAGTCTTTCATATCCACAAGCCACTTTGGTGGTGCATGCACTAAAACATACACTCAGATCTGTGGGCTACCCAAGTTCCTCCATCCCTACTCCAAAATTGGACTAAATGGAAGAAAGACATAGCTGAAATAAAGCTCCACTGAGGTGATAATTCCTAGGTTCACTCCTCGGAAGGAAGATGGGGCAATCTACTTCCGTAGTGATACTGCCTTGGAAACCCAAGGAGGGGTCGCTATGAGTCGGGTCCGACTCGACGGTACATAACAACAACAACAATTAAGTAAAAAGTAGGTGGCTGGGTGGTGCAAACTGTTAAGTGTCCACCTCTAGCTGAAAGATTGGTGGTTTGAACTCACCTAGAGGCACTTTGAGAGACAGGCCTGGCAATCTGCTCCTGGTCAAGGTCACAGCCTTGAAAACCCTATGGAGCAGTTCCACTTTGCACACATGAAGCTGCCATGAGTCAGAATTGAGTGCAACTAACAACAACAAATTAAGTCAAATAAAGCTCCATTCAGGTAACTTCTGGTTACTACCAGTAACGTTAAGTAAAATATGAATTTCTGCCAGACCCAAAATATCAGAAGGGGCTTGACTAAGGAGGCCCTGGGGATCCTTGCACTCCTCTGATAATTTATTTCCATGGCTCACCTTTCCAATCCAGACTCAAACTCTCCCCCTCTGAGAAAAATCCTGACTCCTCCAGATACAGTGACTACTCCCTACCCACATCCAGTTATATCCATGTCAGAGCAGGCATCACATTATATTTTAATTATTGCCTTGTTCCCTTCTCACTCTCTCACCCCTCCACTTACCCTCACCTCACTTCCTATTTCCCTTTCCCAGCTCAAAATCCAGTGGTGTCTACCAGAAACCATCCAGGATTTCACAACGGTATTCAGAAGCAAAGCTGTAAACCTTTTGTCTTCCCCCACCACCCCCCATGTTCCAGGAAGCCAAAGCACAGAGCAATTTCTCCAATCTAGGAAGCAATAAAGAAATGTATTTATGAACCAGCCTCTATCTAAGGCCGGAAATTTATGTCTCTTCATGCTCTTGTTGACAATAATAACTGATTGCGGCATCAATGTGATGCAATATTATTTTAAAACCCTCCAAAACAAGAATCAGAAAACAACTGGCAGAGAGAAATGCTGCTGCTGCCTCCATGGGCACCTTGGGTTTCATGGCGTGAGCACCGGGCCTGCTAATGCCCTGAGGCAGCAGGAACGCGGCTCCAGGAGCACCTGCAATCTCATCTTGTTTCTTACCCAAGCACCGGGGAAGAAAAGCAATTTGTTTGCTCTCATACTCTAAAGATGAACTTCCCGTGTTCAATCAAACGTTATTATCCCAATGTAAGTCAATTTACCTTTGAATTTGAAGGCTATTTTCTTCCTAAATGGCTAATTATGGGAGATAGATGGCTGTAAACAGAAGCCTTCTACTTCACTACCTAGCTAGTCCTTCTCCTTACAGCACCTAAGAGAGCCAGGGAAAGTAGGCCTTGATGGTTCCTTTTTCTCTCACCCTTCACTGCTTTTGGTCATCATGCAATGCCATTAACCCTCCCCACCAAGATTGCTAGGTACCTATTTGTATTTTCATCCTTTGGAACTCTGTCCCCTCCTAGCCTCAGAGTCACAATTTTCCACCCTGCTGCACTCATTTCTTGGGAGTTTCATTCCCTTGTACCCCCCATCTCTCCTTCAAATCTGACTCATCTTCTAAAATGGTTGCCCATTTATGCTGAGACAAGAGATGGCAAAATATAAAGGAGGGACAGTAGAGCAGGGGACAACATGTGAGTGGCAGGTGTCTTGCTCTCCTGAGGACATGGAAGTCTCTTTGCTGTCCACATATTCTTTTTCCCAGTCTACTCAGGCACATAGTAAACCCATTGATGTTGAGTTGATGCCTACTGATGGTGACCCCATGTGCACAGAGTAGAACTGCTCCGTAGGGTTTTCAAGGCTGTGATCTTTCATAAGCAGATCACCAGGCCTGTCTTCTGAGGTGCCTCTCAGTGGACTTGAACCTCCAAGCTTTCAGTTAGCAGCTGAGTACATTAACCATTTGTACCATCCGGGGACTCCAGGGTACATAGTAAAAACCTGTACCAAACACGTTGCCATCAAGTTGATTCTAACACAAAGTGACCCTAAAGAACTAAGTAAAACTGTCTTATAGGGTTTTCATGGCTGTAATCTTTATGCAAGTAAACTACCATGTTTGTTTCCTGTGGAGCCACTGCAGGGTCCAAACGACTGACTTTACAGTTAGCAGCTGAGTGCTTAACCATTGCACCACCAGTGTTTCTTCAGGCACATAGTAGGTGCCCAATAAAGGCCCATTCTTTCCCTCTTTCTTATTTCCTCCCTTTCTTCTCCTCCCTTGCTTGGCATCCAGTCCCACGGAGAGGGTGTTAAAGGTGATGTCTTAGCCTGGAATCATGCACATGGGGCAGCATGAGCTTTAAGAGATAAGAGATCCTGTGAGCATCTGAGATGAAACAAGGTCACCAGAGGCAGCGTCTTTGATTCCCCAGTGAAGTCATGGAAGTGGCCCGCGCGCAGCGCAACAGGGCAGCTGCCTTTTCACATTGCATGATCAACACTACACAGGAGCTAATTGAATGGCTGAGTTTGTTTACCGAGATGAGGCATGGCTCCCCTCTCTCCTTACAAAACAAAGTCTTTCCCCAGGAATGGTGCAAAGAGGTCAGTCCCAGTAGCATTTCTGTTTATCTTTTGATGAATGCTGGCTCTGGCTGCTCTGGAGAAGAGAGCTCATTGTGTCCGCACTGTCAGAGAAGGCTCCAGCCAGGAGACCTGAGCCCTCAGAGCTTTTGAGGTCTCTGGGTTGCAGAGCCTGTGGTGGCTGAGGTTATCCAGTTAGGAAGCATGCTTTCCAACTCCTCTCCTCAAAGTCTGGCCTCTGGCCCTCTGCACTTTCTGCCTGGGCCAGAGCAGTCATAATAGCAACTCACCTTTTTCAAGCACTGCATGGATTGTAAAGTGTGCTGACAAACATTATCTAGTTGGAGCCTCACAACCATCCAGCATTCTTGTCCTCGCCGGGCAGATGAGGGACAGGTTTAGAGAGGATAAGCACCTTGCCTGAGGTCCCCCAGCAAGTAAGTAGAGAATCGGAACCCATGCCCAGGTCTTTGGGCTTCAAAGCGCTGAGTATCTTCATTTTATCACAGAAGGAGGGAGTGTGGCTCCTGGTAGTGTTGAAACCTGGCCGTGGCTTTGGACCTGACTCAACTGGGCTAGGCCTCCAGTGGTGACCTTCACTTGGACCTACTTGGTAACCTTGGTAACCACATTTGACCTGTGTTTAGTGTTCTGTCTGGGGCAGTTTGTGGGGGCTGGAAGGACAGGTGAAAGGGAACAAGGTTTTCAAGAGAAGCTCTGGGAGAGTTTTAGGCATGATTAGAGTCAACTTGGTGCAAACCCTCAGTTGCTAACAGAAAAGTTGGAGGTTAAAGTCCATCCACAGGCACCTTAGAAGAAAGGCCTAGTGATATACTTATGAAAAAATAAGCCATTGAAACCCTATGGAGCACAGTTCGACTCTGACACACATGGGGTCGCTCTGAGTGGGAAATGATTTGATGGCAACTGGTAATGGTAAAGGAGCTCTGGGAGTGTAGTGCCTAAAGCACTTGACTGCTAACCAGAAGGCTGGTGGTTCAAACCCACCAGCCACTCCTTGGAAGGAAGGTTGGGCGATCTACTTCTGTAGTGATACCCCCTTGGAAACCCAAGGAGGGGTCACTATGAGTCGGATCCGACTTGAAGGCAATGTGTTTGGTTTTTTTGGTTTGGTAATGGTAAGGGAGGGCCAGTGGTAAGGTACTGGTAAGGAAGCATGACCAAGTGAGAGGCATGACTCTTCCACTCAGCCATACCTATGGAAGCCTCAATAAATATTTATTGGCATTTCAACTGATTCACAGAGAGCAGTTTGAGATGATTTCTCTATTAGCTTTGACTCAGAGGAACCTTAGAACATGCTCTCTGCTCACCCCCAGCCCCAGTCACCCCGCAGGGAGGGGTCTACTCACACTCTGAGAAGGGCATTGTTTCAGATCAGATGGACTATGAGTTTGAGATCCCCTGTAGATGCCCAGTGCTGCTGAGCCCCATGTCAGGGTGAGGATATGGGGCTCCCTATTGAGCTCAGTGTTTTAATTAAAACCATAAATCCACCTTGAATACCTTGAATGGGCAGGCAGGTGGGAGCTTGTGCCAGCTCCAGCTCCCTCCTGGCACCATCACATAACAGCCAGTCTGGAGAGCAATATCTTCCTCCCCTGTGGTGGACCCCCCCCCCTTTCTGTTGAATAAGGGAGGAGATGCTATCCTGGGGTCTAAGCAGTGAGCCTGTCATGGGGAGGCTTAGCGCTGGGGTACATGTGGACATGAACCAAGGATAAAAACCAAACCAAACCCACTGCCGTTAAGTCAATTCTGACTCATAGTGACCACCCCTGGGTTTCCAAGGCAGTAAATCTTTACAGAAGTAGATAGCCCAGTCTTGCTTCCATGGAGTAGCTGGTGGGTTTGAATCACCAACCTTCTGAAAAACAGTTAGGGATCCAGGAAATTCAGTGACTGCCCCCTTTCCAATCGCTGCCTTCTCAGCTTTCTCTTCACCAACACACTGAGCTGGAAGGACCATGGATGGGTCTGGCCCTTGGAGAAGCTGTGCATGAGCTGTGCATCAGAGCATCATAGTGCATCTGCTGTCTGACAGCACCTGATGACCCAATGTCCCCATCCCTGTCAGATGTGCAGGGGTAGCACCTTCCTGGCCCTTAGAGGGCTGGCAGCTTGGGATGCGCCAGGCCAGCGATGGGAAAAGAAAATTGGTAGAGGGCAGGGAGTACATATAGGACTCCTTTGTGCGCCCACACAGGCCTTTTACACATGCCCCTAAACAGATTCTCCTTCCTCCTACTATTTCCAGGATTGAGGGTCCAAGTTACAGCCCTGACTTTAAGAGGAACCTTAATCTGTCTGGGACTGCCCATGAGTCAAAAGGCATGATTCTTATTGTCCATCTACCTCTTGTTTATTCAATATTTTTATTCCCTTTCTCTCTTCTTCCTTTTATCCTGTGTTCCTTCTCCTTCCTTCTACCCATCATTAGAATTTATTGATAATCTTTAGCATCAGGCAAGATGCTAAGCAAAGGAAACAAAAAGATGAATAGCTGTATTTGCCCTGTCTCCACACAGTATCCAGTATTATGAGGACTTCATTTCTGAACCAAAAATGAGGACACAGAGATGACAAGAGGGAGTGTACATATGGGAGCAGACAGGGAGCCCATCCCTGAAAGCTGAAGACACACTGTCCCTAAGCCTGGATGAACCCAGAGGTATTCAAGGAGTGGGTCATACCCAACCACTGCAGGCTGGAATATATTCTTGTCTAAATAGCTTTGCCCTGTTCTCTAGCAAGAACACTAAGAGCCATCATTTGTTGAGCATGTACTATGTGCCAGGATTGTACCAGGCTATTAGTATATGCTACCTCATTTAGTCTCCATTGTAAGGTAAGGAAATGGAGGATTGGCATCAAAGTTGGTAGTAGAATAGTCCTTGATGATTAGCTCTAACACCTGTGCTTTTCTGTGTGTGACAAGAGCCTTTCCACCAGTCACCTTACAAACATGTTCTGTTGCCCACAAGGGGCAGAGGGGTGTGCACAGCTCACTGCCTGAACCCATGATGCACATGGGCAATTGGGCTGCAGTTTGACAGAGACCAGTGTGGTTTCTAACTGGGACTTACTCCAGAACAACCACAGCATGACTTTGCCAGGCATCAGCATTTGGAACTTCATAAAAGAGGAGGTAAAGTGAGGAAAACCACTAAGTACAGAATCAGAGGCCCAGGTGCTCAATTCTGGCCTGCCCTTTCCCAGCTCCATAGCCTTGCATACGTTACTTAACTTCTCTGAGCTGCCTCTCATCATCTGTGCACAAGAGAAATCAGGCGATGCTATCTCTCTCACAGCAGGGCTTAGGGGGAGCAAATGAGATGGTACGTGCAAAAGAGCTTTGTAAATTGCAAAGTGGCAGATGCAATTATTATTACTGCTTCCTGCACCTCAGCAAAGACCCATCATCATAGTGATGCAGGGGCAGCCCCCAGCCCATCAGCCCTGCTCCCCCCTCCCTTTGCAGTCTTCCCATCCTCTTGCCTTTTCTGCATCCTCTGCTTGCCCAACTGCCTCTGACTGAGGCCCCTGTGGATAACTCTATCTAGTAACTGATTCCAATGGACTGGAAAGCTGGGATCTCACCAAGCTACATCTCCAATTGGAGCCTCCTGAGCCGCTCCCAGGATTCTGGCCAGGTTTAATGTGCTGCATTTAATGTAGTCAATCAGGGTCCCAGCGGGCAGCTCCATCTTCAGGTGCAGGCAGTGGGAATGATGAAACACCCATGGTCTCCAGGCCTCAGGCCACCTGGGTTTGGGACTCATGGCTCAGAGAGATGCCAAAGGGAGGAGTCCTGTTGGTGACCACGGTGAGGGGAGAGGAATGGTGGCTCTGGATGGGGCTATCTTCATGGGAATGATGGATGAGATGACAGATGCCAGGAAGGCGGCCTGGCCCCTACTTGCAGCTTAGAGCATGCATGGAAGGGCTCTGCTCACAGCCTGTGCCGGGTGCTTCATTTCCCGGGGACAACCAGCACGTTTTAATAATGTCTATTTGGGTTAATGAAAGTTGTCGGTTTCACTTAATAAATACATTGCCATTCCTAGCCATACATATCTGTCATGCTGGGCCTGGAGCTGTGCATCTCTGCCTGCATTGGGCAGGGATGCTGGGAGCTGGGTGAAGAGACGGGGTGGGGGCAAGGTCTGGATGAACAGGGGAGTGTGGTCACTCCTGGGAGTTAGGCAGAGCTTCTTCCTGCTGCACTCTTTCTGCAGGGCCAGCTAGAAGCACATAGGCAGAAGGGACCAGCCAGAGGTCTTCCCATTTGTTCTCTGGCCTAGGGAGAGGGGAAACTCTGACCTCCCCTTTGCAAGGGAACATTGAGGGGCAATGTCGCCAAGTGGGACACAGACTCTAGACTGAGACAGACTTAGGAAGGGGTCCTACTTTGCTGCTCACTATTTCTATGCCTTTGGCCAAGCTATTTAATCTCTCTGAGCCTCCATTTCTTCATTTCTGAAATGGAGAGAACAATAACATTTACCTCCTAGGACTGTGATGAGCAGCTCATGAAATCAGACATGCAGAGCTCTTAGCACAGTGCCTAGCATACCATGAGTACTCAAATCAGAGCCAGTGATACCAAAAAAAAAAAACCTAAATACTAATTTTATTAAGGAACACAATATAGCATTTATGAGGATGGACTGGGTTCAGATTTCAGGTCTATCACATAGGAAAAAAAATAAAAAACAAATACGTGGCTGTCAAGTCAATTACTACACATAGTGACACTACTATTACAGAGTAGAACTGCTCCACAGAGTTTTCTTGGGTATGATCATTATGGAAGCAGATTGCCAGGCATTTCTCCCAGGATGCCACTGGGTGAGTTGGAATCAACCACCTCTTTCTAGGTTAGTGGTTGAGTGCAAACCATACGTACCACCCAGGGACCTTGCTGTGTGATACTGGACAAGTTACATAACTCTTTTGTGTCCCACTTTCCAAAGGGCAAATCCTTTAGAACAGGACCCGGGACACAATAATGATTCAATAAACATTGTTGTTGTTGTTGTTATTTGCCATCGAGTCAGCCCCGACTCATAACGACCCCTCCTTGGGTTTCCGAGGCAGTATCACTATGGAAGTAGGAATGCCCAATCTTCCTTCCGAGGAGTGGCTGGTGGACTTGAACCGCCAGCCTTCTGGTTAGCAGTCAAGTGCCCTAGGCACTACGCTACCAGAGACTGTTATTA
This sequence comes from Orycteropus afer afer, assembly GCF_000298275.1. NCBI lineage: Eukaryota > Metazoa > Chordata > Mammalia > Tubulidentata > Orycteropodidae > Orycteropus > Orycteropus afer. The sequence goes on along the minus strand of NW_006921765.1, from coordinate 5,758,003 downwards.
TTACCATCATCATTGCAGACTTCACAGGGCCATGGGGAAGAAGATTCCAGGTTCCAGGGGAGCCCTCCTTCATAGTTCATTTCCTTAGGTTGGTCACCAGGTGGCCTTATACACCCAAAGGCTGATGCAGGCTGTGTGACCTTAGATATTCAAATATGGGAAGTAAGGTAAGGTTGCTGCTGGGCAGGGATCTGGGAACTCCATTTGCAGTTTCCAAGCTGGGATCAACTTGGTTGAAGGTTGGCAGTGAGGAGAGAGAACCCAGTGGGCTGTTTAATATTCTGGGACATTTTTCTACAACTCTGCAGAAGCCTTAAAACTTCCCGCAATTGCTACACATCAACACACTTGCTTTCTTCCTTACTCCTTTTCCTCCTCTCCTCCCAAAGCTTATCCTGATCAAAGCAGAAAAGAGAATGGGGGAAGGGGCTGAGGATGCCGGGAAGAGGAAGTTTAGACGACAGGGAGGGGCTCAGGAAGCAGGCAGGTAATTCTAGCTGAAATAAGCAGCTTGAGTATGGCTACCTGCCTGCCACACTGCTGATTATTCCAGTACTTTTTAATTACATGCTGCTTGTTTACTTCACTAAGCAGTTCTTTGCTTCCAGGAGGCTCTCCTAGGCAGCCCTGAATCAGCCACAGGGCTTGTCACAGGGCTCATGAATAGGCACAAACATGTCACACGGGTCACTATGAGTAGAAAATCAACTAACAACAACTAGATGAAAGATTGATGGTCCGAATCTACTCAGAGATGCCTTGGAAGATAGGCCTGGCAGTCTGCTTCTGAAAGGCCACAGCCATGAAAACCCTATGAAGTGATTCTGCTCTGTACACGGGCTCACCATGAGGCTGAAAGAACAACAGGAACCCAGGAAGCCACTGGGGTAGGTGGGCTGCTGAGGTGGGGAAGGAACAGAGTAGCCCAGATGAAAATGGCTCAACCCCTTATTTAACAGGAAAAAGGCCAGAGTGGCACAGTCCAGCTGTTTCAGATGCGATATGAGGACTCACCACTGGGAGAGGAAGGACTAGGGAGAAATCAAGAAGGGAGGAGGCTGGCTCGCGACTGGCTCTTGCTGACCATAACCAGCTTCTTCCACTGGAGGGAGCAGCTTCTCCACAGGTGGGGCCATCCCTTGGGAGCAGAAGATAAGCAGCTCTCCATGTTCAAAGAACTATTATTGCCATTATTAATTGCTTGCTGTTATTATCATGTAGGCATTAAGTGGTAACACTCAAGCAGCTTCCAGCAAGGTCAAAGTAAGGCGTCACTACTGGGAGAGTTTGATCTCTCTCACTACTGGGAGGGCTTCCCACAAAGAGCCATTTTATACAGGGAGAACTGTATCCTCTTTTGAGTCCCAGCCCTGTAGGATGCCTGCCCTGGGAGAGTTTACAACCAACAGGAAAGTAAGACGGGACTGTCACTTAGCGCAGAACAAGCACCCCCGCTGCAGCTGTCAGGCTGGGGAAAAGGGACCCACCCAGGCACCAGGTGCTACCCAGAGCAAGCACTGCACTAAGGCTGTGATGAATCCACTTTGGCTCTTTCCTGACCGCTTCTCACGATATTGCACTTGCCTGTCATGCCAGTCTCTTACCAGCCCTGGAGGAAAAGGGTGCTGCTGCTCTATCCACACCTTCAATCCACTCCACTGGGTTATTGGTGAAGTATGAGCCAGGTGTGAATTCTCTGAACACTGCTTGAGGTGGGGTGGGGTGGGGTGGGGCAAGGCTGGGACTGAGGAGAGAGAAAGGGGGGGAGGCAGCTGGATGGGGTGGTCTTGGAAGCCCCTGCAGGTAGCCTCCAATCCACGTGGCAGGCTGTTGGAACAAGGTGCTGAGTAACAAAGGGATTTGTGGAATCTAATTAGTGAGACCTAACTTCTGACTTCCAGTGCAGGGCTCCTCCTGTCGCCCCAGGCTATCGAACCAAATTAAGCTGCATAAGATCACCTCATTAATTTCACTAACCTTGCATTCTGACTCCGTTTAGCCCCTGGTGCCCGTCCCTCTGTATGTGGGAGGTGTAAGTCTGGCACCAGACAGGTGCTTTTAGGAACACGCCTCCTCTCCCCTCCTCCAAATGGCTTCCTGAACTGCAAAAATCCTTCCTTCCGAGCCCAGGAATTACCCTGAGCTGGGTCCACCACAAAGACCAGTGGGTGCAGTAAGTGCACCTTGGGCTAAGGGAGTGGTATGCCCTGGGGGTTTCTCAGAACTCAACCAACAGACAAGGTACCCAGCACGCTCACGTGCTGCTAACTTGTACCTGTGATTAACATTTCCTGGGGCATAACTAGCAGAACTTTGGTGGCACAGTGGTTAAAACATCTGGCTGCTAACCAAAAGTTTGGCTGTTTGAACTCACCAGCTGCTCTGTGAGAGAAAGATAAGGCAGTCTGTTTCTGTAAAGATTTACAGCCTTGGAAACCCTAAGGGTCAGTTCTGCTCTGTCCTAAAATGTCACTATGAGTTGGAATCAAGTTGATGGCAGTGAGTCTGGTTTTGGCTTTTTGGGGCCTAACTAAGGAGCTCTGATGTTGGAATGGTTAAAGCGTTAGGCTGCTAACCAAAAGGTCAACAGTTTGAACCCACCAGTGCTCTGTGGGACAACGATGTGGAAGTGGCTTTGGTAAAGATTTACAACCTTAGAAATCCAATGGGTCCTGGAATTGACTCAATGACAGTGGATCTTTTTTTTTTTTTTTTTTTTTTTTTTTGAGGGGAAGGGCCCTAACTGCAAATATAGGTTCCTGAGCGGTACAAATGGTTTGCACTGGACTACTAACCTAAAGGTTGGCAGTTTAAACCCACCCAGTGGCACCAAGGAAGAAAGGCCTGGTGACTTACTATTTATTATAAAGATTACAGCCAAAAATCCCTACATAGCAAGGAGCTCTGGTGGTGTAGTGCCTAAGGCATTTCATTGCTAATCAGAAGGCTGGTGGTTCAAACCCACCAACCACTCCTTGGAAGGCAGACTGGGCAATCTACTTCCATAGAGATATTACCTCAGAAACTCAAGGGGGGGTCACTGTGAGTTGGAATTGACTCAATGTCAGTGAGTTTTTTTTTTTTTTTGTAATCTGCAACACGTGGGTTGCCATGAGTTAGAAACAACTCAGTGACAACTGGTAACGTGTGGTGAACTGCAACTGGGCAGGAAGTGTGGTTCAGATGCTGGAGCTGGTGGGTGAGGGGGCACCTGGGTCAGGAGGGTTCAGAGCCCAGGGAGTGGCTCGCTGAGACAGCGAAGATACTCTACAAGTCACTGGGGGCAGGAGCAGAGACATAGCCCAGAGGTCCAGTTGTGGGAGAGAAATGCAATGTCTTCCACATAGACAGGGCGAAAGGTACTGCCAGCTCCAGCTCCACATTTAATTGTGCTAAATTGACAAGCATTATGGTAAGAGCTATCCCAGCCTGCGTGGGACTGTGTTCCTCCCGCTGGAACCACAGGAAGAGGGGCTGGGAGGCACAGGGCAGTGCATTTCTAGAGCCACTTCCAAAGGATGGCCCAAAGTCACCTCCTGTGAAGCCCTTAAGCTGTCTCTGCTTCAGTGCTTGCCAAGAGGGCTAATGCATTTTTCCCCCAGGGCTGGTGGCTGGGTTAATTGGACATTGTTTATGTAACATCTATTACTTATGACTTCCTTTAGTCTATCTGGAGTGTGACAACCACGGCTATCTGGCCAGAGTTATGCCTTTGGGAGATGCGTGAGAAAAGTTCGCATCTACCTGAAGTGACTTTAAGGCCAAGAGTGGCTTTGTGAAAGGCAAATGGTGGGTCTGGGAGCATGTCTAGGGAGAGGGGTTGGTGAATGTGTCTGAAAAGGGAGTAAGGTGCTTGCTTCACACCTGGCTCAGGTCTCTTCTGGGGAAATCTCAGATGCAGGCTCAAAAAAAAACCCCAAATAACAAACCCCTCAAAAACCAAAACAAACCATTGCTCTTGAGTTGATTCTGACTCACGGTGACCCCATGTGTTAGAAGGTAGAACTGTTCTATAAGGTTTTCTTGGCCGAATCAACTCAATGGCAACTAACAACAACAATCTTTATGAAAGGAGATTGCCAGGCCTTTCTTCTGTGGTGCCACTGGGCAGTTTAGAACTGCCAACCTTTTGGTTAGTAGACGAGCACAAACCATTTGTGCAGATGCAGGCTTACTTACATTAAATTCAGCTGGGTGGAGTTAGAAAGGAACTGGAGTCTTGGGGTATATTAGTTCAGTGGTTCTCATTTTTGATGCACATTAGAATAACCTGGGAAATCTTTAAAAAATACTGACATCTGAGTCCCTCACCCTGGGCACTGAGAGCTTTAGAAGTTCCACAGGCAGTTTTAATACACAGCAAAGGTCAAGAACCACTGTTCTTGCTCACTCCTATTATGACTATTTTTCTGTTAATCATTATTAATAACAACTGCTAACATTAATTGAATACTTACTATGTGCCAGGCACAGTGATAAGAATTTTATATAACTTATCTCAATGAATGGAGCCCTGGTGGCACAATGGTTAAAGTGCTCAGCTGCTAACTGAAAAGTCAGCAGTTCAAACCCACCAGCTGCTCCGTGGGAGAAAGATATGGCAGTCTGCTTCCATAAAGACAGCCTTGGAAACCATATGGGGGCAGTTCTACCCTGTCTTATGGGGTTGCTATGAGTTGGAATCAGTGTGATGGCTTTTTTTTTTTTTTTTTGTCTTAATAAATCCTCAGAACAATTCAATATCATTGAAAGCTGCTATTATTATTTCTATTTTACAGATGAGGAAAATGAGGTTCAGGAAGGTTAAATAAAACTGGCCCAAGGTCACATATTTATTCAGTTGTCAAGCTAAGCCTAGAACCAAAACTTACGCTCTTAAACATTATACAACACTGTTGCTTCAGAAGAATGTTAGCATGGGGCAAGAGGGGCAGGGGACAGGACCTTTTGATATCCCATCTGTAAGAAGATTTTGTTTAAGTTTCCCAAGCAATGGTTCATATTAACAAGTGAATACTCAAGGACAAAAGGGATATAGCTTGGGTAATAAAATAACCCTGCCTGGCCTGCTACCTCATGAAGATATGGTATATAATCACCATGCACCCACTGAGTCTTTATGGTGGAGGGCTGGGGGCTGTACAGCACTTTACAAACACAATCCAATGGGGATGAAGGAGCCAAGGAGAACCCTGAGAGTGCATTCTCCTTCTCCAGGTGCCAGGACTATAGGAAGGCCAGGGGGGAACAGGGCCTTGCTAGAGAAATCGGTACCTCCCTGTCTTCACTTGGAAAGGTTCTCCATCTCTTAGAGCAATTTCCTTCTTGGACATTGCCTCAATGATCCCTGCAAATCCACCCAGGGCTGGCCAGAAGTGTCATGCTCAGGAGCTGAGTACACCAGTTCTTTACACTTGCCTATATTGGATCAGGGGAACCCTTGGTTTTAGCAGTCTGGCACAGGGGCTTGAAAGCTAGAACTTTGGGACATAGGTGCCCAAGATTTGGGAGAAAGCCAGAGACATCAGAAAGAAAGCTTCTGGACAACCTGTGATGCAGCTAATCAGAGAAAGAGGTAATTTGGTTTGAGGGTTAAGAGACCAGGTGCAGGAGACAGACTCAACATGCTAACATGCTAAAATCTGGCTCTATTTCTTCCTAGCAATGTGAGAACTTCCTAGGGAAAGTTCCTTAACTACTCTGAGAGATGGGGGTAATAATAGGACATCACTCAAAAAGTCATGGGGAAAATTCAATGAGATAATCAATGTAAAGTATTTAACTTGGTTCTTGGCTTTCAATACTCAATGAGTATTAACTACTATTAATGTTATTGTTAATACCACCTTCTACTCTCCCCTGGTGGCATAGTGCCTAAAGCATTTGACTGCTAACCAGAAGGCTGGACTCTGAGAAGATAAGAGACCATCTTCATGTCTCCTGCATCATCTCTTTAACCATCCTCTTACATCTAGCTCTTTTATCTTTCTTGAGGTATGGCAGGCAGAATGACATGCTAGAGTCCACACATGGTTGCAACATAGTTTGTCTGGTTTCACTTGGCCACTATCTGAAATGTTCATGGGTTGAATTCATCTAGCAGTGCCATGAAAGAAAGATCTGATGATCTGCTTCTGTTAGATCATAGCCATTGAAAACCCAATGGAGCAGTTCTACTCTGTAACACCTGGGGTTGCCATGAGTTGGAACTGATTCAACAGCAACCATTTTGGTTTTTGGTACCCTTCTCATGAGTGAATCCCATAATTGACAGTCCCTGGGCTCTGTAACAACAGCATATTGGGTACACTGATCCCTAGACCCTTGAAGACCATGCCTCTTCCTAGCTGGTCTCCCTGTGTTGATTGCTGACTCTCCCTAATTTCTTCTCTGCACACTAGCCAGAATTTAGAAACATATCACAGCTCAGACTGAGCCATCAGTTTAAGTAAAGACTTGAATCCTTAACCTGGCCTCAGCCCACTGCTGTCTCTCCAGAACCCTTTGATACCACTTACCTCAATTCTTGAAGCATTTCATTCTCATTCCACCTCTGAGCCCTCATACCATTCCTTTTCATTTTTCACTTGGCAAAGCTCCTCCTCTTCCTTCCAGGCTGTGCTCAAATCTCACCTATTGATGGGAACCTTCCTTCCCTTGCTTACTCCTTGTCTGCAAGCCACCCTATCTGTGCCCTGTTATAGCTGCTCATCCTGCCCCCTGCTTCTCCTTCAAAGCTCTCATCACTACTGTAATTGCACAATTAGTTGTATATTTGATAGAATGTCTCTCTCCCACAAGAATGTCAGCTCCAAGAAAGTAGGGAGTATGTTTATTTGTTCACCATGGTGTCTGCAAGACCTAGGAGTGCCTGGCATATAGTAAGCATTCCATCCAATATTTGAATGAATAAATATATAAAACATCAGTTTGGTAATTTGGATTAACTCTCTACTTTATACTTGTTCTTATTATGTTCTCCTGGCTGGTGAACTTGTAAGTTACTGGGGATAAATTTTTTAAAAAATGAGATATAGTTCTTATACCACAAAACACACCCTTTTAAGGTGTACAGTTCAGGGTTTTTAAAGTATATTTACAAAGCTGTGCAACCACTGCCACTATCTGAGCTCTGGAGGTATGGTGGATAAGGCATTTGGCTCTAACCAGAAGGTCGGTGGTTCAAACCCACCACCTACTCTGGGAGGAAGATGAGACCATTTACTACCAAAAAGATTTATAGTCTTGGAAACCCAATGGGGGTCACTATACTCAGAATCGATTTGATGGTAGTGGTTTTTATTTATTTATTTATTTTTGTAACCACCACTATGCAATGGCAATATTTTAAAGCATTTTCATCATTTCTGAAAGAAACCCCATACATGTCCAATAGCACTCATTCCCCATTCACCCCTCTTCTATTTTCTGGCAATCACTAATCTACTTTCTGTCTCTATGGATTTGCCTGTTTTGGATATGTCATGTAAACAAAATCGTATCATATGTGACCTTTTGTGTCTGGCTTTTTTCATTTATGTTTCAAGGTTCATCCACACATATCAGTACATCATTACTTTTTATGGCTGAATAATATCCCACTGTAATGGATAGTGGAACTCTGGTGTTGTGGTGGTTAAGGCATTTGGCTGCTAACCAAAAGGTTGCTGGTTCAAACCCACCAGCTGTTCCATGGAAGAAAGATAAGGCAGTCTCTTCCATAAAGTTTGAGTAATGGATAGAAAGGCCCCTGGGTGGAGCAAATGGTTTGTGCTCAACTACTAACCAAAAAGTTGGTGGTTCAAACCCACTTAGTGGCACTATGAGAGAAAGCCTTGGTCATCTGCTTCTATAAAGACTATAACCAATAAAACCCTGTGGAGCTTGGTTCTACTCTGTAACACATGGGATTGCCATGAGTTGCAATTTACTTGATGGCAACAGGTTTGGCTTTTTCGTTTTGGTATGGATAGACCATATTTTGTTTATACATTCATCAATTGATGGACACTTGGGTTATTTACACTTTTTGGCTATTATGCTTAATGCTATTATGAACATTTGTGTACAAATTTTTGTGTGAACATACATTTTCAATTCTCTTGGAGTGGAATTGCTGGGTCATATGGTAAACTCTATGTTTAACTTTTTGCTGAGCTCCCAAACTCTTTTCTGAGTTTTATTGTTATTTTCTAAGAGAAGTTGGTATACTACTTTAGTGGTTCTTAATTTTTAATTTTTTACTTATTTATTTTTGATAAAGAATGGCTTTAGGAATAAATTAAAAACCATAGGATCTCTTTCCATATAAATGCACATATGTGAATATGCTTAATTTCAAGGGTTCAAGAACCATCAGACACTGGCTGTGGACTCAAGGTTTAGGATTATTTACAGATCTAATGTGGCAGCATTTTCAGATTAGAGAGTTTAAGGCAAGTTTGTTTTTTCTCAAACGCTATCTACATTTTGGCTTTTCCACATAGATATAGGAAATAGATAATTTGACTAATGCGTTCCAATCCATGTTCTGATTTCCATCTGGGATCAGAACATTCAACAGCCAATCAGTTGCCTTAATTTTTTCCACCCACTCTGTAATCATCTGATTGATGTGTAATTACCTCTCCCTGCTTTGACACATGCTTCCCCCTTCTCGTGTTTGCAATCTGATGCCAGATAACCTTCATTTTTTCCCCCACTTATTTTGTGTGTGTTGGCCACTGTTTGATATAATTATTTTTGCAATCATCTTCCATTAGGTGAAAGAATATTGCAGGAGAGAAAGAAAGAAAAAGAAAATAGATGCCTTCTTGACAAGTTCTAATATTTTATGTTCTCAAATAATCTCCCAATATCAGAGCAATAATATTATTTTCTCAATGTGCATTTATTAGAATGTAAAGTAGCTCCATCACTTTGGGAACTAAAACCCTTACATTACCTAGGTCAGAAAATATCACTTATTTATTTCAGATTACTTTTCTGGAATTTTAATACTGTTGATCCCCCCACCCCCACCCCATTGCCTTTATCTAGCAGAGAAGTGAATCTGAAGGGCTGATTTCTAAAAAGGTACCACTGAATGCTCAGTACCTTAATTTGGTTTTAAGAATTGCTTTTGGCTCTTGATTTATGATGAGGCATTTCCTATGTAATATTTTTGGCTGAAAATGGAATAGAGCTCTCCCTTTGTGGATGGTATTTTGACACCACATTTTAAAACTGGGGTACAGAGGTGGGAGGATTAGAGATGATTTAGAATAGAGGAAGGGGATTCCCATGGTGAGTTTTTGGAGTTGAAAGAGTTAGACCCATTATCTGTCTCCTTCCCCAAACCATCTAATGGCACACATCTTAGATTCCAGTTTGAAGCTAGAATGTTACCCACTGGGTAGCCTAGTGAAGAAGATTATAGGAGTCAAGAGCCAAAAGTTTGAATCCTGCTTTCCTCCCTAACTAGGAGCTGTGGTAGTACAGTGGTTAAAATATTTACCTGCTAACCAAAACGTTGGTATTTGAATGTAGGTTCAAGATGAGGCAGTCTGCTTTTGTGAAGATTTACAGCCTTGGGAACCCTATGGAGGTAGTTCTCCTCTCCCCTAAAGGTTCAATGTGAGTTGGAGTTGACTCAATGGCAGTAGGTTTTCCTCTCTAATTAGCTTTGTGGCCTTGGACAAATGATTTCTATTCTTTGGGCTATTTCTTCAGCTGCAAAAGGAAATGTTGAATTAGATGGATAGGTCTTAATCCTGACTGTGTATCAGAATGTCCTGGGGAGATTGAAAACTACATTGATGCCCAGACCCACCTTACATCAATTAAATTTCTTGCAAGAGTGGGTAGATGGACCTGGGCATTGGTGTCTTTATTAAATACTCCCCAGTTGATTCTGTCATTTAACCAGGGCTGAGAGCCCTTGGTCCAGATGATCTGAAATGCACCTCCAGATTTAAGGCTGCATAATACTAACAATAAGGAACTCTGGTGGCACAGTGGTTAAAACATTCAGCTGCTAACCAAAAAGTTGGTGATTCGAACACACAAGCCACTTCATGGGAGGAATATGAAACAATCTGCTTCTGTAAAGATTTACAGCCTTGGAAACCCTAGGGGTCAGTTCTACTCTGGCCTATAGGGTCTCTATGAGTTGGAGTTGACTCAATGACAATGGGTTTGGTTTTTGGATTAATACTAACAAAGCTAGAATCTGGGCAGTGATGTCTTGCCAAGCAAGGTTGGTGAGATGTTTGGAAACAAGTGGGCCACAATCACTGGATTATGATTCTGTGTAGGGCTTTGAGGTGTCTCAGTTGAGGAGTTCTGGAGGGATTCTGAATAGAATTGGATTTCTCTTGGTATCAGGCCTGGTTGGTGCAGGAAAATCTTCCTTTCTTTGTAGGACCATGGTACTAGGAAGATGAATGAGCCAGAGCTGGTAAAATAGCTTTTGTTCCTTGGAGAAGGGCATGTAGAGAGATAAGGCAGGCTTATTATTTTTAGAGTAGAATTGGGACTGTTTAGCCTAGAAAAGAGCGACTTAAGGGGGACATGATTTGCAGTCTTCAAAAGGCTGAAAGGCTGTCATGTGGAAGAGGGATTAGAGTGATTTTAGATAGGTCCAGGGGGCTGAACTCAGAGTCAGGGAAACTGATTTTGTTGCATTATAAGGAAGAATTGTTTTAATGCAGGGCTATGCTCCCATATGCCCTATGCATTTCTCTGTCTTAGCACCTGTCTTTATGACCATCTTCTTTACATTAACATCATATTTTTTTCATCTCTGTGTTCCTACTGCTTAATCAAGTTCCCGACACATTCCTCAACAGATGTTTATTATTATTCCTACGATGATGATTATTTTTCATGGCTATGGTTATTAATAGGAACTCTGGTGGCATGGTGCCTAAGGCATTTGACTGCTAAGCAGAAGGCTGGTGGTTCAAACCCACTGGCCACTCCTTGGAAGGAAGGTTGGGGAATCTACTTCCATAGTGATATTGCCTGGAAACCCGAGGAGGGGTCACTATGAGTCAGATCTGACTCGATGGCAGTGAGTTTGGTTTTTTGGTTTGGTATTATTGTTAATTACTGTCTTTAATGCTCACTATGCAAAGCACCTTTCTTGGTTTATTTCCTTGAACTCTTACAATGCTTGATGAGATAGGTACACTCTGGTGGTATAGTGCCTAAGGCATTTGACTGCTAACCAGAAAGCTGGCAGTTCAAACCCACCAGCCACTCCTTGGAAGGAAGATGGGGCAATCTACTTCCATAGAGATACTGCCTCAGAAACCCAAGAAGGGGTCGTTATGAATTGAATCAACTAAGAATGACCAGTAGAAAATGTCTGGTGATTTACTTCTGAAAATCAGCCAGTGAAAACCCTATAGATCACAATGGTCCAATCTGTAACCAGTTATGGGCATGGTGTAGGACTGGACAGTTTTTACTTCCATTATGCATGGGGCCACCATGAGTTGGAGGCCAACTTGATGATAGCTAACAACAACAACAACAACAATAATGATAACAACAGTTAAGGAAACTGGAATTTAGGGAGGTTCAATAATGTGCAAAGTCATAATATACTATACAAAAACATTGTTCTACATCCTACATTGGTAAGTAGCAACTGCGATCTTAAAAGCTTGCAAGAGGCCATCTAAATGCAATGATGGGTCTTTCCTCATACAGAACAAAGAAGAATGAAGAGAACCAGAGACACATGGAAATAATTAGTCCAAGGGACTGGCAGAGCATGCGATCCTCAGCCTATATGACAATGAGACTAGAAGAACTAGATGGTGCCCAGCTACACTGTCAATCACTTGGAGGTGCAGGATATCCTGGATAGAGTGAGAGAACAATGTGGAACAGAACTCAAGATCATAAAAAAGTACCAGGTTTGCTGGTCTGATAGAGTCTGGTGAGACCCCTGAGACTATGGCTCCTAGCTATCTTTCAGGTCTAGAATTGAATTCACTCCTATGGCTTCCAGCCAAACAATAGACAGGCATATGGGGTGAACATTTACATCAGGTAGATACACTCCTTGGAGCTATCAATCCTGGGAGAACATAAGGGCAGTGTTTGCACAGGAAGACAGCTTGGAGGGTGGGAGTGCATGGGAGGAAAGGACACAGGGAAGAGGTAACTATAGGGAGGAAGTGGGAAGAGAGCTGTTACATTGTGGGGAATTGCAGCCAATGTCATGAGACAAAATGTGTACGAACTGCTGCATGGAAAATGAATTTGCTCTATAAACTTTCACCCAAATCACAATAAATTTTTATCTATTTATTTAAATATAATGTGTAAAGTTAGTGAGCCAGGAAGTAGCAGAGCCTGGATGTGAGCTCAGGCCTACCAGACTCAAGACCTGAACTCCTAACCATTATACTACTCTGCCTGCCAGGACCCTGGCTGGACTGTTCGGAGGTATTCAGGCTGAAAGTATATGACCATTTGTGTGACTTGGTTATGCCATGGCAGTGAGTATGGGTTCAGTTAGAACAATACCAGAGGGTAGTTTTTTGCATAAGAAAATGGAGTCAGAGGCTGAGCAGATTTTTCAAGTCCTAGCTCACTTCCATAAGCATCCTACCCTGGGACCCACCGCAAGGCACTAGCCTGGTCCAAGGCAGAACTTTACCACCTGCAACTACACAGAATTGGGGGTGGAACTGCTCTCATGGCAGGTATGGTCATCTATAAGTGACGTGTATTGTGGCCTCATTTGTCACCTGCCTGAGTTTCTCATTAAGCCCTGTGGTCACACGTCTGGGAGCAGACTCCTTCAGATGCCCCGGGCGACAAGGACAGGATGGAGCGAGAAGACCTGGTGAGGGAAATGCTCGACTGCTTTGGCAATGGAACATTGTGTTAGCGTCTCCATCCATTTCACACAGTCACAGTGATTGCATTAACTGTATGCTTGGGGCACATGGCAGAGGGGTGGGAGCAGCTGACGAAGGAGGGGGTGCTCTGAGGAAATCTTTCATCAAAGTGATGGCATAGCTAAGGGCACAGAAATGATATTACTGAGATGGTATTGTCAATTAGTGGGAGGCTACAAGGAGAAATGTGAAATGGAGGCTTGGTAGGATGGATGGGAGAGTGGTTTAGAAGTAGGGAGGAAGACGGAAAGGAAAAAGGGGGAGAAAAAAGTGGGAATGGTGATTAAAATGGAGTGTGCAGCTTTAAAATTTGTGATATTCTTCTTAAGCACGGCCCTCATCAAGCTTCAACTAGAAAGAGGAAATTAAGCCAGATGCAGTGATGACCCTCCTATTAGATTGGTTAGCTATGGAGAGGTCTCAGAAAACCCTTTCTCCGGAGGGGTTTAGGGTGGGGAGATAAAGCAGTGGTGATGAGGTGGTAAGAACAAAGAAGCCAGCAAATATTTGATAACTGGGCACTTAACATATATTATCCTATTTACTGCACATAACAAACATTATAGGGTAAATTAGATATTTCCATTTTACAGATAACAAAACTGAGACTTGGAGATATTTTGAAGTTTAAATTAGAAATTAGAGTGTGCAAGCACTACCTAAACATGACTCAAAAATTTGTGTTTATTTCATGACTTCCACATGAGATGCACTAGGATAGCCTAGACTGAGGCTGGTGATTTAGGAGGATGCTTTGTGAAGAAGCTTTCACAGGCAAACAGAGCCTTGTTGATTTACAAGCAAATTCTGAGTGGAGGTGGTAGAGCCTGGTGGTCTTCCTTGCCTATCCAGGCTGAGGCCACAGTCTCAGCCCACAGAACAGGAGAAGCTAAGCCACTCACAGGTTGGAAAGTGCCACCATATTCAAGCAGACATGGATGTGGCACGGTTGACGGGGCATTCCAAGAAGAAATATGGTCCTTTCTCTCACTCAACTCTGAGGGGAGGGGCTGAAGGAGGAAGGGAGGATAAACAAGTAAATAAACAAGGGTTCCCAGGTGGTGATAAATGAAACAGAGTGGTAGAGGATACCTGGGAACAGAGACCATTTTTGATTGAACAGTTGAGGAAGACCTTGCTAAAGAGGTGACAACTGAACTGAGACCTGAATGACAAGAAAGATTCCAAAGATCTGGGGGAAGAGAGTTTGAGGGAGAAGGCAATCGGAGATGCTATTGCTTTGAGGCAAGACTGAGTTTGGCACATTAGAGCAGTCCAGTGGTCTCAAGAATAATCAACTAGGGGAGGAGGGTGATGGAGGGATGGAAGGAGATGAACTCAGAGAAAAAAGTGGAAGTCTACCTACCATAGTAAGAACTTTGAGTGGTATCCTAAGTGTGGTGGGAAGCCATCAGAAGAGTTTGAATGGGGAAATGAACACAATCTAATTTGTGTTTTAAAAAGATGTTATGTGGAAATAGAATTGCAAGGAGGCAGTTCCAATTGTTGTCCCTTCCATTAATAAATGGGGGCAATGGTGGTTCAGTGGTCGAATTTTAACCTTCCATGTGGGAGATCCGGATTCGATTCCTGGTCAGTGCATGGCATGTGCGGCCACCACCCACCTGTTGGTGGAGGCTTGTATGTTGCTATGATGCTGAAAAGTTTTCAGTGGAGCTTCTAGATTGAGATGAGCTATGAAGAAAGGCCTGGAAACCTACTTCCAAAAACCAGCCAATGAAAACCTTATGGAGTGCAAAGGTTCAATCCTATTATCATGGTGTCTCCATAAGACTGGTAGCTTACAACAATAACCCATTGGTCAAAGCTTGGTTCTTCTAGTAATGGCTCTTGCACCAAAAACCAAAACCAAACCAGAAACAAAACTACTTTCCTCTTTAAATTTTTTCTAGTCTGCTATCACATTTCATTTAGTTTTACCTAAATGTCCCCTTTTCTTTCAGTCAGTCTTTGGCTTCTAGATGCCCCGCTCCATCCTAGTCATTCTTCATGGGCTGATCTCTTGTTTGCCTATGTCCTTATTAAAATGTAATGCCCAGTATTAAACATGGTTTTAATCAGCACAGGATTATGAGGAACTATTAATTCCATAAGCCAGAAAAAGAAAAAAAATCCCCACTGCCATCAAGTCAATTCTGACTCATACCAACACTATAGGATAGAGCAGAACTGCCCTGTAGGTATCAAAGCTGTAAATCTTCATGGAAGCAGACTGCCTCATCTTTCTCCCACAGAATGGCTAGCAGGTTCAAACTGCTGACCTTTTGGTTAGTACTGAATACATTAATCACTGAGGCACCAGAGCACCTTGTTAATTCCATGGACATCCACTAGTGCGTTAGTGTATTAGTTTCCTAGGGCTGCTGTAACAAGCTATCTCAAAACTGATAGGTGGCTTAAAACAACAGAAATTTACTTTCTCACAGTTCTACAGACTTGTTGTTGTTGTTGTTATGTGCCATCGAGTCAAACCCGACTCATAGCGACCCCTCCTTGGGTTTCCGAGGCAGTATCACTACGGAAGTAGGATTGCCCAACCTTCCTTCCGAGGAGTGGCTGGTGGGTTTGAACAGCCAGCCTTCTGGTTAGCAGTCAAGTGCTTTAGCCACTATGCTACCAGAGCTCTAGAAGTTTGAAATCAGGTTTCAGTAGGGCCATGCTCTTTCTGAAGGCTCCAGGGAAAGATTCTTCCTTGTCTTTCCCAACTTCCAATGTTCTTTAGCTTGGAGCAGCATAACTCCATTTCGGTCTCTGTCTTTACATGGCTGCCTTCCCCATGTCTATCTTAAGTCTTCACGTGATGTTCTCCCTCTTCCTATCTGTGTCTCTTCTCCTCTTCTTATAAGGGCACCCATTATAAAGTATTAGGGACCACTCAGTATGACTGCATGTTAAGTTAACTAATTACACGTGCAAAGACATTATTTCCAAGTAAGGTAACATTCACAGGCACTTAGGGTTAGAATTTCAAAATTTTTTGGGGGAGGGGGCACAATTCAACCCATAACATAGAGTGTATTACATTAAGTCCTTATGGTCAAGAGGTCTTCGTATGGGGCTTCTGAGTCCACGCATCCCAGAAACTGTGTGCAAAGTGTGTGTGTGTGTGTGTGTGTACACACATGAGTGTGTTGCATATGCACTTTTGAGAAGAGAGTCCATAGCTTTTATCAAGGTCTCAATTAGACATCACTGAAAAAATAGAGAACTACTGCCCTAGGAAGAGGTTTCTACATTAAGGAGAAGCTACAATTAGTTCCTTCTCTGGTCCCACATTCATTCTCTTCCTCCTGCTTCAAATGTCTTTGAAGGTCTCTTGATTTCTTCTTCCTGCCTCATAACTCACTTTAAATTCCTTCTCTGGCTTCTTATAAATCATCCAGACCTAGAGAAGACAACTTTTGCTTTGTTCCTAGAGCAGAGAGTAGTGAGAAGACTGTGCTCAACCAGCAGGAATGAGAACAAGTAGAGAAACAGGCATAGGGCCAGAGGTTTTTTTTTCTTTTTCCTCTGGACCCACAGATCTTTGAAACTGACCTATGTGTCTGAATTGCAGATTTCTTAAAAGCAGGACACAGAATCTGGTGAAAGACTAGAATACAAGCTAATGCAAAGGGCAAAGTCATCTTAAAAGAATTATTATTCATTTCCCATTGCAGTTAATTTTGGCACCTTCATCAGGGTTTAAATTCTAGTGCCATATCATATCAAAGGAAAAAAAGTATTTGATGTACGTGTTAATTACTGCTAAGATGTAGCTACTTAAATCAAGAGTTTAATCTTCATTTGACTATTCAGTACAGCTTGGAGTGGGGGATGGGGAGAAGCCCCTTTTGATTTGGGTTATTTAAATAGATGATGAGAACTTCAAGCAAAATGGCTTCCTAGTTTCTAAACTAGCATTCAGAAGTCTTGCAATTAGCTAGACGGAACAGAGGAAAATCGACTTCCTGTAGGAATTCCCAAGTCTGCCTGTGCTATGAAGTGAGATAAGGTCTAGAATAACATAATGTTACGTGCTCAAAGACTTGAGAGTTGGCAGAGTGATAGCCTAATGATAAGTGATATCTTAAAAGCATGTGAGAGGCTGAAAAAGTGGATCCATGTAGAAAATAATATACTATTATTTAAAAACATAAATTGCTAAAATGATACTACTCTTGGATATACTCTTCAGAGGAACCATCTTGGATGAATCCCTAATGTGCATTTTTTTAAAACCATGAAAGTATAAAACCCATAGAAATACCAGTTATTTACCAAGTGATTAAGTCACACTCATTTATTATAGTATATATTATAGTACATTGTTTTCTTGGATCTCTGAGGCTTTATTGCCTCTGATATAACACTTCGCTCCTAATAATCTCTATTGATTTTACTATATTACCTTGTATTTTTAGATTTGTTTTCCTGCCTTACACTAAATTCTAGTCTTACTGTAAGCATTGCTATGCCTTTTTTTTAACATATTGCTTTTTTTTTTTTAAATTAACATAGTGTTTACCTAAATACCTTGGGGATGGGGAGAAGGAGTGGTTGGGAAATAAACATGGAAGGCATGTTATTTGTGTACAAATACAGTATATAAAATGAGCTATATCATCATGCTTCTCAAACCTCATGAAGATAATTATCTTGTCCAACATGGGTGAAAAATGTTCTTTTTTTGGCTGCTGTCAGAGGTGGGAGTGATGGGGATGGAGGAGGCAGACTGTAGTCCATGGGGCTGATATTGGATTACTTCTGCAGTGGACAGTTCTGAGGTGCTGTCCATATGCTGGGAAGAGACTGGTGGGCATGGGAATCTGGTTGTTGGCATGTATTAGCGGAGGTATCTGGGACTGCATGCACGTTACTATAACGTACTATAACACCGTTAGCTGCTATCTCTCTTGGGATCTGTGGCTTCCCTGCAGCCGCCAAGTACTTTGCATACTGTAATTGTTCACTTGCTAAACCAGCCAGGGGAGAACTTGGTGTTTTTAGAGGAAGTTATCGCACCTTTGGGTGCTGTTTTAATTACTCTTTTTAAAGACACCTTCTAAAAGTTAAAAATGGTGACATATCTCAAGTTGAACCTTGAGTCTCCATTTTCTGGTCTTGGGGTCTGTACCCCAGGGCAAGGTGGGAGGAGAGTTGAGGTCTGGTTTGTGAGTGATGATGCTACTGTTCCCTCTGGAGGAAGGCATCAGCTGATAACCCCTCAGCATAACCCTTGTGACCACAGCAAGATGCCACACACTCTTACCAAGCCCAATGTAATTAGCTCGGCACCTTTGTTATGTTTTAGGAGTGGGACTTGATTCTTGACCACCAGGAGCTCAAATTTTAAAAGGGAAACATAATCACAACACCTGCACTTTTCAGTGCTAACTACATGCCAGGCACTGTTCTAAAAGCTTTATCTATATGAATTCTTTTAATCCTCACAACAGATCTCACAAAGCAATGCTATTATAATCCCTATTTTACAAATGAGGAAGTAGAGGTACTGAGAGGTTGAGGATTTTGCCCAAGGTCATGCAACTAGTGAATAATTGATCCAGAATTCAAATCCAGGCACTTTGTTTCCAGAGTTCCAGCTCCTAATTAACTATATTTATATGATAGTTGGGAGCTCTGGTAGCATAGTGGCTAAGACACTTGCCTGCTAACCAGACGGCTGGTGGTTCAAACCCACCAGCCACTCCTTGGAAGGAAGGTTGGGCAATCCTATTTCCGTAGTGATACTGCCTCGGAAACCCAAGGAGGGGTCGCTATGAGTCGGGTTTGACTCGACGGCACATAACAACAATAACAACAACGTATGATAGTTATAATTTACAAAAAATAACCCAGTGATTATCTTATTTGATCTTCCCACCAACTTTTTGTTCCATATTTTTTGTTGTCAGCTGCCCTTGATTTGGCCCGTGACTCACGACAATCCTGTGCACAATGGAACAAAGCACTGCCTGATCCTGTGCCATCCTCATAATCAGTTGTGGATTGGACTGTTGTATTCCATAGGATTTTCACTGGCTGATTTCCAAAAGTAGATCACCAGGTCTTTCTTTCCAGTCCATCTTAGTCTGGAAGTTCCACTGAAACCTGTTTAGCATCACAGCCACACACAGGCCTTTACTGACAAATGGGTGGTAACTGCTTATTGGCTGGGAATTAAACCCAGATCTCCTTCATGGAGGGAGCTCTGGTGGCGTAGTGCCTAAGGCACTTGACTACTACCCAGAAGGCTGGCGGTTCAAACCCACCAGCCACTCCTCAGAAAGAAGGTTGGGCAATCTACTTTCAAAGTGATACTGCCTTGGAAACCCAAGGAGGGGTCACTAAGAGTTGGGTCTGACTCTACTGCACATAATATAACCCCTTAATGGAAGGTGAGAATTCTACACTGAGCCACCCTGTCCCCACTTTTTGCTCCATAATGAGATAAGAAAACAGAAATAGGTAGTCATTTGTCCAAGGTGATACAGCCAAAATCCACAAGCAGGATAGCATTTTTCCTTTCTCCCTCTCTCTCTTAAACACACCTACATGAGTGGAAGATCTATAAACATACCACAAGGAAAGGAAGCAAGAGGTAGGGTCTTTTTCAAGACCAACAGAGGTAAGAATGGTGGGAATTGGGGTGGGGTGGAAGCAGATGTGCTGTTGACAGCATTTCTTAGTGACATCACAAAGGTCACTGTTCATTGGAAGGCACAGAGACAAAGATGTCTCTGAACATAAGCAGTCTGCCTTACAAGAAAACATGTCACTTCCTTGGGGTTATGAAACAAATCCCCCAGGGATCAGTGTTTGAGCATCAGGCAGTCTCCATCTGGATGATGTGCAAATGGAGGAAGGGAACCTTCCACTTCTCTATGGGCATGTTCTCCAAGGTGCTCTCTTATCAGTGTGTTGGTCCTTAACTATAGTTAGCAGATTTTTGAAGGAAGGGATTATGTTGGTAAGCTATGATGTTGGCTATTTGATGTGCAGATGAGATTTTGTAGCCACTGGAATGATCACAAAAACATCTATGTGAATTTTGAATGATGCAGAAGGAGAGGAAACCAGATATTTATAAGCAAGAAGGTAAAGTAGGCAGTGGCTCATAGGCCAGCAAGGAAGGGGAGGGTACTTGTGGCTGGGACTGTACGGAGGGCCCTACATGCTGCCTTCTTAAAGTAAAAAAGCAGACCAGCCAAAAAGGGTGAGGAGAAAGCTACTGAATAAGCATTAAGCTAGAAGACAAAGATATAAGTTGAAATTCTAGGTCCTCAAGATGAATAAATTAACTACCAGTTGTCACTGAATTGACTCCAACTCATGGTGACACTATGTGTGCCAGAGTAGAACTGTGATGCATATGGTGTTTGTGATGGTTAATGTTTCTATGATCTGATGTGAGTAACCAAATCAGTTGAAAGGGGAGTTTCCTTGGGGGATGTGGCCTGCTTCCAGTATATAAATGGATATTTTGGCAAAACTTGCCCTCTTTCTTGACTCTGTATTTTTGTCACCTGACCTCCAGTTCTTGGGATGTAAGCCTGCAGAAGTGTCTGCCCTCCTACCTGACCTACGAATTTTGGATTCACCACCTCCATAATTCCGTGAGCCAGCAAAGATCTCTAGTCTGCTGTCTAACCTGCAAATTTTGGGTTCATTAGCCCCTGCAACCACGTGAGCCAGCGAAGGTCTTCAGCCTGTTGTTTGATCCACAAAATTGGGACCTGCCAGTCCCCACAATTGTGTGAACCATTTCCTCACAATTGATTAAGTGATTTCCTTGAAGTGAATTTCTATGTTGAGAAAGTAATACTGAGTAGTTGTTTGAACTCAATAAATGATGCCTGCACTGGTCAGAAAGATTCAGAGGCTCAGCAAGGGCAGTGTAAGGGCTTGCCTCTGCTCTACTTGCCAGGCCAGCTTCCCACCTGTGGCTTGGGAAGGACCCTTCACACTGGTGATGGATGTCTATGTAGTGCTTTGAGATCCCTGGAGGAAAGGTCAGGTGACTAACAAGGAAAACAATATTTTGAGTCCAATCAATAGAAGTGAAGGACTAGGACACCTACAGGAAGAAGGCCGAATGAAAGATGGGAGGGTCAGAAAATGGTGATATGTTTTTGCAGCGGGGATCATCTGTTATTCTCACTAAACAGATTACTGTTTTCTTCTCCTCTGATTTCCACTAGGAGAAAAACAAAACCTGAGGTCTTTCTTAGAACATGAAACATGAATCACATCAAAAAGATGAGGAAAACAGCATCAGGTGCTTAGAAAGCAATTATAATTGGAAGGACAAAGAATTTGTCATTCATTTTGAGTAGGTAAACAGATGTATATTTATACCAGTGTAAATCCAGCTTTCTTCTTCCCACCCGAGTCCCCCCTCTTTGATGTTAGCCCTGTAGACTCTGAATAGCCTCCTGTGTTGCTCACCTGACAGATTAGGCTCCACAGAGGCAGGCTGCTTGGGCACGTCATGTAATTCAGCATTAAGTATCCTATTGATTCACTGAAGTGCTGCCATGGATGTTAATGGAGACAAATATTGTGGCTGTGATTTTTCAAAGGGCTGAGTAATTCCCAAACATCAATAACATCTGTCATGATGCAATGAAGGGTGACCTCAAGATGCTTGACTTGAGGCCAACCAGGGAAGGCAGGGCTCCTAGAAGGGCTCTTGTATATTGACCTGGGGCTTGGGGAGGGAGCCTGCACTTTCCCAAGACTTACAGAAGTAAGGATGGTGGGAATAGGTGGGCAGGGTGGAAGCAGAGGTGTATTCCCTGAAGCAATAAATATCCCTGGTAATAATGAAGTGGGACTACTCTAATTCTATAGCCCTGGATGACAGTTTCTACCCTGTGTACTGTTTGATCTGGGCATGTGCCTACTTTAGGGCAGCATTCCTGTGACTGCATTCAGAGAGGATATGTAAATATTTCAAGGTCATACAGCATGAGGTAGTCATGAACAAGTCTCAGGATTTCTTAAAGGTTCTCACTCACACGTTAGGTACGATCTCTGGGAACTACTTGAATATATGGCCTGAAATAAGTGATATTTCCTTTCAACAAAGGCTTTGCGAAAACCTCAGGGTGAGTAATTGGAAACAATCAATTACCCCCAAACAAATCCCATTTCAGTCAAATTCTCCAGGTTTCCCAATCTTTCCTTCACTTCAATTTATAATCCATATTGCTACTCACATTATCTTGCTACAAGACAAATCTGATCTTGTCACTTCCTGGCATAAAGACCTTCATCAGCCCCCTCTACTGACAGGATAAACTCCTTAGCATGGTATTCCCAACCTCACCGTTCAGGTTTTAGTTTAATGTCCTATTCCTTCTATTCCCAGCCACATGCGTGACCACTCAATGCCCTTTTATCCTTTATTTTATTCCTTATGTTTTTCCCCCATCTGCTGCCTAAGAAACTCCTAACCATCCTTCAAGAGCCAGTTCGACTCGCCAGCCCCCTGAGACCATCTCTGGCTTTCTTGTGTAGAGGTATAAGCAGTCACTCCTCTGAGATCTCATCTCTTCCTGTTCATCTCTTGTACTGTATTTATCTGCTTTCTTGTCCATCTTCTCCTATTGGAATTTGAGTCCCTTTGACCAGGGCTGTGCCTTTTAAGTTTTTTAAAGCACTTCTTGGCACACAGTAGGTACACTATATATGCTTATTCAATGAATGGATTCTGTTCCCAGAAACCTGTTGGGGTAAGAGTCATCAGTAGGACAACAGGTTGGCCCTGTGAGACACAGGTTTCTGAATGCTGGGTCCAGGGTGGACTCTCATGGGAGTGAGATCCGTAGGCAGGAAAGTACTGCCTCAATTCAGTGGCATTTTAGGGATTTTGGAGGGGATCGAGGTGTGCCTTCTAGTACCAAGTCCCTTGGAAACAGTGGCCATGAACATATTACCAAGCTTCTTAAAAGTATGCACTTAGGGAATAGAGGTTGACATTCTAATGTGGGAAAGAGCACACAGACTTAATATAAATCAGACCAAGGAATAGGGTTGGTATTCAGATATTCAACAACTGGTATAGCATGTGCACTGACCAATCAGAATGGACCACAGGCCACTGGGATAGAGTAAAGACCTGGATGGAGGTCCCTTTGTGCCAAGTATTAACTTGTTAGCTGCTGGATGGTAGGGGGTGCTTGGATGAGGGTCTAGGACCAGTGAGAGAGGCCCTTTGGGTGAGGGGGCTTGGAACAATGGTTGTTTACTGACCAGTATGAAAGTAGTGCAAAGAGTTAAGAGCTTGGCTGCTAACAGAAGGTTGGCAGTTCAAGTCCACCCAGAGGCACCTTGGAAGAAAGACTTGGTGATCTGCTTGAAAAATCAGCTATTGAAAACCCTGTAACACACATGGGGTCATCATGAGTCAGAATTGACTCAATGACAGGTTTTTTTCTTTGAACAAAAATATCTCAGTATTTTAACAACTGGCATTGGTATTACTGTACCGGTGCCTACCAGCCCATAAGAATTCCCTAAAATTGAACTCTTTAAGGAAGGTATGTGTGTGGAAGGGTGGGTGGGAGGAAAGAGATACAGCTTTTTTAAGAAGGCTTTATTGGAGATGAACTTTTAATTTTTAGTTGTATCTCAACATAAGAAAAAGAGTGGAGATAAGGGAGTTTTAGGCAAAATGAACTGAATGAGCCACCACACAGAAGTGTGAATGAACCTGTTTGGGAAAGGTGGGTATAGGATGTTGGGGTAGCTGGGGAGCTAAGGAGGGAGGAGGAGTTTGGAGCTGGCTTGTGAAGGGCGTGAGAAACCTGCTGAAGTGTTGTCTTGCTGTGTTCCCACAGACTGCCCTCTAGCTAAACTTTATTGCTTGGGCAGGATTCAGAGTGGCCCTTGCTGGGACAACCCATGGTGCCATCTTTACCACATTTGGGCTGTCACCTGGTGATGAGAACAAGCTTCTCCTTAATTAAGAATGTCATGGCAGCCTCCTTGGCTGCACAGTGATGGACACTGGCAGTCAGATTGCCAAGGGCTGGTGTGTCCTACCATGGTGCGTCATCTCCTAATTAACACATCTTGTCAGGTCCAGTGGTTGGCTTCAGTAAACATGCTCCTAGCAGCTGTCACTGGGACCCTGCATGGGGCCTGCTGTCTCATTAGCTTGAGAGGTGGGAGGAGGACAGGAGCATTCTTTGTTGGTGCTGTTGGCAGGGTGAGAGCAACATCAGAGGCTCAGCGAGAACTCGGACTGTGGACATCTTGGCTTGGAGCAGTGTGGGCTTCTCCTTGGTATAGTGAGAGGATAGGATGGGCAGCAGTGTGGTTAGAAAAATAGGCCTGAGTTGTGAATCCTGCAGCCTTAATCTCATCTGAAAAATGGGGATGTTCCTAGCCCAACCAACTTCACAAGATTGTTGAGTAGATCTAATGAGAAAATGAAACCTCTGAACTAGGGAAAAAATATCCCAAGCCCCTAAATACTATCTATGCAAGTAGCCAGGTCAGGGTATTGTTCCAATTTTGGGACATCAGGGAGCACTTTTTGCTCTGGTTCTTCTTTGAAAACATCTTTCCTACTATTCCAGGACTTTCTCCCTGCATTGTCTCATTACTTGTCTTATCCAGCCATTGCTCCCCACCATAGAATCCTGCTTAAACTCTCTCCCTCCTGGAAGGCCCAGCCCAGTCTCACCCTCTCCATGAAAAGGAGATTTTCTCTTTCCTTTGGCTGCTGGAGCACTAACTGGAGCTGTGAGAGGACCATCTGCCTCCCCTTGACTGTGTAGACACACCTTAGCCCACCCCTCCACAGGATTTTTAGTGCACATCTAAACTCTGAGAGCACATAGGGGGCAGTGGGTAAATGTCTGTTGAGCATGAATAGCAGTATATCCCATTGTCAAAGTCTCACAACAATGGTGAGTGATCTTGTAATTCTTTTCACTACCTATTCTATTGTCAATCTTTCTATAGCCCTCCTTCTTAGGCTAACCCATATCTCCCTTGGGGCAGTTCCTATCTGTTTCCCCTTTGTCTGTCCTCAACCGAAAATAGAAAATGTGATTACCATCCTCTTCACCTATCCTGGACAGTTATAATGAGCCCTCCGTTGCAACTCTTCCAATCTTCCCTAGTCTCCAGATTTCCTAGGGTCAAGCCTGTTACTGGAGCCAGGTCCCACCCCTCCTACAGGCTTCCTGCTCCTGTGCAGAGTCTGTCCTGGGTAAAGTGTGAGTACTGAGGATGTTGTGAAAGCATTTGACAGTAGCAGGGAGCAGATGTTCCCAACCCAACAAGAGGCATCAAACCCACATAATCTGTAAATCTTTGAAAATGAGCATTTAAAGGGCACATTGGAATGAAGGGAGCCAGGAAAGACTTGCCATGGAATGCAGGCAGAGGATTTTAATTAAAATGCTCCTGTCTTTTTAGCTTTCCCTTTTCCTCTCCTCTGCCCCTCCACCTCTCATGATGCATATCTCTTTCTTCTGGACTAGGCTGATGCAAAAGATATGTGTTTCATATTTCCTTGGATTAAGTTGCCTCTTAGGGGATTTAGTGCTTTCCTTTAGCCTGGGCCCACTGTGTGGGTTTGGTTTGATGTGCATATGTGGGGGGGGGGGTGCCAGAAGCATGCTGCCCAGAACTAAGCAGATGTCTGGACCCCAGGAAGCACAGCAGGAATCCAAGGGGATCATGTATGAGTGGCAGCTGCCAGCCTCTTGAGCTTCCTGTGGTGAAGCTCTGGGGGTGATGGCTAGGGGCCCAGCTGAGGGACTTCTTGGTCAAAGGGGTGTTTCTTGGGCCTCTCATGATACTTTTCTTTCCAAATGCTAGTGGGGAGCAAAAGCAGCTGCATTGATTTCTCTGGGAATGGAGTGAATGCTGTGCTGGATGCCTTTCATTTAGTTCGTTTAGATCCATCTCTATACTGCTTGGTGCTCTGGGAATAGGAACTGTGTGGACCCATCCATAGACTCCCTTGCTGTAGGATTGGCTTGGAATTGGCTGATGTGGAGGATTTGGGAGGATATCAGAAGAAAGTAGGAAAATAAAGTTGGATTATTTATTACCCTAGCTCTTTGTGGGATTATCTCGGGATGATCCCATCCCTTGATTGAAATTCACAGCTCCTTGCCAAAGTAGCTCCTCTACAAGACTTTCTTGTTCCTGCTCTGTTAACCACTCCCTCTCCTCACCCTTGTAGGTCTGAGGTGACGAGGAATCAGGTATTACACTATTACCAGGCCCAAGGTATTACACTATTCTTTGGGTTACTGTCTGATCAACCTTGTAAACAGTAGTTTATTAACCTCTCTCCAAATTTCCCAATTCTAGCGTGTCATCTGTTTTCTGCTAGGACTCTGATAGAAGCCATTATTCTCTCCCCGGCCACTCCTCACTGGACAGATGGTAAGAGGGATCCTGTTGGCCTCAGGTATTCCTAGGATGCCATATTTGATGTGATAACCCAAAGTCTTATGGTTGATGAAGGTACCATTTCTAGGGTGGACAAATTGGGTCTGGAAAAGTACTGGTGGGTTTACTTCCCAGGAACAAATGACTGCCTTTGGCCTTATCCTAAGGTTGACATGGGGTAGAATAGAAGCTCTCTCTATATGATGACTTCTTAAAAAAGCCCATTGCTGTTGAGTCGCATCCAACTCATAGTGACCCCTCCTTGGGTTTCCGAGGCAGTATCACTACGGAAGTAGATTGCCCAACCTTCCTTCTGAGAAGTGGCTGGTGGGTTTGAAGGGCCAGCCTTCTGGTCAGCAGTGAAATGCCTTAGGCACTATGCCACCAGAGCTCCCCATGACTTCTTAGGCATAGGCAAATACCTTGACAGAGTGAGTTGTTGGGCCTCTGGGCTTGGGACCATGGTTGCAGAGGACATCAAGCTCAATTGGCGTAATAATATACTACACACATATACAAAAAGGAAGAAGCTCTCTCTCTGTATGTATGTAGGGTGGGATTCCTCTTCAAAGTTTTTGTTTAGGCTACAGTGTTATTCTCACAATATAGATAAGACCACTGAAGTTGAGTGACTTGACAAGAATTT
Source organism: Orycteropus afer afer (assembly GCF_000298275.1). Lineage (NCBI taxonomy): Eukaryota > Metazoa > Chordata > Mammalia > Tubulidentata > Orycteropodidae > Orycteropus > Orycteropus afer. The sequence goes on along the minus strand of NW_006921765.1, from coordinate 5,731,033 downwards.
AAGGGGCTTGGTCTCCAAATAATATTTAGCAAAAACTGAAGCAGGTATTTTAAATAATTAATGGGAATCTCTACATTTATCTTTACTTAGTTACCATTGTCATTGAATCATGTCTAACTCATAGCAACTCTATAGGACAGAGTTGAACTGCCTCAACTTTCTAAGGTTGTAAATCTTTACAGAAGCAAACTGCCACATTTTTCTCCCATGGAACAGCTGGTGGGTTTGAACCTCAGACCTTTCAGTTAGCAGCCAAGCACTTTACCCCTGTGCCACCAGGGCTCCTCCTCTGTCTTTACTTCCCCCTTTCGTTATTTGTTCCCTGCTGGCTATGGAGACTTGATTTCAAGGGCGAGTTAGTAGGGCATCAAACATGAGCTGGGAAAGACTCCACAGGCTGCAGCTTGTTAGCCAGGGTCCCAGGCTCTTTCTCTTCCAATAATGATTTATCTCCCCACCCATGCCCTGAGCTAGCCACTGGGTAGGGATTCTGATACTTAGCAGACTAATGAGGTTCAAGGACTCCTAACTGCTTCTTGCAGGTGCCGCATTTCTGAGGCTCTGAATTTTTAGAAGCATAACTCCAGCCAAGGAGCTTGTCTGATTGCTCCTTTTGCTGATGTTTTAGATTGGTGTTCTTGACCCCATACTGAACCGGACTCCAGTTACCACCACCACCCACAATGGCTCAACAGCATGAACCTGCCCTCTTGACCAGATACTGTGACCTGCTATCCTGTCTGTCTGGGTCACTCTTCCACAGGCCTTTCCTTCCTTCTAGCTGGGAGAGAGAGGCCCTTTTTCTTTGATGTGCCATGTCTAAAAACTCTTGCCCATATTCCTCACAAAAGAAGTTATAAGCCTTTCTTTTTTTACACAATTACACAGTAGTTACTTACTTCCTTTTCTTTTTTCATTTAGTCATCTGTCCATCCAATCTGTGTTCATTCATTCATCCTGCTACTTACTGACAACCTCTAGGTGCCAGAAATTACATATATTACTTCATTTCCTCCTCTCACATCTCTATCAACAATGTTATTATTCTTGCCATTTTACATGTGGGAAAACTGAGTCAAAGACTGATTAAGTGACTTGCTGAGGGCAACAGGGCTGGTAGATGTTGGAGCCAGGATTTGGTTTGAATCAGCAGTCTGACACTAGAGACTCTTTGAACCCTCAAACACTAACAAAGCATTCCTATTCACCCACTGCCATTGAGTTGATTCTGACTCATGGTGATTTCCATAGTATTTCCAAGGCTGGAAATCTTTTTTTTTTTTTAAATTTTTATTGTGATTTGGGTGAAAGTTTACAGAGCAAATTCATTTTCCATATAGCAGTTCATACACATTTTGTTTCATGACATTGACTGTAATCCCCACAATGTAACAGCTCTCTTCCCATTTCCTCCCTTTAGTTACCTCTTCATTGTGTCTTTCTTTCCTATGCATTCTCGGCCCCTGAGCTGTCTCCCTGTGCAAATACCATCCTTCTGTTCTCCCATGATTGACGGTTCTAAGGAGTATATCTACCTGATGTAAATGTTTACCCTGTATGCCTATCTTTCTCCTGTGGAGCAGTTGGTGGATTTCAACTGCTGACCTTCTGGATAGCAGCCAAATGCCTTACCCACTGTGCCACCGGAGCTCCTTTTCCTATTCACAGACAATGTGAAATTGTTCATATGTAGAGTGGAAGGTCCTGAACCAATTTCCTTTCTCCTCCCTCAAGCCAAACTTCTATCAACCCTGTGTGTGAGAGAAAGAAAGAGATGGAAAGATATAGGGAGAGAAAATCCTAAGGGGTAAGTTTGGGCTAGGCACAGGCAGCACCAATCCACCCTGTGACAATCTGCATTGCTAGCAGAAGGGAAAGGAGCTCTGGTGGTATAGTGCCTAAGGCATTTGACTGCTAACCAGAAGGTTGATAGTTCAAACTCACCAGCCACTCCATGGAAGGAAGACTGGGCAATCTACTTCTGTAAACATTTACTGGCTTGGAAACCCCAAGGGGGTCACTATGAGTTGGAACTGACTCGATGGCAATGAGTTTGGTTTTTTTTTTTGAGCAGAAGGGAGTATATGTACATGTCACAGTGTTACAGTCTTTTCCTGTATTGACATAATAACAATCCCTTACTTCTGTGTAGCACTTTGTAGTTTTCAAAGCACTTTCAACTCCATTAGCTCATTTCATCCCCAAAACAATCTTGTGAAGAGGTGGGAACTGCTATCCTTATTTTGCAGGTGATTAGGCCCAGTGAGGTTATACAGCTTGTCCCAGCCCACAAATAATGGAGGGGGCCTTGGTGAAAACCCAGTGTCCTTGACTCCTGGACTTATGCTCTGTGTACCATGCCTCACTTCCCTCACATCACTGCTGGTGTTCAGACACTTTTTTGGAGGGATGGCTTCCTAGACTTCCTCTACTCTTGGGTTTCTAGGCCATCTTGACTAAAGAAAACAGTGGCTCTTAAATTCTACTAGGCATCAGAAACACCAGCAAGACTTATTAAGACACACATTTCTGGACTCAACTCCCAGAATTTCTGATTCAGAAGGTTTGGTGCAGGGCACAAGAATTTGCATTTCTGACAAGTTCTCACACAATGCTGATGCTACTGGTCCAAGGAGCACATAGTTTGAGAACCACTGATACAAAGCAATGCCTTATGGATTTTTAGTTGGGTTTGTCTCACCTGGGCTCATATTCTGGGCAAAAGAAACCTCAGATAAAGAAAGTACTCCCCTCCCCCTTCCCTAGATCATTCTCTGAGGTGAGAAATTTGTGTGCTTCTTTTTTCCCTGATGACTGCTGTGTGGCCCAGAGAATAGGTAGAAAACCTCAGGCTTTTTGGTTTGTGCACACAAAAGGAAAATATCCACACACAAGATTATTAATTCATTGTTCAATTAAGTTATGATCTCTAAAATTATCACAATATTTGGCTCAGAGGAAAGTAGCATTGAATAGCTTGTTTCATGTAATGTGTGAACAATGTAACTTTATTACTTTTCTCGCTGGTGAGTAATTGTGACTGACACATTGGCAATAACAGATTACCTTCATACCCTCCCCTCTCCCTATTTTCATCATTAAGCATTTACTTTCTTGTTTCTGTTCAGTTCATTTCTTGATCAGCCCACTTCCCTGTGGAGCTTCTTTTCAGTTCTGCCTATGCAACAGTCCTGGTGAAGGGTGGGGGACAGGGTGAGAAGCCATGGATTCTGGGGAATTGGGTGAGCAGGCATGACATGGTTCCTCTGCTAACCTGATGGGGAGCCCTATAAGGCCCATTTGAACTCTTGCTTATCTTGCTGCCACATATTTCTCCCTCATCTTCCGTTTCTTCCAAGCCCCTTATATGTCCCCTTGGGGCAGTGCACCTGCAGCTCCGCTGTCCACTTCACAACAAGTGTGAGCTGACCTGGGCACACACCCTATTCAGGGAACCATTGCTATTGCTGTGTGCTGTTATCAGGGTCAAGATAAGAGTCTTTGCGTTTCTTGATTTTGTATCCCTTTTTAGTTTCTCTGAAGCTAGCTTTGTTTTCAGCTGTCTGGTTTTGGGGAAGTCTGTGACTGCTAACCAGAAGGCTGGCTGTTCAAACCTATCAGCCATTCATCAGAAGGAAGAGTGGGCAATCTACTTCCGTAGTGATACTGTCATGGAAACCCAAGGAGGGGTTGCTATGAGTTGTATCCAACTCGACGGCAGTGAGTTGAGTTAGTCACTCATCTGAGCCCCTCATTTCTGCTACAGGTGCTCTCTCTGGGTGCTGAGGCTACAGAAGGCTCTTGTTAGAACCTTGGACAGCTCCCTGCCTGCTAAGGGTCACACTCTACTGGTTGTTGTTGTTGTTTGTTATGTGCCATTGAGTCAGACCTGACTCAAAGCAACCCCTCTAAGGGTTTCCGAGGTGGTATCACTATGGAAGTAGACTGCCCAACCTTCCTTCTGAGGAGTGGCTGTTGGATTTGAACCACCAGCCTTCTGGTTAGCAGTCAAGCACCTTAGGCACTATGCTACCAGAGCTCCTGGAAAGAGATGGCCCGGCTATCTGGTGGGCTCGAACCAACAGCATTGTGTGTGGCCGGTGATTGCCTTAGGCCTGAGGCCAACCCCTAGGGCCTCTATACTGGTTAGATTATCCAATTCAGGGGTGTCCCTGGGAGGCGCAAACAGTTATTGCACTCTGCTGCTAACTGAAAGTTAGAGATTCAAGTTTACCCAAAGGTGCTTGGAAGAAAGTCCTGGTGATCTTATTCTGAAGAATTAGCCACAGAAAAGCCTATAGAGCTTAGTTCTGCTCTGACACGTGTGGGGCTGTCATGAGTTGGAATCAACTCGATAGCAACTGGTTACTGGTTACCCAACTCAGGCCTTTCTTATATTGCTACCTTAGTTTGAAAGCTCTGCTGAAACCTGTTACACATGATAGCAACACACAAACCTATGGATCACAGTCATCTAGTCTTCTTCCTGGGGATGGTGCAGGACTGGGCAGCATTTCTTTCCATTGTGTATGGGGTTGCCATGAGTCAGAAGCCAATCAACAGGAGCTAACAACAACAATAACAACACCCAGCTCAATTGCATATTGGCTATGGGTATGAAGAATATCCTTTTGATTTCTTATCAGTCCTTTTCTCCCTTTGCCCAGCCACTTGGGTCTAAATGTTTCTAAAAATCCAGTTGAAATGTTAACTTGTCTTCCTTTTTCAACATCTGCCAGTGCATATTTTTGTACCAGCAAATATATTTATTTAGGCAGAACCTGGGTGCTGACAACTTTTCTACAGAGCAGACATGAAAAAGAACAGGAAGACTATGCCCCATACAGCCTTTGCTTCACATGGTTTAGTCATGTTTCTGCTGGTCCCTGCTCAGACATTGTTTCTACATCTTTTCTCACATCTTCAGAAAATTCCATCTAATCCATACTTGAGCACCAGAGAATCCTTCCTCTTACTCTGGAGGTCTGGTTTGGTGATCTGACAACGCTCTCCTGAGTTCAAATTCAAAGGGAAAATGGCCTTTTCTTCTGGGGTGAGCTGATGCAGGAGGCCAATTTCTACACAGAGCTGTGTGTGTTGCCTAGGTTGCTCTGCTTACAGTAAAAGGTTCTGAGTAGAGTAGACTCTAACCCTACTTTACCTCCCTGATTGAGTAATGGCTGCAGCAAGAGCTACTTTGTACTTTGTACTGGATGCTGTGATAAGCATTTTACATGATTTCACAATAACAAGATGAGGAAGGTGCTATTGCTCTTGTCATTTTACAGCTGGCCAATGACAAAGCCAGGATTCTCTGCTCCAAAGCCTAGCTCATCAAATACCATAGTTGCTAGCCTTCTAAGAGCCTACCTGACTCTTGACTCCTGGGACACCTCTGTGCCTAAACAAAATGAAGCAGCTAATGGACTCAGATGGATGAAGGCCACATGCAAAATAGAGTGGGGCAGAAAAACTATGTGGAATTGAGGGGAAGGACCATTTGGACTGGAGGGTTGAGAGGAAAAGAGGCTTGGAGGTTTAATATTTGTCTTCTTCTTCCCTCAAGCAGGAAGCCAGGTCCCTTGGGGTAGTACTGTCCTGAGTACAACTGTGAGGGAGTGTATTCGGTGAAATACAGTCCTCCTTTATCTAGCCTTTCTCCCTTCCCTTTTCCACCCAGTCTGAGTCACTTGCACCTTACCTGCCTTGCAGATCTCATTGCACTCTGATTCTTGTATTAGCCTCTCACCTTTTGTATTGTTCTCTGGGATCCAGAACTATTGCCTGTTCTGCTTCTAGCATTACCAGTGCAGGGCTCTTTTGATCTTACTATTTGCCTGGGATCCTTGTTTTGCTGCTGGTTTTGGTGTTGGCTTAATGGACTGAGCTAAACCCTTTGTGCCTCTTCAGAGCAGTGGCAGACAGAACAATAGCACCAAACTGGGGGGCCAGATAAGTTGAATTTGAATTCTAATTTGACTACATAATGTATGACCCTTAGGTAAGCCACTTAATGTCTTGCGTATATATATATATGCTCGTTGGTATAATGCGAGTGACAATAATGCCTATTTTCTTGGCATTATTGCAGGAGTATAAAGAGATAACATGAGAGAGTACTTAGTAGGGTACTTAATAAATATTAGATTCATGTCCTTACTCCTCTTCTTGTTCTGCCTGTCTTGCTGAGGGGAGGGGTAGAGGGCAGGGTGGTGAAGTTGCTTCTCCTTCGAGAAAACAACTTAGTCCCTATCTCTCACCCCCATTTGAACATCCTCATCTTCTCTTTATACTCTGGAAAACCCAGACTAAGCCTAAAGTGGGCTTTCACCTATTTTGGGGGGTGGGTTAGATGGAGAACAGACCTTATTCACTGGTGTGCTGAGTTTTGATTTCCATATGAGCTGATTTCAGAGTAACTGGGAAAATTCAGTAATTACCAGTAGCAGCATTAGTGAATCATGGTGCAACCACTCTCTTCTCACTTCTGCTTTCTTCAGGCTGCTCTGAATGCTGTTGTTAACACTGTCTTCCCCTCTCCTGGCCTTTCGCCTCATGTTCCCACTGCAGGTGCCATGTTTCCTGCTTAGCACTATGGGTCAGCCTTTGAGCATTCTCTTCCTTTCTATTCACCTGCCTTCTGCCCAAGCCTCTGCCTACTCATTTTTCCAGAGCACTTCTTAGCTTTCCCACCCCTCACCCTGCCAGACACTCTTAGCTAGCTTGTCCCCTTGAAAATTCCATCAATAAGTTTATTTCAATGTCAGTCCTAGAAGAAAAGGAAAAATGAATCATGTCTAATTCTTTTTTTTTTATTAGGATTTGGGTGAAGATTTACAGAGTAAATTCACTTTTCATACAGCAGTTCACATATACTTTGTCTCATGTCATTGACCAAAATTTACAATGCAGCAGCTCCCCTCCCACTTCCTCCCCATAGTTACCTCCTCCCAGTGTCCATCCCTTCATACTCTTCGAGAGGCCCATTGTCTGCCAGAATCATGTCTAATTCTTGATAAAGAATATAGCTAATTCTGTCTTAGATGAAATCTTAATTGTACAGTGGGGGGCTGACCTATTTCTCTCTCAATGACACATGCAGGTTGGTAACTTAAAAAAAAAAAAAAGGATAAAAATGCAGAGAAGGATTTTCCTTAGCAAAAACTAATTATCAGTGGCTCCATCCATCAATCCATCCATTCATCCAATAAACATTAAGGAGTATCTACATGTGCCAGGTCTAGCATTGGGCTTTGGGGCCACACAGATGGTAGCTGGGAAAACCAACAAGTAAGAAATCGCTGTGATAAGTGCTGAGTGCAGTGGGAGCAGGAGGACAGACATCTACATCAGTGAGCAGAAAGGGACCGTTTCTCTGAGGAGGGGACACTTAGGTTAAACATGGAGAAGTGAAGAGAAGCTAGCTATGCAGAGTTACATTTTCAGTGGCCCATGTAAGCTGCCAAGCCTCAATAAACTCTGGAATCTTTATATAGCCTATTTGTACACAAATTTGGGAAGAATTGCAATGTCCTGGAAATGGGGAGTTCAGAACAGTTGTTACAACTGACTTTGGGGTTTAGAACTGATTTTTCTCAGAATCAGAGAACATGGATAATTTAGGTAATCCCACTTCCTCTTGGAAGGATTTTCATAAAATATGCCAGGGAGCTTGCAATGGAAACATCTCACTTGTTCTCAAAGAATCCAAAACTCCATGTTCTCCTTTCATTCCATGCCCTCCTAGTGTTGGAAAGACTCACTTCTCTGTCCTCTGTCTGCAGCTAAAGACAAACTTCTCTGAAGACTAGGAACTCTTCATGTATCCCCATCCTTCTTGTTCAACTAAACCAAGATGATGAAAATTGTTAGTATTCTACATAGGGTCTGGTCTGGGCTTACCGAGTGTACATAAGACATAGAAATTATTATTGCACAGATGTTGTGTAATAGTAACAAAGAACTGAAGCACTCAAGTGAATGGGCAGTATGTATGCTTTTTTAGTCATAGTCTTTGTAACTTCTACCAGATTACTGGGTGGGACCAGGCAAATAAGGTGTGTAGAACTTTGATGTTGAAATTAGTTAGTTTTGTCATTCTGCCAGGGTTAAAACAAGCCTTCCTAGAGACAGAGAGGGGGGATCTCACTGCCATCAAGAGAGAAGAGCTGCAGGTGAAGTAGAATGTATCCTTGGACCTGAGATCCCTACATTTGACCTCCTTAGCAGAAATGTCTGGCAGAGAGAGACTCTCAGCAGAGAGAGATGCCCCAGCAGAGAGAGAGAAAGAGAGAGAGAGAGAGAGAGAGAGAGAGAGAGAGAGAGAGAGAGAGGCCCAGCAGAGAAGAATGCCCTGGCAGAGAGAGATATGCCAGCAGAGAGGAATGTCCCAGCAGAGAGGGATGTCCCAACAGAGAGAGATGGCTGAGAGACAGTTGCAGTGGAACCAAGTGGCATGAGACAGAGTAGCAGGTTTACCTGGCTCACAGAGTGAGAAAGTTGAGTGCCACTGAGCAGAAGACTTGCTGGCAGAGTGGGGTGCACCAAGGTTTACCTATCAAAAGAGCTAAAAGAGCTTTGTAACAATTTCCCAAGCAGGGTAGAGGCCAGGCTGAGAAGCCAAGGGCCAGAAAGGTGTGATTGAGGGCACAGCAGAGGGGAGACTATCCTGATTGAAGAATTGTATCCTGAGCATATTCCTGAACCTGAATTGTAGCCTGTTACTTCTCTAATAAACTCCATAATTGTCAATATCTGTGAGTTCTGTGTGGCTGTTGCAATAAATTATCAAACCTGGCAGAGAAGTAGTGAGTGCTGTGGGAAGGAAGGTGGGTGTCCGAATTGGTAATAGGCTGGAGGGTGGTGGCACATCTGGACTCACAGGAATAAGCTTTAGGCTCCTGATGGTGATTCTGTCTTCCTCTTGTGAAGTTAGATGAGGTCAGAAGATGCTGCCTCCCAGTCCTTTTAGCAGGCAGATATTTTGCCTTAGATGGGTTGGGGAGGAGAGCCCCAGAGCCAGTGGGCAATGCCCTTCTCATTATCTTTTCCTCACTTATGCTACACCTTTCTCATTACTGAAGGTGGCCAGTCATGTTCATGAATCAGCCCTCCTGAGTTGAAGCCGAGGCTGAGTGCCTGAAATTCATTTAGTGTGGGAACTTCAGTGAGAAGGCTATTACTGTTGGGAGGCCACTCTGCAAAGGGATTTCAGTCTTTGAGAGCCATTCTTGAGGATAGCAACTAAGCTTCACTCAATTTGCCATAGCTCAGCAACAGAAGTGTTTGGATATTGATTTGTTACCTGTCTCTTTTTCTAGACCACATAAGCTCTGTTTTGCTTACCATTGTATCTCTAGGGTCTGGGACACTGCAGTTTAATAATTGTTTGTTGGATAATTCATGAGCAAAATGAGAGGAGTCTTCATTTGTTCTGCTGGTGTCTCTCAGTTCTGGGCCATGTTACCAAATTTTTCAGTTTCTTTGTGACTTGGCCAGCCCTCAATCATCCCAAAGCCAAGTCAAGAGAAACACTTCAGTGCTAATGGATCTGAAGACCTAAGCTCTGGAGGACCACCTCTGTCAGATGAGATTTGCCTTCAAAGCCCACTGACTCTGACCTTTATATAACATTTTAAAAAAGAAACCTTATGTATTGACTGAGTCAGTCCTATCTTCAATGAAGGTCTAAGAAGCTATTTGTATTTCTGGTTGGAATTTTTTTTTTTTTTTGTCCTTTTCTTTTTCTACTTCTGGGTAAGTATAAAGGAAAAAAAAAATTCCTTTGCTTGACCAAACCTCATTTAAAATTGTTTGTATTTTTTTTCTCCTAATGGAACCCAATCCCTTAAGCCTTTTAAAGTAACCTCCACTGAGCTCAATAAAGCATTTCCAATGTGGCAGCTTCCAGTCCAGGAGAGTTCAGAAAGCAGATGCTAAACAAATACCAATTGCATCCTAGGACAGTCACAGGAGGCTCTCAGGGCTGTGAGAGGGAGATGTGGTCAGCTAATCCCAACTCTATTCTTGTGTCTGTTCTGCTAGCTGGTCTGACTTGTGCAATTAGTATTCTCCCTGGTGTTGATTTTGTTCACATATATTGGGCCCATCAATCACCCACTTTCCAACTCATCTGTCTGGATCAGTCAATTACAAAGTTATTTTTGAGCCACTAGGATTCTTGTGAAATAGACACAAGAAGGAGCTAAACTCATTTCAGGTTTGACCTCTGTGGCTGGGATCTGAGAAGGCTTAGTTTGCTTACACTTCATGGCCATCCAATCCAATCTGGCTTGAAGAATAGAAAGGCCACTTGTTTAATTGGGAACACTTTAATATAGATATCCATTAACTTATGCTAAATTATAGTAAAACATCTATGGAGGAACTTGATGTGACATCTGCATGAATACTAAATAACTTCATTATGATCAGTACTGTGACAATGAATATAAAATGAACGTGCACAGAAAAAACAATTAATCTCCCACCTTCCCAAGCCATTACTGTTTTATTTTGTCCTGCATAGTGCTTAAAAAAAAAAAAAAAAAAAAGACATAGAAGCTCTATGTTTTTCTGAGTCTATCATGTCTCTTTGGCTGCTGAGTGGTCCCTGAGAGATTCTGTCATTTGTAGAGATTGGATTGTGGCACCCTGAGGAATAGCTATGGACAGTGGAGAGGTGGGGGTCCTGGGTGACATTTTGGTTTGGAAAGCAGGCTGCCAGGACTGACATAACACACACACACACACACAGAATACTGAAAAGCATCCTCATCTGGAACTAGCAAACAGACTGTCAGTTCAGATTAGGAACATCAAAAGCATTCCAATCTGCTCCCTGCATATATTACATGCATAGATCTGAGGGAAGAATTTGGCCACTGAATTAAATCAGCTTTTCCTTCTGGGATGCCTGTATCTGAAAAGTGTGGTTAGGAGGGTCTAGCAGTCAGACAAACATACTCCACTGCACACTCAACTTGATTTTAAAAATACACCCTCTCATATTACTTGCTGCTACTACATGGACTCTTTTGGAATCTCAGGGTAAACCATAAGGCCATTTGGATTGAGTATGATGCCACCTCTGTAAAAGGAGTAGTCTGTGGGAGAGGCAAACGAGAGAATATTTCTGGATTCTCTACTCCAGTCATTTTCCTCCCGTGTCACTGACCTCTCTTTCTCTTCTGGACCTTTTCACTGCCTCTGGTCTTGAACCTCAGCTCTGAATTTGCACTCAATCTTATAGCTTTAAACACCAACTCTATGCTAATGCCTGTCAAGTTTGTATCCACAGCTTAGACCACTCCCCTTAGTATCAGACTCATATATCTAGCTGTCAATTTTTCATCTCCACTTGGATGTCTAATTAAAAAACAAACTAAAAGAGTTGCAGGTCTTTCAATTCTGACTCATGGAGACTCCATGTGTGTCAGAGTAGAATTGTGCTCCATAGATTCTTTAGAAGTTGAATGTCAGCCCTTTCTTCTGAGACACCTCTGGGTAGATTTGAACTTTTCAGTTAGAAGCTGAATGCTTAACTATTTGAGTAAGAAAAACAACAACAACAACAACAACAACAACAAAACCCAACACTGCCGTTGAGTTGAAGCTGACTCATAATGACCTCCTTGGGGTCATTATGGGGTTCAAACCCACTAGCTTTCTGGTTAGCAGTCAAATGCCTTAGGTACATGTCCCAAAGAGAACTCCTGAACTTCTTCCACAGTCCTTCCCCTCTCTAAGTCTTCATTATCCCTGTCAATAGCAGTTTTATACTTCCAGTTACTCATGTCAGAAACCTTGGACTGATCTTTGACTTTTTCTTTAACAGCTGCATCCAATCTGTCAACATACCCTGTTGGCTCAAAATATAGCCACCAACCAACCACTTCTTATCACTTCTTCCACTACCATCTTGGTCCAAGCCATTGTTATTTCTCACCCAGATAACTGTTATAACCTTTTAATGGTCTGGGTTTAGCAGAACCTCTACTCCAGGCCTTGTCTCACAAGAACCTATTAGTGACCATACCAGGGTTTAGGGTCTCATGTGAAGTTTTATAGATTTTGGCCATAAAGATTTAAGGTAAAGGGATACCTTTGATAGATATTAATAACAGGAGGAAAACAGGAAAATTTCTGTTCCCACTTAGACTGCAAGCAAAGAGAGTTCAAACCAGGGGGATGTATCATACAAAAGTGTTTACAGGCTCTGCTCAATATGGGTCTCTTGACTTCTTAGGAGGAAGCTAGAACTGTTTGATGCTCCACTCCATCCTTGAAGCTGGTTCCATGTCCCTGTTATATAATCAAAGTCTCTCCCTTTGTATCTAGAGCCTGTACCATATTTAAATGGTGAGGATTTTATTAAATTAGACACTAATTTACAGGCTGTTTGAGAACTCAGTATTAATCCAATTAACATGGAACCACGTGATACTCACTGAAACACCCATCACAAGTCTTGCTTAGGATGTGTGTATCCTTGACTTTTTCTCTTTCTTATGGCACAAATGTCAAGTCTGAGGCCCCAAGTGGCAATTCTAAAGGGTGTTCTTTCCATCACAGAAAAGGCAAGTGTTTGATGGAAAGGAGCCTCCCTGGAAATACACAGATGTCCTTGGATACTTCAGATGGAGTCCAGGCCCCATGGGGAGCTGCTGGACTGTTCACACAGAGCCAAAGGCCACTTTGGAAAGGGTAGATCTCCATAACCCAAGAAAGGGAAGGGAGCACCAAAAATCTTGTTAGTACGTCAAGTAACATATTTTGACAGATGCTTCCCTGCTTTCTAGTTCCAACTTCAAAATCCTCCCTGCACTAATCTCACTGGGGTTGGTGATTAGTTCTCACCGTTCCCTCTTCTGAGACCAGCAAGAGATTCTGTGTGTGCCAAGTCTCCCTGTACATATTATGGTTATGCCCACATTAGGCAATGCATTCCTAGGAGATAACACTGAGTTTACTCTAGGACCCCTACGGGGAACAGGAAAGGAATTAAATTGCCTCTCTCTGAGCAAGTGTATTACAGTGTGGCCTGTCCAAAGCTAGATTCACTAGAAATGTTAGCTCTTCCCTCTCCTTCTATTCCCTCCCTCTCCTCTACCTTTTCCAAGTAACTCCCAGTCTAAGAAGAACATGTATGATTCCCTTGAGTGACTACCATTTTGACTCTGACATCCTAGATAAAGGCCATGAACAATCAAGAAGATCCAGAAAAGCCAAGATCTCCTGATAGGAAAGGACAGTGGTTATGGACAGATAGGATTTTGAGAGAGTAATGATCCCTGCCCCTCTGGCCTATACACTAGGAGAGAACAAGAAGGTAGTAGAAGAATAGTTTTTCTAAAGGCAAAGAATGGATGAGATAATATCGCTATGTCCCTCCCAGGTCTATGCTTTTGTATATGCAAAATTCTAATGTTACATCCAGTTCAACAAAGTAAATACTTATTAAGAATCTCCAATGTAAAGACTCTAAGTGAAGAATTTAAAGGTGAACAAAGCATAGTTCCTGTGTTCAAAGATATTACAGTGCAGTAGGGTTAAAAAGGTTAGTCTTCCTTCCTTTCTCCCTCCCTCCAAGCCTCTTGTCCATTCATCCCTTCCTCCCTCCCTCCCTCCATTCATCCATCTATCCAAAGTAGAGAAGATTGCACTAAAGATGAAGCTCTGGGAAGAGCACTGGAATTTGGTTTGAAAACTAGCTCTCCCACTTACCAACTTGTGATATTGGTTTGTTGTTGTTGTGTGCCGTTGAGTCAGACCCGACTCATAGTGACCCCTCCTTGGGTTTCCGAGGTAGTATCACTATGGAAGCAGATTGCCCAATCTTCCTTCCGAGGAGTGGATATATTGGTTAGGAAATCAAAACTCACTTAGCTTTAGTTTTTTTTTTTTTTTTTTTAATTTATATAACAAGAATATTAATGATACCTATCTTATCGGGCTAATGTGAGGATTAAATAAGATAATGTAAATGAAAGGACTTGGCACATAGTAAATGCTTAATAGATATTAAATGAATGAATGAATTGCAAACAAAGACAATATTAGAGAAATACAAAAGAGAGCTTATCAATAGTCGGAGGGACTAGGTTAAGATTTATGGAAGAAACAGTATTTGAGCAAGACCTTAAAGGGTGAGGAAGATTTTGACAGGTGGAGATAAAAGCAATTTCAGGCAGAGGGAACAGAAAGAGCACTGAAGTAGAAAGGAGTAGGTCATACTTTCAGGAGAAGCAAGTAGTGGGAAATAAGATAGGAGATCTAGGCTGAGACCATATCATGGCAAGCCTTGATTGTTATGCTAAGTACTATGGACTTGATCCTGGGGGGGGGGGGTGGTGGAAAGGAAATCATTAGAGATTCCAGAGAAAGGAGTAATTGTGGTTTAGGAAGATCAATCTGGTGACTGAATGAGCAGGACTGTACTGGAGATTAATGGGGGACAGGGAAATGAGTTTGGAGGCAACAATAATCCAGTGAGATTAAATGAGGATCTGAACAAAGCTAGAGGCAGTAGAAATGAAAGAAAGGGAAACAGAGTCAATAGAGCTGGTGACAAATGTGATGTAGAGAGTGAAGGAGAGGGAGGATCAAAGTTGACACTGAGCATTTAGGGAGAGATAATTGAGAAGACCATAATGTCAACTATAATTCATGGAATGAAGAAATAAGGCAAGACTTTTTGGAGGAAGGTAAGCTATGCTCTAGGAGCTCTGGTGGTGTAGTGGTTAAAGTATTTGGCTGCTAACCAAAAGGTCAGTGGTTTGAACCCATCAGCTACTCCATGGGAGAAAGATGAGGCAGTCTTCTTCTGTAAAGATGTACAGCCTTGGAAACTTTATGGGGCAGTTCTACTCTACTCAATAGGGCCGTTATGAGTTGAGATCCACTTGATGGCTCTGCATTTAGTTTTTGGTTTTAAGCAATGTTTTAGATGGTGAGTGAAGGAACTTGCAGGAAACCAGCGTGAAGCTACTCAATGTAAAGCTGGAACTAGGTACTTGAAGACCAGGCCACAGGCTAGAACTAGAGATAAGAATGTGGAGTTATCCTCAGAAGGGTGATGGCTGAAAGTGGGAGAAGGGTGTGATTGAGAAAGGCCCAAAATGACTCTTGGTTTATGGGACTAACTTGCTAGGGTTGTAATGGACCTAGTGAGTCTTGGGCTCTGAGAACTGGAGACTGGAGAGGTAAGTAGGTATAAAGACATAGAAGTGAGAAATTCTAGAGTGCTAGCAACAGGTGAGGTAAAATGTGTGGCCTTAGGGCCAAGACTGAGTGGGAAGATATGTAAAGCCAGGAGGGAATTGGGGAAACAGGAAAGGATGAAAAGACTGAAGGCCAAAGGAAAATCAGAAAGTAGGGTAAAAGAAAGTGAGAACGTGGGTGAGGTATTTTGACAATTAAAACTCTGAATGTTTAGTAGTTCTGAGTTGTAGGTCCCAAGATGCAGAAGGTCTGCTGGTGCTGTGGTAAGGCATTTGGCTATTAACCAAAAGGTTGGTAGTTTGAACCCACCAGCTGCTCCATGGGAGAAAGATGAGGCAGTCTGTTTCTGTTTAGATTTACAGCCTTGGAAACCCTATAGGGGTTGCCATGAGTTGGGATCTATTCGATGGCAGTGGGTTGGAGTAAAGAAGGCTTCAGTCAAAGAAGCTGAGGGAATGGGAGGATGTGAAGTCACCAAGGGGAAGGCTGAGAGACTGGTGCTAAAATCTTAGAGGAAATGGGAGTCATGATGAGAGACAGTACAATGGATGGAATTACTGGAGCAAAGAGCTTAAATGGCAGCGGGTCTGGGGAAAACAATATGCAGGATGACATTTTTGATTTTCTACTAGGTGTCTCAAAGAGCTAAAGTCAAGTTGGAGGGTTAAAAGATATCTATGAAATAAATAACAAACAATGGGTAGTAAAGCTAGCACATATTTTAAATGCTAAATGTACTTGAGTCTGATGCCTTTGACCAGCCCTTCTGACAAATGACAAACACTCCAAGTCCTACAGGCACCATTGCCACCCAGGAGAGTTAAGGTATAAGCCAAGAAAGAGGTGGAATTGGGGCAGACATTGAAGCAAGGGTAGGAACTTAGGAGATGGGAGCATTCTAAGCACTGGGAGAGTATGAATTAGGGAGCAAATGTGGAATGATGCATTCTAGGGCTAGTGCAGGAGGGGTGCAGCCTCAGAGTTGTGAAGGGCAGAGTTGGGAAGATTAGAGAGGGATGAAAAAATGAAGGCATGCAAACTGATCTTAGAGAATTAAAAATCTAACAATATCCCCAATTTGATTTTCCTGTGTTCATAGGCTCAGGCCTACAACATTTATTTTTTACGTGGATGTCCTCATCTATGGTCCCCAAATACTGAATATACACCTCTCCCATGGCATTTGCTATCAATAGCCATGGTACTATTCATTATGACCCCAATCCTTCTCACTGTACTGTGAACCATTCCAGACAGAGGCCAGACTACTTCGACAGCACTCCTAGTCTATAGGGTGCTATAGACATTGTGCAGAATGAGAGCTCTATGAATATTTGCAGCACGAATTAACTACTTAATCAAAACAAACAAACAAAAACCAAGCCAGTTGCTGTCCAGTCAATTCTGACTCATGGTGACTTCATGTATGAGAGTAGAACTGTGCTCTATAGGTGCAAAAATGGCAAGGAGGCCACATGTTCTGATCTCCTAGAACCTCACAAGAGGAAGGCAGAATCACCATCAATAGCCCAAGGCTTATTACTGCAAGGCCATACATGCTGCTTCCCTCCACCCCTTTCTCCAACCGTTCCTCCCAAAGCACACACCACCTCTCTCCTGGGTTCGATAATTCGCTGCAGTGGCCACACAGAACTCACAGATTATGGGGTTTATTAGGGAAGCACCAGGCTGCAATTCAAGTTCAGGAAAAATACTCAGTCTCTCTCCCAGCCCACCATCTCTCAGCCAAGTCTCTCACAGTCTCTCCCCCAGCAGTGCATGTCCCTCGGTGTCTTATTCAGCAATGCATGTCTCTTGTGTCTCTTTCCCAGCAGCATGTGTCTCTTTCAGCAGCATGTCTTCCTCAACCAGCAGTCAGAGAGAGTTCTGCCTCTAGGAGGCCTCCTTTTGAGCCCAGCAGAGTGGCCAAACCAACCAATCATAACATCAGAATACTAAACAGATGAGAGAGTGGGAACTTCCCAGAACATTGTTTTGTGCCACTCCCAACAGAAAAACTCCAGGTGGACAACGTTAGCAATCAGGAGCTCCTCAGTTGCTCATAGCAAATCCCACCTTGGAGTTTACAAAAACTTATAGGTAGAAAAGCCACACTAAGTAATTAACTACATTGTAATAGGGTTTTCAATGGCTATGATCTTTTGGAAGTATATTAGCAGGCCTTTCTTCTGAGGCATCTCTGGGTGGATTTGAACCATCAACCTTTTCATAAGCAACTGAGCACTTAACCATTTGCCCTACCCAGGGACTCCTAATGAACAATAAAACCCAAACCAAAGTCACTGCCATCCTGTCGATTTTGACTCATAGCAACCCTTCATTGGGTTTCCAAAGCAGTATCACTACGGAAGTAGATTGCCCCATCTTCCTTCTGAGGAGTGGCTGGTAGGTACCTGGCCATAAATCAAGGAAAATGCACGTGAACTGGGCTACATTGTTTGGTCCGAGGCCTCCTGCATCTGAACAGAAAACATCAAGGCACAAGGGGAAATTCTAGGTTTCTAAATAAAAAAAATGTAGGAAGGACTCTCAAAGCCTTTGTTAATTAAAAACATGAATAGCTCTTCAGGGAACATTCCCTGCCTCCCATTCTCTCTTCTCATGCTGAATGGCAGATAAGGTGGTATCTTTACCTGTACTTTGGACTACATTTAATTAAATGCCTGCATTGACTGCTTCCTCACATACCTTGTTTTATTTCCTTTCCTTCCTTCCATGCTAAAGAGGGCCGGGGCTAATACTAATGCATATGCTGTTAAACCTTTTTAATTAACTTCAACTTCTTCCACAGATTTATGTTTAAACAGTAAATTTTTTGTTGATACTCAAATACATAGGCGGCACTCGGAATGATGTACAAGTACTCTTGTCCTCAAAATGATTCTTTATGAGCTACCACCAGAGACATTTTCATGAGCCTCTTTTATTAAAATAATAATACTCAGTAAGGCAATAATGCTTTACAACTGGCGGCTAATTAACCCACCCCATCCCCTTACAGGTCAACATTAGCATCTGCAGGTATGATCACCCAGTGGGTCCTGCTCATACCTCCGAGTCAGCACTGAATCTGTCTGGCTTTCTGCTCCAGCGGGTGTGAGTAATGATTTTCATTTAAAACACATCTTTGTTCTTGGACTGTAGCTCAATCTATTATTATTGTTATTTATTTTGCTCTTGCTTAGTATCTTCCTTGCCTGGTGTTTCAGGATGTCTGATCTGTAGTTGACCTCCCAAAAAATAATTTAACCATGCCTTGGAAAATCCAATGGATTTAAAATTCTTGTTTAATTGCAAAATCCATTTATTTTCCTGTAACTCTAAATTTGTGCTCCAAATATTTTTAATTATGATCTATGTTGTCAATTGTAATTGTAACACAGTAGCTCTCTGCCAACAAAACCAAACTACCTGCCCAAGTTCCTGTTCCATTCTTCATGTAGAAACAACACTTTTTCCCACAAGCCCACATAGTTATATTCCATGTTGTACCATTGATGAGCCAATTATTTCAATTTTCCCATCAGATTCAGAAGAGAGTTTAATGATCCTCAATAGTATAAACTGAATTTTTATTCCTATAGCAATTTAGTAATGTTGATGACACTTAAGCACTTAGAATGTATTTCTCATCTTCCAACCACTGACAAACAGTAGGTCAGATTATCATCCTAGGCACTTTTCTGAGCAGGTCCAAGGGGGACCTCACCATCAGCATTATTTTGCAATATTTATGACGCCAAGATTTACCCCTGCTACTCTGCCAGGGACCATAGAAAGGAACTCCCCACACCAGACCCAGTTCCTACCTGCTGAGGCTTCAGTTGGAAGTCAGAACAAGGTCCCAGATCTTGCACACCCATTTCAATTAACTCATTTATTCACTTGGAGTTCTGGTAGTGCAGTGGTTAAAGCATTTGGCTGCTAACCAAAAGGTTGGCAGTTTGAACCCACCAGCTGCTCCATGGGAGAAAGATGAGGCAGTCTGCTTCTGTAAAGATTTACAGTCTTAGAAACCCTATGGGGCAGTTCTACTCTGTCCGAAAGGGTCACTGTGAGTCAGAAGCCATTTGATGGCATTTTTGGTTTGGTTTTGGTTGATTCACTTTTTCAACAAGTATTTAATGGGGAAGCTCCTAAATGAGTAAGGAAACTCAGCCCCAGTAGAGAGACTGAGTTGTATGGGGTATGCTCTTTTCCTGTAATCATATTCAGCTCCAACCCCCTAACTGAGGTCCATATTATTTGAATACTTCATTAATGCACATTTACCCTATCAATTCAGTAAATATTTATCAGGCAACTTCTAGGTGTAAGGTGTTCTTCCAGGAGTTGAAAGGTTTATAAAGAAGATCTAATCTATCAGCAAATCCCGGTGGCCCAAGTACAGGCATATCTTGTAGATGTTGCATGTTCAGTTCCAGACCACTGCAATAATGTGAATATCGTATTACAGTGAGTCCTATGATTTTGTTTGTTTTTTTTCCCAGTGCACATAAAAGTTATGTTCATGCTATACTGTAGTCTGTTATGGGTGCAATAGCATTATGACAAAGTTTGAAATATTGTGAAAATTTATAGAATATGACACAAAGACACAAGTGGGCACACGTTGGAAAAATGGTGCCAAAGACAATGGGCCTATAAGTTCATGTGAATGATCAGAATTCCCAGGTGTATAGTAGAGCTGACAAGGGGCAAGGTTATGGTCATTACTTGGTCACAGCCAGCTACCCAGAGGGACCGAGTAGTTGATCCTGCGGGCTTGGGACCATAGTCGCAGGGGACATCAAGCTCAATTGGCATAACATACTATACAAAACATTGTTCCACCTACTACTTTGGCGAGTAGCGACTGGGACCTTAAAAGCTAGCAAGTTGCCATCTAGATGCAACAACGGGTCTCTCCTCGTCAAGAAGAAAGAAGAAAACCAAAATTAATGGAAACAATCAGTCCTAGCGAGTGGTACACCATCCGATCTGCAACCTATACAACTATGAGACCAGAAGAACTAGATGGTGCCCAGCTACCACTGCCATCCACTTGGAAGGGATGTAGGAGATCCTACATAAAGAGGGAGAACAATGTGGTACAAAACTCAAAATCATTTGGAGGCAAAAAAAAAAAAAAAAAAGAAGGTGGGGACCAGGTTTGCTGGTCCAATAGAGCCTGGTGTAACCACTGAGACTATGGCCCCTAGCTGCCCTTCAGGTCTGGAATTGAACCCACAACTGTGATTTCCAGCCAAACAAAGTACAGGCATGTGAGTTAAACATTTACCTCAAGTAGACGCACGCCCTGGAGAGAACAATCATGGGAGAAGGAAGGGCTGCTTATGCACAGGGAAATAGCTCAGGGTGCAGAAGAGTATGAAGGGATGGACACTGGGAGGAGGTAACTATGGGGAGGGGAGCTGCTGCATTGTAAATTTTGGTCAATGACATGAGACAAAGTATATGTGAACTGCTGTATGAAAAGTGAATTTACTCTATAAATCTTCACCCAAATCCTAATTAAAAAAACAAAAAACAAAAAACAAAAAAAACGGTGCCAATAGATTTGCTTGATGCAGGGTTGTCATAAACCTTCACTTTGTAAAAATGCAGTATCTGTGAAGCACAATGAAGTGAAGTACAAAAAGCAAGGTATGCCTGTATATTCAGAATCTGATCATTTCTCACCCCTCCAGTGCTATATCCTGGGTAAAATCACAACAGTCTCCTGATTGTTGGAGCCTTCTAATGTTTCCTTGCTTCTGCCTTTGCCTGCCTATAGTCTACTCTCCACAGAGCAGTCTGAGCAATGCCTTTAAAACCCAAGTCAGATGGCATCATTTCTTTGTTCAAAACCCTCCAGTGGCTTCCCATCTCACTCAGAATAAAAGCTAAAACCCTTTCCATTATTTATAGCACCTACATGGTCTTGCCTCTTTGTTACCTCTTTAATCTTACCCCCTACTATTCCCATTGCAGGGAGCTCTGGTGGAGTAGTGCCTAAGGCATTTGACTGCTAACCAGAAGGCTGGCGGTTCATACCCACCAGCCACTCCTCAGAAGGAAGCTTGGGCAATCTATTTCCATAGTGATACTGCTTTGGAAACCCAAGGAGGGATTGCTACGAGTTGGGTCCAATTTGACGGCACATAACAACAATAACATTCCAATTGTTGACTCTGCTTCAGTCACTGTGGCCTCTTTGCTGTTCCTCAAACACACCAAGCATGCTCCTGTCTCAGGGCCTTTGCACTCACTGTCCCCTATGCCAGGGATGCTCTTCTCTCAGTTATCCACATGATTCAGGTCCTCACTTCTTTCAGAACACTGCTCAATGGTCAGCTTCTTATGCATTAACTACCCTGTTTAAAATTTGTACCTTGCCCCATACTGGTATTCCATATTCCCTTTCCCTGTTTTATTTTTCTCCAGAGTGGTTACAACCATCTGACATATTATTTATCTTACTTATTTGTCTATTTATGACCTCTCCACTGGAATATCAATTCCATGAAGACTTAGGTATTTGTCTTTTATTTACTGATGTATCAGTGCCTAGCACACAGCACACAAATTTTCAATAAATATTTGTTGAGTATATATGTGTATATGTATATATATATATGTGTGTGTGTGTCTGTGTGTGTACACACACAGACACACATACAAATATATATGTATTTGTTGAGGGTGTATACACACACATATATACAATAAACCAATAAATATATATATGTCACTGTCTTAGCCTTCAAGAAACAAAAAAAAAAATCAGTATGTTAAAAAATAATGAACTGTATTTTTAAAAATGTAGGAAAACAAAAACAACCAGTTCCAGTAAACCAGCTGCCATTGAGTTGACTTCAACTCATAGTGACCTCATGTGTGCCAGAGTAGAACTGTCCTCCATGGTGTTTTTAGTGTTGATTTTTCAGAAGTAGATCACAAGATTTTTCTTCTCAGGCACCTCTGAGTGGACTCAAACCCCTAACCTTTTGGTTAGTAGCTGAGCACATTAACTGTATTCACTACCCAGGGACTCCTATGTTAGCTCAAAGGGTAGAAATTTCATTTTGCCTGGTTGAATAAGCATGTTAAAACTATGACCTTATAGCTACAGATATATATTATTGGAAGAGAACGTAAGTGAAAAAATGGTGCCTTGCTATAGGATTCCTCAATTAGACAGAGGGAGTCTCTTGGGAATCAGGGACTCTCCATGGTATGTGGTGTTTCATTGAATCAGGGTATTCTAACCTGGGCAACCTCTCTCTCCTCCCTAAATCCCATATCCAATCCCAATGACAACTCATTTCCATGTCTCAAGCAGGAACTACTTCCAAGGATCATGGATGCCTTTTACAGATGTCAGTGGAGAGTATTAGGGTATGCAGAATCAGTGTAATTCCTAATGGCTGATTTTGACAAGTGATGTCAGTAAGTGCTAGTTATTTTGGAACCTAACTGAATCTTGAGGATAAATCTCTTATTTTGGTAGCACTTTAAAATAAATGGCAGCAGTTCATGCATAATTACTTCTGAATTATCTAGGGAATTTATCAGGTTTGATTATAGATGCATAATGAATTTACCAAATTTGTGGATAATTGGGATATATTAATTCCATATGAAACCTCACAATTCATTCATATGCCATTTGTTTTCATTCCTTTTTTATAATAAGCTAATTAGTTTAAATTATTTGTTCTTGTACAAGGTCTTGAAACACATATAAGAAAGGATTATACCAGAGAACTCAATAAATAGGAAGCTTTGGAGACAGCATTAATTGTGATAAAGGGTTCATAAAGCAGTAGATGTTCAATTTTCTCATTTGAGGTGGTAATAATAGGTCTAATCATGCACCTCCATAAAGTTGTGGGAAGTCTCTAATTAATATTTCTGAATTCAGATATTTAAAAGAAGGTAGGGAAGTGGTGCTAAGATGGCGACCTAGTTAGACACTCCATGCTGCTACAATAAATGCCCGAAAAATCAAGTGAAACAGATACAGATGCTAATCCTGGAATCCTGGACATCAAATGAAAAGATAAAGAATTAGATCAAACACCAATTGGAAGAAGGAACTGAACGAAAGCAGCAAATGAGGAGACATATGGAGCGGAGGTCCTTGCCAGCCAATCTGGTACAGCATGTACATTTTGAGACATTGCAAGTATCATTCCCATGTGAGAAGCATAGGAGTGCAACTTCATGGAATACCCAATAAGACAGAGACCAAGTGTAGGCAAACCTGGAGTGAAGCAAAGTGAACAGAACACAAGCTAGATCTAAGGAAGGAAAGTGCAGGAAAGAAGATGAAAACTACAGACTCAGGAGACCACTGAATGGGGAGGGAGCCAGTAAACGAGGTGAGAACCACTCAGCAGCAGTAGACCCTGGTCATTTGGGTTAGAGACCCACATAGAGGGGAAAACCTGTGAGGTGGTAGCTCAAGATGCTGGACTCCAGGCAGCCCCACCTCCCAGCAATGAGTTGGGGCGGAAACCAGGTAACCTAATGTATTTGACAAGCTACCAGAGAAGTGTACTCTTCCCCCATCCCTCCCTCAAACCCTCCCAGTGACCAGAGGTGTGGTTTCCCCACTCCACATACCTGGTGGTTGGTGATGCCTCTTGCCACCCCTCCTCTGCCTGGTGGTCAGCTTGGCCTACCTCTCTACCCCCACTGCAGCCCCCTGCCACTCCACTTCCCCAGAGGCCTGCGCACACTCCCGTGGATCATGTGCTGTGTGCTTGCTGTCTCCACATTGGCAGTGAACACTTGTGCCTACTACTGCACCATTTCCTTTTTTTTTGTCTTATAGTTTTTTTTTATTTTTTAAATTGTGTTTCAGGTGCAAATTTATACTACAGAATTTATTTTACATTCAACATTGCCTGTGCATTTGGTTTCATTCCCCAATTACCATCCCCAACCCTAATCCACTCTCCTCCTCTCCCTTCCTAGAAACCCCACACCCTGTGTCCTTTATGCACTCCTGTTTGTCCAGCTTTTCCTCCATGTGAATGTTGCCCCTCTGGTACCCCATGGCCGATTGCTCCAAGGGATGTATCTCCATAGAGTATGTGGGTGCATTGCCCTGGGCTGAGTGGTCTGTGTGTATGTTTTATTTACTATTGGGCTGAGAGCTAGCCCTTGGGAGTGAGTTTTATCCCAGGCACAAAGTCTTGGGGGTCCCACCAGACTCCATCTGACCAGTAATTCTGGTCATTATTGTGTTTTTGGATTTTGTTCCATGTTTTTCCTCCCACTCTATCCAGGATCTCCAGTTTGGATCCCTTCCTGAGTAGTTGGCATTGGTAGCGGGGAACCATCTAGTTCTTCTAGTCTTGAGGTCCATTATGTCCTAGGGCTGATTGTTTCCAAATGCCCCTGGTTTTTTGCACTCTTCTTCAGTTCCAATGATAGGAGACCATTAGCTGCATCTTAGATGGCTGCTTGAAAGCTTTTAAGACCCCAGTTGCTACTCAACAATGTAGGTTGTAGAACAAGATTTTTATGTATTTCATTATTCCAATTGAGTCTGGTGTCCCCCAATACTATGATCCTGAGTCAGTAGATCCCACAGTGTCTGGCTGTCTTTGAGGGATTGCTCTACATCTGTCTTCTGTTGTTTCTGTAATGACTGATGGCATTTTTGATCACTGATATTTGTGCAAGATTAGCCTCAGCTGAATCTATCTTTGGTTTAGAGTATAATCCTGTTCACTGACCCCCATCTGATCTTCTCAGTTGTTTATGTGTTTATCTGTAGCCTGGTGTTTGGTGTTAATGGTAATGCAGTACTGTGGATATACTGGTATTAGCCTCTGTCATCTATATCTTATGTGCACAATTCTGTGTCCTCCCTTTCCCCAATTTTACCATGCTGGTCACAGACTCTTTCCATATCATACCTCCTCTTACCCACCTCAGTACATGGCCCTAAACTAGCCACAAATGATTCCCTCCCATTCTCTCTCCTCCTCGGCAACTGACAAAGTGAGTTCCCTTCCTTAAGCAAACTCTTCCTTGTCTTTTTACAAAAATGGGCTCATACAATATTTATTCTACGATTGACTTATTTCACTCAGCATAATGTACTTCAGGTTCATCCATGTTGTGAGATGATTTGTGTATCCTTCATTGTTCTTTAATGTAGGGTAGTATTCCATTGTGTGAATGTTTCATAGTTTGGTTATCCATTCCTCTGTTGATGGGCATCTAGATTGTTTCTGTCTCTTTGTTATAGTGAATTGTGCTGCAAAAACATGGGTGCGCATATGTCTGTTCATGTCCTTTCTCTCACCTCTTTAGGATATATTCCTAGTAATGGAATTGCTGATTCAAATGGTATTTCTATTTTCAGTTTTTTAAAGAAACACCATACCATTCACAACAATGGTTTTACCATTTTACAGTCCTATCAGCAGTATAGGAGAGTTCTAATCTCTCCACAACCTCGCCAGCATTTGCTATTTTCTGTCCTGTTGAATTTTGCTATTATTACTGGGGTGAGATGATATCTCATCATTGTTTTGAATTGCATCTCTCTAATGACTATCATGAGCAATTCCTCATGTGTTCGTTGGCTGCCAGTACATCATTTTTAGTGTAATGTCTGTTCACATCCTTTGCCCATTTTTGAATTGGATTGTTTGTCTTTTTGGTGTTGAGGTGTTGAAGTTTTCTATAGATTTTCGAGGTAAGTCCTTTGTCATATATGTCATAGGCAAATATTTTCTCCCAATCTGTGGGTTCTCTTTTTACCCCTTTGACAAAGTCTTTTGATGCACATAAGAATTTAATTTTTAAAAGGTTCCAGTCATCTAGCTTTTCTTCTACCTCCTGTGCATTCCAGGTTATGTTTGATAGTCTATTTATGTCATAAATTAGGGCCCCTAGATTTTCCCCTATTTTATTTTTGATGAATTTTATAGTTTTGGGTTTTACATTTAAGTCTTTGACCCAACTTGAGTTTGTTTTTGTGTATGGGATGAGATATGGGTCTTGCTTCATTTTTCTGCAAATGGATATCCAATTTTGCCAGCACCATTTGTTAAAGAGGCTCTCTCTTCCCCATTTAATGGATTTTGGACCTTTGTCAAAGTTCAGCTATCCATAGATGGATGGGTCTGTTTCTGGGTTTTTGATTCTGTTTCATTGGTGTATCTGTCTATCATTGTACCAATACCATGCTCTTTTGACTACCGTGGATATATAGTAGGTTTTGAGATCTGGGAGTGTGAGACCTCCCTCTTTGTTCTTCTTCTTCAGTAGTTCTCTGCTAATCCAAGGTCTCTTTCCTTTCCATATGAAGTTAATAATTAGTTTTTCCATGTCCTTGAAAAATTTTGTTGATATCTGGATCAAAATTGCATTAAATGTGTAGATTGTTTTGGATAGTATTGCCATTTTCACCATATTCAGTCTTCCTATCCACGAACAAGGCAGGTTCTTCCATTTATGTAGATCCCTTGTTGTCTCCTGTAGTAGTGTTTTACAGTTTTCTTTGTATAGGTCTTTTGTATCTCTGGTAAGATTCATTCCTAGATATTTTATCTTTTTGGTAGCTATTGTAAATGGTATTTCCCTCCCTCATTTCTTTTTCAGAGGTCTCCTTGTTGATGTAGAGGAATTCAACTGATTTTTGTATGTTGATCTTGTATCCTGCCACTTTACTCAACCTCTCTAGTAGTTCCAGTGGGTTTTTTGCTCAGTCTCTTGGGTTTTCTATGCATAGGATTATGTCTTCTGCAAATAGAGATAGCTTTACTTCCTCTTTTCCAATTTGGATGCCTTTATTTGTCTTTCTTGCCATACTGCCCTGGCTAGGACTTCCAATACAATGTTAAATAGGAGTGGTGATAGAAGGCATCCCTGTCTGGTTCCCATTCGTAAGGGGAATGCTTTGAGTCTTCCTTCCATTAATAATAATGCTAGCCATTGGCTTTGCATATATGCCCTTTATTATGTTGAGGAGTTTCCCTTCTATCCCTATTTTGCTGAGAGTTCTGAACAGGAGCAGGTGTTGGATTTTATCAAATGCCTTTTCTGCATTGATTGATATAATCCTATGGTTCTTTTGTTTTGTTTTGTTTATGTGGTGGATTACATTGATTGTTTTTCTGATGTTGAACCATTCTTGCATACCAGGTATGAATCCCACTTGGTCAGGATGTATTATTTTTTTTGATATATTGTTGGATTCTGTTGGCTGGGATTTTGTTTAAGATTTTTGCATCTATGCTCATTAGGGATATTGGTCTGTAGTTTTCCTTTTTAGTGGCGTCTTTCCAGCATAGTGCCTAAGGCACTTGATTGCTAACCAGAAGGCTGGCAGTTCAAACCCACAAGCCACTCCTTGGAAGGAAGATGGGGCAATCTACTTCCATAGTGATACTGCGTTGGAAACCCAGGGAGGGGTTGCTATGAGTCAGGTCCGACTCGACAGCACATAACAACAACAACAACAAATTCCCTGATTTTGGTATCAGTAATATGCTTGCTTCATAAAATGAGTTTGGGAGTATTCTGTCTTTTTCTATTTTCTGGAATAGCTTGAGTAGTAGAGGTGTCAACTCTTCCCTGAATATTTGGTAAAATTCTCCAGTGAAGCTATCAGGGCCAGGACTTGTGGGAAGTTTTTTTCATGACCTGTTCAATTTCTTCCTTTATTATGGATCTGTTCAAGTATTCTATTTCTGACTGGGATAGTTTAGGTAGATCTTGTGTTTCTAGAAACTTGTCCATCTCGTCCCTCTAGGTTCTTGAATCTGTTGGAATACAGTTCTTCATAATATTGTCAGTATCTTTTTTATTTCAGTTGGTTCTGTTGTGGTGTCACCTGTTTCACTTATTATTCTTGTTATTTGCATCTTATCTTTCTTTTCTTTTGTTAGATTTGCCAATGGTTTGTCAATTTTGTTAATGTTTTTGAAGAAGCAGCTTCCTGTTTTGTTGATTTTCTCTATTGCTTTTTTGTTTTCTGTTTCGTTTATTTCTGCTCTGATTTTTATTATTTCCTTACTTCTGGATACTGTGGGATTCTTTTTCTAATTGTTGGAGTTGTTGAGTTAGTCTTGATTTAGTTTCTTTCCTCTTTTTTGATGTGTGCATTTATTGCTATAAATTGACCTTTGAATGATGCTTTCACTATGTCCCATAGGTTTTGGTAAGATGTATCTTCATTCTCATTTGTTTCTAGGAATTTTTAAATTTCACTTTTTATTTCTTCTATTACCCAGTAGTTTTTGAGCAGTGTATTATTCAACGTCCATGTTGGATGTTTTTTTCTTTGATTTTCCTATTATTAATTTCTAATTTGATAGCATTGTGGTATGAGAAGATGCTCGTTTAGTATTTCAATGTTTTTTAATTTATTGAGGCTTGTTTTATGTCCTAACATATGATCCCTTCTGGAGAATGATCCATGTGCACTGGAAAAAAATGTGATTTGTGCTTTTGTTGAGTGGAGTGCTCTGTATATGTCTATGAGGTCAAGTTGGTTGATTGTGTTGTTGAATTCTTCTGTATCTTTGTTGAGTTTTTTTCTAGTTGATCTGTCCCTCCTTGGAAGTGGTATGTTAAAGTCTCCTACTGCTCTTGTAGAGTTGTCTATTTTCCCTTTCAATTCAATTAATATTTGCGTCACATATTCTGGAGCACTTTCATTGGGTGCATAGACATTTTTTATAGTAATGTTTTCTTGGTCAAT
This sequence comes from Orycteropus afer afer, assembly GCF_000298275.1. Lineage (NCBI taxonomy): Eukaryota > Metazoa > Chordata > Mammalia > Tubulidentata > Orycteropodidae > Orycteropus > Orycteropus afer. Next base: position 5,702,076 of record NW_006921765.1, on the reverse strand, counting down.
TGACCCATTCAGCACCATATAGTGACCTTCTTTATCTCTTATGGTGTTTTCACCTTAAAGTCTATTTTATCAGAAATTAATATTGCCACTCCTGCTCTTTTTTGGTTACTATTGGCTTGGTATATTTTTTTCTACCCCTTAACTTTTAATTTGTTTTTATCTTTGTGTCTAAGGTGGGTCTCTTGTAGGCAGCATATTGATGAGTCTTATTTTCTTATCCAGTCTGCCACTCTCTTTCTCTTGACTGGTGCGTTTAGTCCATTAACATTGAGTATAATTAGTGATAGATATGAATTGATTGCTGTCATTCTTTTTTTTGTGTGTGTGTTGTTGGAGTTTCCTTGGTCTATATACTTTCCTGTGCTGAGTTCATTTTGTTGTCAAGTGTTTCCTCTCTTTTCTTCTTTATTGTTGGTTTTGTGCTTACTAAATCCATATGTTTTCCTTCTTTTTGGGTTAGTTTAGGGAGATTGTTAATTTTCTCTGTAGTTACCCTGGAGTGAATTCTTATCTCTATATTTTTGGAAAAGTCTACTCTATAAGGACATTATCCTGTTTTCCTCTTCATTTTGAAGTTTTGTACCTAGAACTTTTATTCCTTCTATTTGGTTAGTTCTCTTCATTTCTCTTAAATCTTTATTCTGATTTTTCTTCATACAGGCTGGTGTCAAGGGACTTATCTTCTAGTTGGGAAATGTATTCTTCAGCCAGTTCTAGCCTATTCTTTCGTGTTTCTACTGTGTTGTATAATTCTGTAATTTTAGTATTCATCTTCTGGATTTCTAACTGCTGTTTTTGTATGAGTTCTGATTATGTATTAATCTTGTTATTTTGTTCTTAACTGGCTTTCCTGAGTTCTTCCAGGGTAGTGTCTGTGTTCTCCTTGGTTCTGTTTGAGGTTTTCTTAAGGTCTTGTGGAGTTCTATAAACATATCTTCTAAATTCCTTCTTGGATAATTCTATTGCCTCCTCTTCCTCCATATTTAATGAGACTCTTATTTGGGATTTTATGTCTATTGTCTTATCTTGTTTTCTTGTTTGATTTGAGGTTGCCTGTTGTTTCCTAGACATTTTGAGGTTGTTGTCTTTAACTGTTAGTTATGTATTGATTTGTTTTGTCTTGACTTTATGATTTAATTCTTTTGCAAAGGTGGAGCTGGTGTATTTTTTTTTTTTTTTGGTTATTAATTCAGGTGTGCCGGATTGCTCTGCAGTTTTCTTTGTGATGATGGAATCATTGTGAGGAATGTGGATGCACGTCTCTTTTTGTCGTGAAAGGAATTTAGGATTGGAGAATGCAGGTGCTGTGGTGACTTAATGTGGTTCTTCTATTGGATGAGGTGGGGGAGAGGTGGGGAAAGAAGAAAAGGGAAAAAAAGCTCCAAGGTACCAGTAGTCATTTCCAGGGCTTTGGGTAGGCTGCTAATGATGACATTATACTGCCACTCACAGGCCCACAGCTCAAATTTGGCAAAAACCCCAATGGTTAGGGGGCTACCACTTTCCGCCAGGTTCAGACAGGCACAAAAGCCCTATATTCCAGGCCCCTCCATGCCAAAAAGCTGTCTAGGAAGAACTGGACCCCTGGCCTGTGCCATGAGTTTGTCCCAGGGCCTGCCCGCCTGCAGTGCGCTTCCCTCTCTGTTGCCAATTCAGCAGCAACCTGAGCCTGAGGGGTCTTTGCTCCACTTCTCAGAAATGCCACCCTCCCACTTAGCACCAGTCCCAAAGTTACTGATAGAAGCTGGTGCTGTAGGTAAATCCTTGGAGTGGCTGCTGGTCCTCTAGTGCTTCCACTCTACTGCCCAGGGAGCCCTCTGATGCTCCGTCTCACCGGCTGGTGCACCACACGGCAGGTTCATTTATTTTTCTTCTTCCTGGTTGTTTACCCTGCCTCTCCCTCCTTTATTCTCCTTCTCCACCAAATCTGGCCTTCTCCAACTTAATGAACTGTTCAGAGCCCCAGAATCCCCACTTCAAGCTGTTGCACCTAGTTTTTCAGGCATTAAGATGCTTGAGGGATCTAACACGTGGGCTACAGGTAAGATGCCATCTTCCTCCTTATCCTACTGCACCATTTTCCTTGTGGCTGAGGGCATGCAATCCTGCAGAGTGTGTGTTCTTGTAAGTTGCACACCCATCACCTTCATGGAAAATAGCTTGTGATCTTGTGGATTGAGCACTGTGTGTCCATCACTGCACCTTCTCTCTCAGACTCTCTCACTGACTCTCCTTCTCCCTCTTCCCATCCAGTGGGAGGCAGCAACCAAGAACCCACTACCCAGCCACATCTGCCATGCTTACCACATCATCCACTGTATGAGTGCTTCCACCCAGTCCTGCACCATTGAATCGATGACAGATAGTGCTCATCATATGGCCAGTCCACCCCCAGCTGCTCTACATGACCATTAAACAGAGCCCCACACCTGTACTCCCACATGCTATCCCACCTAGCCAGAGACAGGTAATGATTACTCCAGTGGTACTAAGCTTGCAACCAGAGTAGCACACCCATCCACCCAGACAAAACAAAACAAAACAAAACAAAAAATTAAGGTGAAACAAAACAGCATAAAATTGACAAATAAATACAATAACACCAGAATGTCTTGGAGGCAACAGACAACTTCAAATCACACAGAGGAAAAGGACAAGATGGCTCAAACAAGTCACCAAAATACATAGATAGAAAACTTTGAGGAAGAAATAGTAATGGAACTAACTGATAAGAAATTGAAAAGAATTACATTAAGATTCTTCAATAGTTCAAGAAAGAGATCAAGGAAAACATAAAAAACACAAGGAAATAATAGACAAATCAGAAAAAACTCTAGAGGAATTCAGGAAAACAATACAAGGAAAAACTGACAAATTGAAAAGACAATTGGAAGTCATACAAAATCAGCAAATAGAAATCCAGAAGAATTAACACTAAAATTTCAGAAATAGATAGTGCATTGGAAGTAGTACAAAGGAGTAGAACTGAATCAGTGGAATACAGAATTAGCAAAATTGAAGACAAATCTTTTGATGCCAGTCTGTTAGAGGAAAAATCAGAAAAAATAATGAAGAAAGCCTTAGAATTATGTAGAATGCCATCAAGAGGAATACTTACACATGATCAGAATCCCAGGGCAGAAATACAATAAAAATCACAGAGAAAATTGAAGATTTGTTGGCAGAAAACTTCCCTAATATCATGAAAGTTGAGAAGATATCCATTCAAGACACCCAATGAACCTCAAATAGTATATCCTAAAAGAAAATCACCAAGACATAGCACAATCAAGCCTTCCAAGGACAACAAAGACAAAGAAAGAATCCTGACAGCAGCTCAGGAAAAACAAAATGTTACCTACAAAGGGGAACCAATAAGACTAAGCTCTGATTTCTCAGCAGAAACCATTCAGGAAAGAGGGCAATGGGATGACATATATAAAACTCTGAAAGAGAAAAGTTGCTAACCAAGAATTATATATTGAGCAAAATTTTCCCTCAAATATGATGGCCAAATTAGCACACTTCTGGATAAACAGATATTATTAAAGGTACTTGTAAAAACCAGACAAACCTTACAAGAAATGCTAAAGGGAGTTCTCTGAACAGAGAACCAACAATGTCAGAAAACAACCTGAGATTAAGACATATGACATTACCTGGAAACCAACCCAGATAAATAAATATAAAAAATAAAATCAAACTACAAGACTCAAAATAGGGAACCAGAGATATCAATCTGTAAATGAGGACAATTACAAAGAAAAAGAGGGATGAAATGGTGTAGTTACAGAACTTCCAAATGGAGAGAAAAATCAAGCAAAATAGAACAGACTATTTTTTTTTTTTTTTATTAGGATTTGGGTGAAGATTTACAGAGTAAATTCACTTTTCATACAGCAGTTCACATATACTTTGTCTCATGTCATTGACCAAAATTTACAATGCAGCAGCTCCCCTCCCACTTCCTCCCCATAGTTACCTCCTCCCAGTGTCCATCCCTTCATACTCTTCTGCACCCTGAGCTATCTCCCTGTGCATAAGCAGCCCTTCCTTCTCCCATGATTGTAGAACAGACTATTTTAAACTTAGGAAGATAAAAAAAATAAGGTAACTACAAAGAAAATTAACAACCTTCTCACCAAAATAAAAGGAAGAAAATCATAGACTCAGTAAACACAAAATCAGTAGCAATGAAGGAAATGTAAAGAAAACTCCTAAACAAAATGAACTCAGTCCAAAAAGTATAGGAGCAAAGAAATAGCATCATACACAAAAAAACACCACAAAATGACATCAATAGTTCAGACTTAATGATATTTATACTGGATGTAAATGTATTAAATGCATCAGTCAAGAGACAGAGACAGAGAATGGCAAAATGTATATGAAAATATGAACCATCAATATGTTGCCTTTAAGAGACATACCTTAGACGCAAAGATAAAAATAATCTAAAAATCAAAGATTGGAAAAATATATCAAACAAATAACAATGAAAAAAGAGCAGGAGTGGCGATATTAATTTCTGATAAAGTAGACTTTAAGGCAAAAACAAACAGAAGAGACAAGGAAGGACATCATATGATTGAAGAGCCAATCAACAACAAGAGGACATAACCATAATAAACATGTACATATGCAATGAAAGAGCCAGAAAATACATAAACAAACTTTGTCAGAATTGAAAAGAGAAACAGACAACTGCAAAATAATAGGAGACTTCAAAACACCACTTTCAATGAAAAACAGAAAAATTGAAAGAAACTCAACAAAGTTACAGAAGATCTAAACAACACCATCAACCAACTTGACTTCATAGATATATACAGAACACTCCACCCCAAAACAGCATATATACATGTTCTAGAAGAAATAAATGAAATAAAAAAGTTCCTATAATCAAATGAGAATGAAAACAACATAAAAAAACCTTTGAGACACAGAAAAAGCAGTGGTCAGACATAAATTTATAGCAATAAATGCACACATCAAAAAAGAACAAAGAACCCAAATCAACACCTTAACCAAACAATTCCAACAAATAGAAAAAGAGCAGCAAAAAGCCTAAAGTTACAAGAAGAAAGGAAATTATAAAGATTTGAGAAGAAATAAATGAAAGAGAAAACAACAGAAAATCAAGATGACTAGAAGTTGGTTTTTTGAAAGAATTAATAAAATCAACAAACCACAGCAAATCTAACAAAAGAAAAGAAGGGGAAGATGCAAATAACACAAATAAGAAATGAAATGGGTGACATCACATCAGAACTGACTGAAATAAAAAGGATAGTAACAGAATACTATGAAGAACTATACTCCCACAAATTTGAAAACCTAGGAAAAAATGAGCAAATTCCCAGAAACATGCTAGCTACCTGAACTATCACAGACTGACGTAGAAAATTTGAACACACCATATAACAAAATAAGAAATTGAAAATGTCATTAAAAAAAAAAAAAAAAACCCAAAAAAATCCTTCCCAACAAAAAAAGTTCTGTCCCAGACAGCTTCACTAGAAAAATTTACCAAACATTCAGAGAAGAGCTGACATCAGTTCTACTCAAACTATTCCAGAATATAGAAAAGGAAGGAATACTCTCAAATTCATTTTATAAAGTGAGCATAACCCTGACAACAAAGCCAGGAAAAGACTCCACTAAAAATATATCTATGGATCTATCTATATATATCTATATCTCTCATGAAAATAGATGTAAACTTCTCAACAAAATCTTAGCTAACAGATCCAACAGCATATGAAAAAATAATACATCATGACCAAGTGGGATTCATATCAGGTATGCAAGGATGGTCCAACATTGTTGTTGTTGTTGTTGTTTGCCGTCAAGTCGGCCCCGACTCATAGCAACCCCTCCTTGGGTTTCCGAGGCAGTATCACTACATTAGAAAAACAATAAATGAATTCCATTGTATACATAAGACAAAGGAAAAGAACCACATGATCATATCAAATGATGCAAAAAAGGCATCTGGCCAACTCTAACAACCATTCCTGATACAAACACTCAACAAAATAGAAATAGAAGTGAAATTCCTTAACATAATTAAGGGCATATATACAAAACCTAGCTGGACTATATGAAGAGGAACGTGGCATCAAGATCAGAGGAAGAATAATTAACCACCTGTGATACCCTGACAACACAACTTTGCTTGCTGAAAGTTAGGATGACTTGAAGCACTTACTGATGAAGACCGAAGAATACAGTCTGCAGTATGGATTATATCTCAATATAAAGAAAACAAAAATCCTCACAAACTGGACCTATAAGCAGCATCATGATAAATGGAGAAAAGATTAAAGTTGTCAAAGACTTCACATTGCTTGGTTCTATAATCGATGACAATGGAAGCAGCAGTCAGAACATCAGACAACATATAGCACTGGGCAAGTTGGCTGCAAAGGACCTCTTTCAAGTGCTGAGGAGCAAATATGTCTCCTTGACAACTAAGATGTGCCTGACACAAGCCATGATATTTTTAGTCTCCTCATATGCATGTGAGAGCTGGACAATGAATAAGGAAGGCCAAAGAAGAATTGATGCTTTTGAGTTGTGGGTGCTGGTGAAGAATGCTGAAAGTACCACGTTGTTGTTGTTATGTACCGTCGAGTTGGACGCGACTCATAGTAACCCCTCCTTGGGTTTCTGAGGCAGTATCACTATGGCAGTAGATTGCCCTATCTTCCTTCTGAGGAGTGGCTGGTGGGTTTGAACCACCAACCTTCTGGTTAGCAGTCAAATGCCTTAGGCACTACGCCATCAGAAGTCCCGAAAGTACCATGGACTACTAGAAAAATTAACAGATCTGTCCTGGAGGAAGTGCAGCCAAGATGCTCCTTGGAAGTGAGAATGGCCAGATTTCATCTCACCTGCTTTGGTCATGTTATCAGAAGGGACCATTCCTTGGAGAAAGGACATCATGCTCGGTAAGGTGGAGGGTTGACGAAAGAGGGGAAGGCCCTCAACAAGATGGATTGACACAATGGCTGTGGTGATGGGCTCAAGTGTAGCAGGGATTGCGGAACTGGTGCAGGACCAGGCAGTGTTTCGTTCTGGTGTGCATGGGTTCACTATGAGTCAGAAATGACTTGATGGCTAACAACAACAACTGAAAGATTCATGAGAGTGGCAGGGTACAAGATCAACATACAAAAATCAGTCAGATTCCTTTACATCAAGAAAGAGAACTCTGAAAAGGAAATAAGGAAATCAATACCATTTATAATAGCTATTGAAAAGAGGAAGTACTTAGGAATAAATCTAACCAGAGACATAAAAGACCTATAGTAAGAAAAATACAAAACAACTACTTCAAGAAACCAAAAGAAATCTACATAAATGGAAGAATATATCATGCTAGAAAATGACAATACTACCCAAAGTGATCTACAAATATAATACAATCCTGATCCAGATTCTACCATCATTTTCTAAATGATGAAAACCTTATCATCAACTTTATATGGAAAAGAAAGAGACACTGGATAAGCAAATCACTACCAAGGAAAAACAAAATAGGAGGCCTCAGACTTCCCAATCTCAAAACATATTACAAAGTCGCAGTAGTTAAAACACCTGGTACCAGTATAACAGACACATAGGCCAATGGAACAGAATTGAGAACCCAGAAGTAATTCATCTATGGACAGCTGATCTTTGACAAAAGGCCAAAACTCATTATATGAGAGATAGTCTCCTTAACAAACAGTCCTGGGAAAACTGGATTTCCCTTTGTAGAAAAATGAAACAGGACCCTTATTCACACCATACACAAAAATGAATTCAAGATGGATCAAAGACCTAAACATAAAACCTAAAACTATAAATGCCCATCAATGGATAAATAGATCAACATATACATAATGGAATACTATACAATATTAAAGAACAACAAGGAATCTGTGAAATACAACATGAATGAACCTGGAGGACATTATGCTGAATGACATTAGTCAATCACAAAAAGACAAATATTATATGAGACTATTATTATAAAAAGTCAAGAAAAGATTTTCACACACACAAACATTCTTTGATGGTTATCAGGGGTGGGCAAGGAAGGGAAGGTAAACCACTAACAAATGGTGCTGGCAAAACTGGGTATCCATTTGAAGAAAAATGAAGCAGGATCCATATCTCACACCATATACAAAACTAACTCAAGATGGATTGATACCTATATGTAAAGCCTAAACTATAAAGATCATCAAAGAAAAAATAGGGACAAATATATGGGCGCTAATTTATAGCAAAAATAGTCTATCAAACATAAATAAAAGTACACAAACAGCAGTTTGTACACAAACTAGATGACTGGGATCTCCTAAAAATTAAACACTGATGTGCATCAAAACACTCGGGCAAAGGGAAGGTGATATATAATAAGGCAGAGGTCAGCAGTAAATGATCAAGGCAAAAGAAGACATTGGGAGGAGTAGAAGAATTAAGGGCAACAAGAAATAATATTACTACCTACACAGTTCTGCAATAATAATAGTAACACTAATCTGTGAGTGGATACATAGATAGACATATAAGGTGAACAGGTGTGGGAAGATGAATGTGACTATATCCATGAATACATATAGATGTGACAAAGGAGTTTTCTACATATGTATCTGTATGTGCTGCAAATACATCTATGAATAATAATAGTTCTTATAGGGGGCAAAGTTATGAAAATTTCTTCACCATTACCAAATACCTGAGAGAATGAGTCATTGGGCCTGGGTGCTCAGGATTATAAAGTTGATCATATGTCAACTGGCATAACACACTACACAAAGAAAATGTTCTACATCCTACTTTGGTGACTAATGACTTATGTCTTAAGAGCTTGTGAGCAAAAATGATCAAAACTACTGGTCTGATAAAGACTGATGGGACCCCTGAGACTATGGACCAGGTTACCCTTTGGGCCTGGAAATGGACTCACTTCCATGGATTGGCTCTCAGCAAAATAGTAGAAAGACCTACATGCAGAACACCTACCCCAGGGGGATGTACTCACCTACTCTAGGGAGATGCACCCCTTACAGAAATCAGCCACGAGACACCAGAGGGGCAGCATTCACATGAAGGGAAAGCTGGACACACAGGAATGCATAGTTAAGAAGGGCACAGGGAGTGGGTAGTCACAGGGACAGGAGGGAAGAAGAGTTTTTATGGTTGGATATGGTAATGCGGCATGAAATCAAATGTGCATGACCTGTTGAATGTAAAGCAAATTTACTTTGTAAATTTGCACCCAAAGCACAATAAGATTTTTTTAAATAAAGCTTGTGAGCAGCCATCTAAGATGCAACTGTTGATCTCTCACCATCCAGAGCAAAGAGGACTGAAGAAAATCAAAGATACATGGAAACAATTAGTTCAAAAGATTAATGGACCACATGAACCTCAGCCTCCACAGCACTGAGACTAGAAGAACTAGATGGTGACCAGCTACCACTACCTAGTGCTGTGAAAGCACTTTAGAAAGTGCTGGACAGAGTAGGAGAAAAATGTGGAATAAATCTCAAAATCATAAAAAAAGACCAAGTGTACTGGTTGGTTAGAGATTGGTGGAATCCTTGAGACTATGGCACTTAGTCATCCTTTGAGCCTGGAACTGAATTCACTCCCATGGCTCAGTTTTCAGGCAAGCAACAGATAGGTCTCTAAGGTGAAAACTAACAGTAGGGAGGTATGTACTCCTTAGAACAATCAACCATTCGAGATCAAACGGGCAGCATTTGTTCAAAAACCTAGTTCAGAAAGAAGGAAGGGTTAAGAAAGAAGGAAGAATGGAAATGAGAGACACAAAGAAGAAGTGGGATGAGTGGCATTTTATCAATGACATGATAAAAAATGTGCATGAGTTGTTGAATGGAAAACTGGTTTGCTCTGTAAACCTTCACCCAAATCACAAGTTAAAAAAAGAGAAAAGATTAATAAAATTGACAAACAACTAGAAAATTCAACAAAGGAGAAGAAAGACAAGATGCAAGTTAACATGAAAAAGAAATGAAACTGGTAACAACAGAAACAACTGAAATAAAAAAGGATAATAACAGAATACTGTGAAGAACTATACTCCAACAAATTTGAAAACCTAGAAGAAATGGAGAAATTTCTGGAAACACACCACCAACATAAACTAAAACAGACTGAGGTAGAAAATTTGAACAGACCCACAACAAAGATGAAATTGAACAGGTGATTTTAAAAAAACCCTCCCAACAAAAAAATGTCCTGGGCCAGATGGCTTCACTGGTGAATTCTACCAAACATTTAGAGAAGAGCTGACACTAATTCCACTCAAACTATTGCAGAACATAGAAAAAGATGGAATACTCTTGAATTCATTGTATGAAGCAAGTATAATCAAAATCAAGCAAAGACACCACTAAAAAAGAAATTATAGGCCTATAGCCCCCATGGACATAGATGCAAACATTTTCAACAAAATCCTAGCCAATAGAGTCCAACATCATATCAAAAAAATATGTCATGACCAAGTGGGATTCATATCAGGTATGCAAGGATGGTTAGAAAAACAATCAATGTAATCCACCATATACATAAAACAAAGGAAAAAACACCCACATGATAACATCAATTGATACAGAAAAGGCATTTGATAAAATCCAACATCTATTCCTGACAAAAACTTTCAGCAAAATGAGAATAGAAAGGCAATTCCCCAGTATAATTCAGGGCATATACACAAAACCAATAGTCAATATTATTCTCAATGGAAAGGACTGAAAGTATTTCCTTTGTGAACAAGAACCAGATAAGGATTCATTTTATCACCACACCTATTCAATATTGTATTGGAAATCTTAGCCAGAGCAATAAGGCAAGAAAGGGAAATTAAAGGCATCCAAATTGATAAAGAAAATGTAAAACTATCCCTATTTGCAGATGATATGATCTTACACTATAAGTGGAGGAGAAAACCCCACAGACTCTGTAAGAAAGCTCCAGAACTATTAGAAGGTTTCAGCAAAGTGGTAGGGTACAAGATCAACATACAAAAAATCAGTCAGATTCCTTTTCACTAACAAAGAGAACTCTGAAAAGAAAAGGTTTTTGTTACTTTGTGCTGCTCTAACAGAAAATACCACAAATGGGTAGCTTTAACAAACAGGGATGTATTCTCTTACTGTTTGTTGTTGTTGTTGTTATGTGCCATTGAGTCGGACCCAACTCATAGCGACCCCTCTTGGGTTTCCAAGGCAGTATCACTATGGAAGTAGATTGCCCCATCTTCCTTCCGAGTAGTTGCTGGTGGGTTTGAACAGCCAGCCTTCTGGTTAGCAGTCAAGTGCCTTAGACACTATGCTACCAGAGCGCCCCTCTTACTGTTTGTTGTTGTTGTTGTTATGTGTCGTTGAGTCAGATCTGACTCATAGTGACCCCTCCTTGGGTTTCCGAGGCAGTATTACTATGGAAGTAGATTGCCCCATCTTCCTTCCGAGGAGTGGCTGGTGGGTTTGAACCACCAGCCTTCTGGTTATCAGTCAAGTTTAGGAGGCTAGAAGTCTGAGTTCAAAGTGCCAGCTCTAGGGGCTGGGTGAAAATGCCTCGACCTTGGGCTTCAGCTTTGCCTCCTGCTCCCGGCCCACTGGTGCTGGAGGTATCTTTTCACCTCAGGCAGCTGCTGGCTGCTGAGACTGACAAACCCAAGGTCAACAAGTAAAATGGTACAGTCCCAAAATTATCAAACCACATGGCAGGCCACTAATTTAACTCCGTTAACAGTCCTAAAATTGGCAGGCAACACCATCAGCAATGCTAAATGACAACTTGGCTACGTGCAGGATTTAAGCGTGCCAAAAGTAGAGACTTTCCTTAAAGCTGCTTCTTACATACTAGAAGCAGACCACATTCCCAAGGCTACTCAGCTGCTCTAGTAGATTCAACCATGGAGTTGATTACCAATCTCATCATGGGGAATAACTATATCCAGCTGACCAGCCACTCAAAACCAGGCCCAAGCTGACACACAACTTAACTATCACAGGAAATCAGGGAGACAATAATATTTACAATAGCTACCAGAAAGGTGAAATAGCTTGGAATAAATTTAACCAGAGATACAAAAGACTTCCATTAAACAAACAAACAAACAAATAAACCACAAAACATGACTTCAGGAAACCAAAAGAGACCTACATAAACGGAAGAATATATCATGATCATGGAAAGGAAGGCTTAACATTGTGAAAATGTCAATACTATCCAAAGCAATCTATAACCAAAAACTCACTGTCATTGAGTACATTTCGATTCATACAGATCCCCATTGAGTTTTCGAGGCAGTAAATCTTTATGGAAGTAAATTTCCCCATCTTCCTTCTGCAAAGTGGCTGGTGGGTTTGAACCACGAACCTTCTGGTTAGCAGTCAAATGTCTATAGATATAATGTAATCCTGATGCAGATTCCATCAACATTCTTTAAAGAGACAGAAAATCTAAACACCAACTTTATATGGAAAGGAAAGCAACACAACATAAGTACTACTGAAGAAGAACAAAGTAGAAGGTTTTACACTTCCTGAACTCAGCTATGGTAGTCAAAACAGCCTGGTACTGGTACAATGACAGACACATACACCAATGGAACAGAATTGAAAACTCAGAAGCAAATCAGTCCAAATATGGACAGCTGATCTTCAACAAAAGGCCAAAATCCATTAAATGGGGAAGCGATAGTCTCCTTAACAAATGGTGCTGGCAAAACAGGGTATCCATTTGAAGAAAAATGAAACAGGACCCATACCTCATACCATATACAAAACTAATTCAAGGCTATATATAAAGCCTAAAACCATAAAGATCATCAAAGAAGAAATGGGAGCAAACTTATGGGCCCACATCTATGGCATAAATAGTCCATCATACATAACTAAAAGTACACAAACAGCAGAAGATAAATTAGATGACTGGGATCTCCTAAAAGTTAAACACTATGTGCATCAAATCACTTCCCCAAAAGACTAAAAAGAGAATCTACAGATTAGGAAAAATTTTTTACAATGACATATCTAACAAAGAACTGATCTCTAAAATTTATAGATAACTTTAACACCTCAATCAACTTAAAAATGGGCAGGGAATATGAACAGATGCTTCCTTCACCAGTGAAGACTCAGGTGAAGATAACAAACACATGTAGAAATGCTGATGATTATTAGCCATTAGAGAGATGAAAATCAAAACTTCAAAGAGCTATCCTCTCACCCTGACAATAATGGCTCTAATCAGAAAAGCAGAAAATAACTAATGTTGCTGAGGTTGCAGGGAGATTGAAACTTGTATACATTGCTGGTGAGAATCTAAAATGGTAACATGACTGTGGAAAGCAATATGGTTCTTCTTTAAAAAGCCAGAAAAAGATATACCATAAGACTCAGCAATCTCACTACTAGGGAATACATATATATACTACTAGGAAGGTTGGGCAATCCTACTTCCGTAGTGATAATGCCTCGGAAACCCAAGGAGGGGTCGCTATGAGTCGGGGCTGACTCGACGGCAAATAACAATAACAACAACAGGTATATATACAGGAGCTCTGGTGGCATAGTGCCTAAGACATATGACTGCTAACCAAAAACCTGGCAGTTTAAACCACCAGCCATTCCTTGGAAGGAAGATGGGGCAATCTACTTCTGTAGTAATAACTGTCTCAGAAACCCCAGGAGGGGTCACTATGAGTCGGATCTGACTCGATGGCAGTGAGTGAGCAGTAGTAGTAGGTATATATCCTAGAGAAATAAGCATCGTGACATGAATAGATATATTTGCACCCATATTCATCATGGCATTATTCACAATAGCAAAAACATGGTAACAACCTAAGTGTCTAAGTTCTTTGAATGGATAAACAAACTATGGTACATACACCCAGTAGCATACAACACAATGCTAAAGAATAACGATGAATCCCCAAAACACCTCATAACATAGATGAACCTGGAAGATATTTTGCTGAGTGAAATAAGTCAATTACAAAAGGATAAATATTGTGTGAGATCACGGTTATCAAATGTCAAAAAAATGTTTAGTCATCAAAGAAACATTCTTTGATGGTTACCAGGGATGGGAATGTGAGGGAGGGAAAATCACTAAGTAGAGAGTAGACATGTATTAACTTGGGTAAAGGGAAAAGCAATATACAATAAGGTGGCATTCAGCGCAATACCAACAAGGCAAAGGAAGATGCTGGGAAATGCACAAGAGTAAACGGCAACCATGATGAATGCTATTAACAAAAAATAATCTACACATGGATACATAGCTCAACATGCAAGCTGAAGAGATGAGGGACAGTAAATGGGAGTACATCCATGAGTATATATAGGTTTGAAAGAGGGTATCTCTACATAGTATTGCTATGTGCTGCAAATATATTGATGTATCTAATAGTGATACAGGGGGCAAAGTTATGAAAACTTTTTAGTCATAACCAAACACCTTGAGGGACTGAGTCACTAGGCATAGGGGTTTAGGATCATAGTCTCAGGGGACATATAGGTGAATTTGTATAACATAGTCCATGAAGCTAATGCTCTTCATCCTACTTTGGTGAGTAGTGATCAGGGTCTTAAAAGCTTGCAAGTGGCCATGTAAGATGCTCTGCACCCGAAGCAAGAAAGAATGAAAGAAATCAAAGTCCCAAGGAAACAATGAGTCCAAAGGACTAATGGACCATGAAAACTATAGCATCCACTACCTTGAGACCAGAAGAACTAGATGGTGCCTGGTCAGCACTAACAACCACTCTAATCAGGATTACTAGAGAAGGTTCTGGACAGAGTAGGAGAAAAATGTAAAACAAAATTCAAAATAATAAAAAAAACTAGACTTACTGGTCTGATAGAGACTGGTGGAACCCCTGAGACCATGACCCTTAGAACCCTTTCAAACCTGGAACTACACCCACCCTCTGTGATCACCTTTCAGCCAAACAATGTTGTTGTTGTTAAGTGCTGTCGAGTTGTTTCCGACTCATAGCGACCCCATGCACAGCAGAACGAAACACTGCCCCATCCCGTGCCAGCCCCACAATCCCTGCTATACTTGAGCCCATCATCGCAGCCACCGTATCAATCCATCTCCTTGAAGGCCTCCCCCTCTTTCGTCGACCCTCCACCCTACCAAGCATGACATCCTTCTCCAGGGAATGGTCCCTTCTTACAACATGACCAAAATAGGTGAGACGAAGTCTGGCCATTCTTGCTTCCAAGGAGCATTCTGGCTGCACTTCCTCCAGGACAGATCTGTTAGTTCTTTTAGCAGTCCACGGTGCGTTCAGCATTCTCCGCCAGCACCACAACTCAAAAGCATCAACTCTTCTTCGGTCTTCCTTATTCATTGTCCAGCTCTCACATGCATACCAGGCGATTGGAAATATCATGGCTTGTGTCAGGCGCACCTTAGTCCTCAATGAGATATCCTTGCTCCTCAGCACTTGAAACAGTTCCTTCGCAGTAGGAAGCTTATAAAGTGAACATTAACATCTATGATGAACTTATTCCTCAGAATAATAAACCATATGAGACCAAAAGGGCAGCATTTGCCCAAAAACAAAGTTCAGAAGGCAAGAAGGGGCAGGAAAGGAGGACAAATGGAAATGGAGAACCCAGACAAGGAGTGGAAAGAGGGGATTACAACTAATGTCACAAAACAAAATGTGCAGAAATTGTAGAATGGAAAACAAATTTATTCTGTAACTTTCACCCAAACCACAATAAAATGTTCAAAAAAAAAAAAAAAAAAAGGAAATTGGGAGAAGTCATTATGCGAACTAGAGAATGAGGAAAATGGGGAGTTTGACTTTGTGCTACCAAAAGAAAAAATGAAATAGTGAGGGCTTCTTAATTTGGGGCCAGAAGGAAGAGGAGTGATCTTGATCTCTGGTTTGTTTAGAGAACCCCTTTAGGAAGCTTCTGGAGTGCTGCCAAAAGGCTAGAATTTCAGCCCTTCAGAATGGAGGGCTGGGTTTCTTTTGAATAGGGCCCCAGCATCTGTTAGAGCACCTTGTTTTTCTTTATGTGGAAGTAGCACCTTCTGACCAATGAGCCTGGGTGGAAGGCTCTTGAGTTGGTGAATGATTAACTGTCTTATTTTGCTTAGGAGATGAGGAAGAACTGAGGCAGGACAGGATCAAGCTTACCCTGGGAATCTACAGTAATAGTAACAATAGCTGCCACACTGAGCATGTGCTAAGTGCCAGGCACTGTGCTAGACAATTTATACACATTATCTCATTTCATCCTCCTAAGAGTCTTATGATGAACATACTATTGTTACCTTCATTTCACAGGTCAAGAGATTGTGGGCAAGAGGTCATGTACCTTGTCCAAAAGAATCCATTCAGTCTAATCCATAAGTAACAGCTGGGACTGGTGAGAAGTCTGATTCTGAAGTCCTACACTAAATCACTATGCTATACAGCCTCTTGTATTACCTGGTGTCTCCCAAATGCCATGACAACCTCATCACTAGTATCCCTGTGATTACTGTCCCAAATACAGAACTTTGAAGAGCTACTTTTTCTGAGAATTTAATCTCAAATTTCCACTCTACAGGCAATTTACTAGGACAGGAAGGAGCCTTTAGATTTTTCCTTTCTAAGGCCCTCTTCCATGGAACAAGAACAAAAGGACCATCTACTTCACTGACCTTCAACTGCCATTCAAAAAATCTCTACAGGGTTTAATGCAAAAAGAGGTTCTGCTTCGGATGAGACACCAGTTTCATTTCTGTTTGATTAAAAAAGTCATTAATTCATGCATTCAACAGCCAACATTTGTTAAATGTCTTCTACACACCTAGCACTGATCACATTCTTAATTGGGTTTGTGTTGGGGGGAGGGGAAAAGGAGCAGGTATAATAAAGCTTATGCCAGATAACTTGTTTATAATTTTCTTTGGAAGAGTACATGTATACTTCTGAAAAGTTAAGTAAACAGTAGAGTGATGGAAAAACTAGGCAACTGAGAAATGCACACTGTGGTCTCTATGGTAAAGCAAAGGAGATAGCATGACATGGTCTGCCAAGATGTCTCAGAGGAAGTGGGACGTGATTTGCTCATGAAGGATGGGCAGGGACAGCATGGCAGAAGGGGTACCAGCTGGACCTGGTCAGAAAATCAAGCTCTGGTCTGGCTTAGTCACTAACTAGATATTTGACCTTAAGGGGAATCACTTTCTAGTGCTTCACTTTCTTCATTATAAAATGCAGATAATAATCCCTCACAGGATTGTCATGAAATTAAAATAGAGAAAGGGATATGAAACAGCTCTGAAAGATATAAACTGTGATATAAATGCTGGGTACTGCATGAGAAAAACATAACCAGAGCAGGCATTTTGCAAACACCAATCTCCAAGTACCATACTCTGAGAAGTTCTTTCTAAGATCATCCGGTCAGTTAAACCCAACTTTCCCTGGCAACATTCAAGGTGACATATTGCAGGAAAAGATATTGAGGAGAGTCCATCTGAGAAGGCAAGTGAGATATAGTAGGACCAAGCCCTGATCCTGAAGGTTTACTGACATTACACGTAAGGGCAGAGTGGGGCCTGGGGATGAGAAGTAGTAAAGGGCAGTGAAGCTCTTCAGGTTTTTCTTATTCCTAGCGTTATCAAAATAGGTTCCTGGGTGGTACAAAGCTCTCAGTTACTAATCTAAAGATTGGCAGTTTGAACCCACTCAGTGCTGCCATGGAAGAAACACCCGGTGATCTGCTTTTATAACGATAACTGCCAAAAATACCCTATGAAACAGATTTACTCTGTAACACATGGGGTTGCCATAAGTGGGAATTGACTGAATAGCAGTTAGTTGTTTTATTTATTTATTTTTAGTACATCAAATGGAAGATGACACCTTTATTCTATTATACCTATATGTGTGTGTGTGTGTTTATATATATATATACATACATATACATACAAATTTAGTTGCACCAAATGAGTAGTTGGTAAAAATAACTTGGGAAAGATCTTACAACTTCTCTCTAGAGGTCAACCTCTTTGAAGGTAAGGGCTGAGTCTTATATGCCTTTATTGTCCCCTGCCATACCAGGCTGGTTTTCCTCCTTCAATGACAGTGTGGCAACAACCTTCAGTTCTAGAATTTGATGTCTCTGACTCTTCCTCCCATTGAGGGGAGACAGGACACATTGATTTCTACCTTGAGAGTCTCTTTGACTGTCTATGCATTTCTATGCATAGACTGTCTATGACTGTCTATGAATGCATTTCTGCATTCAATTTTACGAGGCTGATGAGTGAAGGCTCATGATTAGGATACTTGGCAGTGGGAGTGGGAGGAGCCCTCTCTACTGGGGACACTGGTTTTATTGCTAAACACTGCTCAAGGGAGTTCTGGTGGTGTAATGCCTAAGGCATCTGACTGCTACCCAGAAGGCTGGCGGTTCAAACCCACCAGCCACTCCTTGGAAGGAAGGTTAGACAATCTACTTCCATAGTGACACAGCCTCAGAAACCCTAGGAGGGGTTGCTATGAGTCAGATCCGACTTGACGGCAGTGTGTTGCTCAAGGTTAAATATTATCCTTAGTAGCCAGAACATTTACCCCTTTGGCAATAGGATGAAGAAGCTAGCCCCAAGAAGATGGATCTAGAATACTTAAACTGAAAAGGAATTTTGAGTGACTAACTTGCCTTTTTTTTCTACCTTCAGGCATCTGCCTCCAAGATAGTGGATTGGCTAGGATTGGCCTTTTTGGGAAAACTTCCACTATAGGAGTTTCTATTGAGAAACTAACCATGGATAACTCTTAAAGATGAGGAAGAATTTGTGCAATCTAGAAAGCTCCCTTACTTCAGATAGATGCCCTCCCCTCACCTTGCCTAAGAACATGATGACCATGGAGCAGACATTTTTCCTGATACCACCTCCTGCATCTGCCTGGAGAGGGGACTTAGCTAGGACCACATCCCATGACCACCTCATTTGGACAGCCACCAAGAATCTTGAACTTCAAAGGGATCTTGCATATCTAAATCTCAACCCATTTCCTCCACCATACTGTTTCAGTGCTTTTTCTTTTTAAACCTTGAATGTTTTAAGGATTTGCTTCTTTAAAGGTTTTACCTCCTCTCCCTAAATATCTTTGTTGACTTACTAGATAAAAGCCAAGGGCTTGCAGAGGGCCATTCATTCACTCCAGAGGTAATGTCTTGTTCTTTTCCTAACCTTAAAAAGACAGTTCAAACTACAGATCTTAATTAGGATGAAAGAAGACATTGAGAGCTAGCTCATCCAACTGTCAAAGGCTGCCCTGAAAATGCATCTTTCCCGACAGTGGACAGAAGGTGGTGGAGTACACCTGTCTGTCTTGTTGGTTTGGGGACTTGTGATTTGGCAGGTCTGCTGAAGCTGTGTGAAAACGAGAGGGAAGACTGCAGAGTTGGGATGGGGAGAGAGTGGTAAGAAAGAGGATTAATGACTTGAGTCAGGATAATTTTTACTGATGTCAAAGCCTCATCCAGGAGAGCTTTAAATGTTACTCACTTTTATCTGAAAAATAATATGAGCAGTATCTCTCAAAATTAGGTCACAGCTTGCAAGAGTAGGGGCTTGCCATGGTGCTAACTGCCTGAATTCTCAGTGGGTTTGCTCAGCTCTCTGCTCTGACAAATGCCTGCTTTGTTTCCCTGAAAAGCCTGACTTGCAGAAGCATTCACATCTGCTTCTGTTCTCCTTCACCCTTTCAATCCCCCCACAAACAACTGAATTTGGAAGGTTAAAAATCACTTCACTTGTCAACTCAAAAGCTCTCCTTCCTTCTTGCAAGTTGTTTTACTTCCTACCAAGGGAAGGAAGCGATTGTGCTATCACTCTCGGGACTGGAAAGTACTTTGAGAAAAGAATGGCTCTGTGATTTTCACAATACCGTTGTCATCCCTGGAGCAGGGTGTGCCAATCTGCCCTGGGCGTCATGTGAAGGCTGTGTCTCAACTGTTCTGGTGGGTGAGTTAAGGGAGAGTACTGGGCTGCCAGGTTCCTGGGCTGTGCAAACGGTTTGTGCTTGACTACTAACCTGAAGGTTAGAGGTTGGAGGTTCAAATCCACCTGGTGGCACCATAGAAAAAAGGTCTGGTGATCTCTTTCTGTAAATATTACAGCCAAGAAAACCCCATGGAGCAGTTCTACTCTGTAACGTATGGGGTTGCCATGAGTAGGAACTGACTCCATGGCAATGTTTTTTTTTTTTTTTTCCCCTGGGCTGGCACTCAGGAGACCTGGGCCCCATCAGGGCCCATCATGGCTTTATGTGGTGGTGGCTTGGTCTTCTTAGGCTTGTCTGGGGTCAGGTTTCTATGTGGCAATAAAATGATGTTAGTCTGTCTACTCTACTGAAATGGGAGAAATAGTTACAGCAATAAGAATTAGCTCTTGTTTGGATTTTGAGAACAAAATCAACTTCCTTTTATTCTCTTTGTTACTGACACTGCTTGTTACTGACTAAGGTATCTTAAAAAAATATTGATTCCAAAAAGTGGCTGGAACCAGGGAGAGGTAAGAGGAGGTATTGGAAGCTACTTACCATCTTCCAGAAGTGGGTAGAAATGAGAAACAGAGCCAGGCAAGGCCTGTAGATTTGCTGGATATGGGGGCTGCCAATTATCTATGCTCTAAAAGTAAGTAAAAAACTGGCAGTGTCTGTAGCTAGAAATTCAGCGGTACTCGTGGGGAGCAATGCAGTGTTTGAAATGAGAGAGGTTGTGGGCACTGTGGAACCTGGATTCTGAAGTCAGGGAGATGCTGATGGGCCAGCCATTCACTGCTGTGAGATGTTGGGCCAGTTTCTTAACCATTATCTCTGTGCTTTAGTCTCTTCCTTTAGAAAAGGTTTAAATACACAATGCATAGAAAACAGTTGGGACATAATGCACCTTCAAAAATCATTAGTTCTTATGATTGTTTTCTTATGTTTTTTAATCCTTTTATCTTAAGTAGACTTTTTTTTCTTTCAAATGAGATTTTACATGTAATCTCAACATAAAATTGGTCAAGTGAGGCCACCCTGGTAAGGGCAGTGGGTGGCAGGTGGAGTTGGGTTGGCACTGTCTGCTCAGCCTCCCCACTGACTGTTTACAATGGCAGTTTGGACCTTCATGGAACCCCGAGGCTCTGAGCAAACATGTTAGAAAAGAGCAGGCTTAGAATACCGGAGAAGTAGCTGGATTTTTTTTTTTTTTTCCAAAAAGGAAGAGGTGAGCTTAATATCCAGCTAGTTAACATGTGGTTCAGTGGTAGAATTCTCGCCTTACATGAGGGAGATCCAGGTTTAATTCCTAGCCAATGCATGTTATGCGCAGCCAGCACCGTCTGTCAGTGGAGGCTTGCATGCTGCTCTAATGTTGAACACGTTTCAGTGGAGCTTCCTCCAGACTAAGGCAGATGAAGAAGAAAAGCCTGACAATCTACTTCCAAAAAATCAACAGTGAAAATCCTGTGGATCACAATAGGCTGATCTCATTGTGTATGGGGTCGCCATGAGTTAGGGGCCAACTCGACAGCAGCTAACAACAGGAACAGTAAAAAAATGTATTAGTTAACCAAGCAAATCAACCCAGGAAGAACTGGATCAGGAATGAGAAACCTCCAGGTGAGGCAGGGGACAAGTTTGCAAGGTAAGTGTTGGCTGAACTGATTGCCAAGGGACATGCTCTTTGGAAAAGAAAAACCAAAAACCAAATTCACTGCCATTGAGTTGATTCCAACTCATAGCAACCCCCATTGGGTTTTTGAGGTGGTAAATCTTTATGGAAGTAGATTGTCCCATCTTCCTTCCTTCTTGGTGAATTTGAACCACCAACCTTCTGGTAAGCAGCCAAGAAAGGGGGATGTATTTTCCTTTTTCCACTGAGTTGGACTAAGAATTGTGGAAACCTACGGCCTGTAACTGGGTTAAAGATAATATGGGAGGAGGGGATGGAGACAATGATACAGAAACCATCTGTCCCCCCCCCCCCCCCCCCTGGCCAAATTAAAGGTGTTGTTTTTGTGGGGTGGGAAAAGGGGGGGGGGGGGGGGGGGAAAAACATTCAGAAAACCTCCGGCCCCCCCCCCCCCCCCACTGAGGACTAAGAGTCAGTTCTTTGAGGGAGAGAGAAAGAGCTGGGGTTTCTGCAGATGGGGTTGGGTAGAGCTGGGTGACTGCATGGATGCAGAAACCTGTGATGTGTTTAATCATTACCATGCTTTTGTAATTCCATTCCTTAATTGTATTTCTATCCTTTTAGTTTTCAGCAAAATTCTATTTGAAAATTCCAATCTGGCCTTACTTCTATGCACTGGAAAAGACAAGGAAATAATATGACTACATCAAGGACAGCAAGGTTGTCAGAGCACAATTAACCATCAATGCACAAAGTTCTCCTCCCTGGATGCCCATTAGCTAGACAAAGATGATTGGCATCACCAAGGCCCAAGCATCATTCAATCTCTTGCTGGCTCACAGCACAGCTCTCCCACTTTTGGAGTTAAGTCAGCCTCTCCCCACACCCCTTCTTAGGGAACTCCTCTTTAAGATTCAAAGCTTTAATATCCAAAGGCTTCTATGTCTACAATGGAAATGCAAAAATAAGAAGAGATCACTCACAAGGATGAAGAGGAATTTAGGTGGTCTTGTGAGGACGTGGGAGGGGAGCTGTTGCCTTGTGGTAAATTGTAGTCAGTGTCATGAGACAAAGTGTATGTGAACTGCTGTATGGAAAGTGAATTTGCTCTGTAAATTTTCACCCAAATCACAATTAAAAAAAAAAAAAAATGTGTTGGAATCCTAACCCCTATACCTGTGGATGTAACCCACAGGGAATAGGATTTTCTCTGTTATGTTAATGAGGCCATGTCAGTGTGTCTTAACCTAATAACTTTTGAGATGTACAAACAGCAGATTAGGCTCAGAGATAAACAAAACAGGGAAAGATAGATGTCATGTGGAGATTGCCAAGGAACTGAGAAATGCTACAAAGAACACTAGAGAAGCTGAAACAAGGATTTTCCCCCAAAGCAGACAGAGAGAGAATACCTTCCCTTAGAACCAGTGCCCTGAATTCAGAATTCTAGCCTCTTAACTGTGAGAAAACAAATTTCTGTTCTTTAAAGCCACTCATTTGTGGTAGTTCATATATAGTGCCTAAGGCATTTGACTGCTAACCAGAAGGCTGGTGGTTCAAACCCACCAGCCATTCCTTGGAAGGAAGATTGGGCAATCTACTTCCGTAGAGATACTGCCTCGGAAACCCAAGCAGGGGTCACTATGAGTCAGATCCGACTTGACGGCGGTGAGTCTGGTTTTGGTTTTGGTAAGAAACTAAGACACTCAGCTTCAAGGAGATGCTTTTTTTTTTCCTTTTAAATTTCAGAACTTGGTACCTTTAACTCTCAGAGAAAACTCATAACCCAACTTCCAAAGCCATTCTTAAAGGAATAGCATAGATGCCACTTTAGTCCAGTGCAGGCTTACTGGCTGCCTTATTTCTCATCTCAGGCCTGGAGGTGACTCAAGGGAGCACCTTGGTATTTTCATGATCCACTGGTGTCTTGGTAATGAATGTTCTCCACCACAGTGCCCTCATTTAGCCTAATAGCCTCAGTAAGGTAATATTTGATTTGTGCTAAGTATCTGATTAAACAACATAAAGTATTTAACCTATTGATCTTTTATACTGTGCCAGCCCTACTTTCCTGGATATACTTTAATTACTGATTTGGAGAGCTTTCCTGAACAGGATTTGCACTGCGTTAAGACTTTCTCTTTTTCTTTAGAGCCCCATGTCAACAACTTCCTCTTCTTGCTGTCTTTAGACCTTTATTCCACTTCCTGTGGCTCCTTCAGAATCTAATTGATTATGCTTCAAGACTAACAGCTTTTGGTAAATCTACCGAGAGTACAGCCCTTTATGTGACCATGACTCCTACTGCTAAATTTAGAAGGTCAATGATCACACAAACAATGGGCTTGCTATTTTGTCCACCCTGATCTTTAGAGCATGGCAAGTTGTTCAAAGTGACAACCTCACTTTAGGCAGCTGGTTATAGCTGTTGCATTAACCCAACCCTTATATCTCACGATGAGAAGAGGCCAGTGGAGTTCCATCAAGGGGAATCACAGGACACTATTTAGACTGGCCAATTAGTTACCTAATTGCTTTAATTTGAACCACTTCATAGAAAACTACAGAAAATCACACTTTTTTTCCTTCTCTCTTGCCTGCAAGGATATAGTCATGAATGCTAATAATAATTAGATGATTTACATGCTGTCTCTCCTTCAAGAATCTCAAATATGCTGGGTCTGTTTATTTTTTCTCTTATTTTAAAATGGCCTTACAAAGGCTGAGATAGTTTCTCATTGGGCCCTCCCAAAATGGGAATAACAACTCATAGAATTAAGAAAATTCAGTGAGAAAATTCATGTGGAACACTTACTACCATGCTTGCTGCCTAGTAAACACTCAAGAAATAAGAGCTATTATTGTATCATTTAAGAAGGCACTTGGCCAACTGCTCCATGACTTGTGGCTCAGCCATCTTTTCTAGACCTAGTCAGGCTGGGAAGAAGGTACAACGGCCTGCGTGTACAGACACGTTGCTTATAGGCAGGGTTTGTCCAGTCCATCTGGTGAAGGTTGTCCTACTCTGTATCTTATAATCCCTACTGGCCCATCATAAGTAAGTCTTAGGCCAAAAAATAGTGGTTTGTGATGGGGAAAAAGGCCTCATCTTCACTCAAGACAATGCCCAGAGTCAAGTTCAAGCAGAGTCAGAATGGTGCTCTAGGCAGAGGTTTCTCTCAAAGGGTATGTCTCAGAGGGTCCTATACTTGATAAGGACCCCCCTCCCCCAGATGATCAAACTCCAATTTTTGTGAGTAGGACTCAGGCATCTACAATTAAGGCAAGCTCCCTAGGTGATTCTTATGCATAATAAAGTTTGAGAACTGCTTCCTACCAACTGGTTCCTTTAAAGGTAACCCTCAAAAACTTGTAATAAACTTCCAAGAAAGGCTAGAGACTGGGTACTGGCATACTCTGAAAGGGTCCCTGGCATGCTCCACATCCCACTCTGATGCTGAAAAGGGCAATAGAAATTTAGGATTGCTGCCAAGCAAGGGACAGCTGTGCAGCCTACAGAGCGAAGGTATGGAGAGCCTCTCCACTAGCCCTGTGGGATCAAGGGCATGGTGTGGGCACCAGCCAACCCAAGGGGACATGTGGGGCAAAGGGGGGGCCCTGGTAGGAATGGGGACTGGAAGCCCACTGGTGCTGAGTAGTACTGTGCTCAGTAGCCCACAGACTACTGAGACAGAGACCCATTCCTTTTTCATTGTTCCTGTCAATGCCCTCCAAGCTGCAGTCTCTTTGTCACTCAGGATGCCTCAAAGTTGCTTACTTACTCCCACTGCTAAAAGAAGTCACTTCAGAGAGTGCAAACCCTGATATACATAAAACGCAGACACAACTCACATAAAAGGTGATGGTGCTGGGACACACACACACACACACACTCACACACTCACATGCTCACTCTAGTTTTATTTGTTCCAAAGTCAATAAAGTGATTCTCATATAATATGCTCTTTTGGATTACGTGCACAATTGCATGGTTTATTGAGAACTGACCATGGTCTTAGACCATTTCCAGGAAGGGAACCCATATCTTGGATAATAACGGCTCCCTGAGAGAACCTACAAATGGCTGGAAACATCAGGCCAAATGCTTATCTGAAGAGGAGAAAACTTTCAAGGATGACCTGACAACATTCCCAGGCCAGGAGAGCAATCATGTTCAGCATATCATGGTGATTGTCAAGTCAGTAAACCATAAACTGTCCCACAGCTAGAATATGCACTGACTCTGAGAAAGATGAGTTTTGATTAGTAAAGGATGATGCCATTGCAAGAACCAATGACAGATGCAATATGGTATTTCCTGGGCTGTATGTTAACATAGGGAGCCCTGGTGATGCAGTGGTTAAAGCACTCATCTGCTAACCAAAAGGCTAGTGGTTTGAACCTACCAGCTGCTCCACAAGAATAAGATGTGACAATCTGCTTCCATAAAGATTTACAGCCTTGGAAACCCTATGGGGCAGTTCTACTCTGTCCTATAGGGTCACTGTGAGTTGAAATTGATGGCAACAAGTTTGATTTTTTTGGTATGTTAGCACAATCTGAGAAGCTATAGGGGACAGAGGTTTGGTGAACAACTGTGTTGTTGCTTTGATTTTTGCATAATGAGGATGAGATTGAGGCCAGTGGGAGATCACTTGAGGCTAGGTGACAGGCTTGGAAAGAATAAGCCTAGGGAAACCCAGTCTCTAAAGAAACAACCAACATTTATGTGTCTCAAACACCCTATTCTGTCATATACCATCTTGGCATAATATCCTAAATAGATCTTAAAATCTAAACATACCAAGAAAAAAAAACCCAAAAATCACAAAGTTGTAACTGCCTCTGGGTAACTCTGCTTTGGATGGTGTCATTTTTCTTATGACATAAGCTCCCAGATGGCACAGATGCTGTCTCCTAGAATGAATAGCAACTAGCAGAGGGTCATGCCTCGTGTGGGCTGCTGATAAGTATTGTTTGGTTGTATGCTGTTTATCACAAAAAGAACAGATACTATTGTCACACAGGCTCACAAGTTGCCTTTTGCAAGAAGAATGAGAGAAGTCCCTTTCAAATTTACAACTGTGTTCTGCCCCAAATAATAATGAGAAATGGATCACCTGAACTGAAGGATAATTGAGTGAGGTGGCACATTACTCAGTGGGGTCAGAACTGCTATGTCTAGGGCTAATCTGTGCTCATGGGGCCTTTTCAGTAGGTCTTCTATCAGCCAGATGGTCCCCTGACTCAATTTCTGCTCATTCAACCCCTGGTCCCATTGCCTAATCAGAACTAGAGGATACGAACCATGAAGATTACATGTATGGTGTTCTGAGGTCAGCTATCTGTAGCTTTTGGAAAGGGGTTAGACATAGTAGTTTTCACCATTTGCTGCATATGAGAATCACATAGGGAAGCATAAAAATATGGGTGCCTGGCTGGGATCTACATCTCCTCCCCGAATATTCTGATTTAACTGGAGTCTCAGCATGGGTAATTTTGAAAAGCACTTAGGAGATTCCATGGGCAACCAGGGTTGAAATCCCTGAGCAACAACTTCTACTGTGATATGGGTAAAAACAGGAGGTCCTGGTTCAATGCACCAAGCTGTGGATCGAACCCAGTCTTGGATACAACAGGCTTCATCTTCACAGGATTCCAGGAAATAAGTGGTAGTGGGAGAGGGGTACGGCTAGGAAGGAAAGAGGGAAAGGGAGAAAAAAGGTAGAGCTAAACAGCCCAGTGAGGGGAGAGAAATAAGATTTTTTTTTTTTTTTTTCTTCTGAATAGTCTTTTTGCAATGAGAGTCTGGAAGAAGGTAAAAATTGTGTTCTCCTACTTCCTGAAAAGTGCCCCATTTAGGAGAACTTAGTGTTTCTATATGTCATCTTGGAGGAGTTGGGAAATTGGTGAGCAGTAACACTGGGGACTCTGAAAAAGAAAAATGCATGGCTATGGCAAAGAGCTCATTGCCTTAACAACTGTAAATGACCTTGGGGAACTTGCCCATTGACCACCAAAGAAACCAGAAAATGTGGGCCAGCCCCTTGGAGGACCCTCAAAGCTTGTGAAAGCTGTGCATCTGTAATGTTAACAGAGGCAAAGCTGACCTGAGTCTGTGTAGTAATCAGGAAGTGATGTATGGGCAGGGAAATCAGAAGAGACCCAATGGACCACCTCAGCTTCAAATGAGTTCTCAACACCTGGGTCTTTAGGTTTTTAGAGCATAGGATTTTACTTTTTCTAAAATCATTTCTTTCTTTGTTCCATGTCTCCTCTTACTCTTTTTTTTCCTACATAGGGTAAGAGCCAAGAACCCATGCTCCCTGCTCCCTGTCCCCTCCTCTGGCAGAGATGTTGAGAAAGAGTAGGCCTCTGTGGCACCACTTGCTCTCAGCACATGAAGAACCTTTCAGAAGGTGCTTCTCTGTGTGAGGAATCAACGAAGACAAGACTGTGAGCTGAGTTTGGGAGGGGCTAAGGGGGAAGTTTCTACGTTATGTCTGGATTAACAAGACAAAGCCATTGACTGCTTCTCTCCTACAACTCCTGGCTTTCCCTGGGGAGGTGTAGATTTCTGCTACATGGGAATAGATGGATCTGCTTTTCATAATTAAAATGTCTCATGGGAGTGTATGCTTCTGTGTTTCTCTGGAAGCTGCAAGAATAGCTGGGGACAGCGGGTTCCCGGTGAAGTGCTGAGTGACATGCTCCAGCTGCCCAACAAGGGAGGGCACAACATCTGGGTCCTGGAGTTTCTAACCTCAGAAATTACTGCTCCCCGTATCCAGTTCCAGAGTCCATCTGAGCATCCAAGGGATGGTGAGGGAACATGGATATTCTCTTTGAAGGTCCCTGGCAATTTCTGAGTGAGAGAGATAGGGAATGAAGGATAAGCTTCTACCCCAATGCCACAGAGCCTGTTGTGATTGTAAGTATGGGAAAGCCACACTGATCCTCTAAAACTCAGGTTAGGTCAGCAGAAGAAAGTATGAGAGTTACTGTCCTAGAGGTTGGAGGGGATTTATCTGTGTGTATGCATGTGCGTGTATGCCTGTGCTTTTGAGTCTCTGCCCCTGGCACAAGGGAAATTAACCAGACTCCATGTGTTGTGGGAATTCTGCATAGCAACCTAATCAAGGCTTAGTTTTTCATTAAAATTTCCATTAATAGTAGAGCTGTTTAGAGCAAGTTGAGTGGGAATATCCATAGCACACTTTGATCCTTTGTTAACATTCTGGGGACCAGGTAAGGTTGTGTACTTTTGCTGGGACCATTAGCATTTCAACATCATTATTACCATCACTTCAGCACCTATTGTATATAGTTAGGAAAGTACAAAATGATGACACTGAACCTATCCTTGCCCTGTGAAATGGATAGGAGACAAAAGTGGAGTCATGCAGAGGGAGAAAGTGAAGTATGGTGAGATCTCATGAATTTGGACTTCACTTTTCAGTACTCAAAGAGTCTTCTCCCTCCTCCCACCTAAATGAGACTTCTCTGTTAATACTGGACTGGGATAATCTCATGGAGAGGGACATCAGGTATTCTGTTGGGGCTGGGGATGTTGAAAGGGATGAAGGAGTCCAGGCCTCACCCTCTTGGGGTCATTTCCTTATCAGAGTCACCCAGAGTATCTCCATCCCCACCATCTCTCCTATGCCTTTCTATAGTCCCAAAGCCAAGATCTCTTGTAGATGCTCATTGTTGTTCCCTGAATTGTTGACATCTTAGGGTTTAGTGTACCTGTGCCAGGTCCTTCAAAGGCTGGTTCCAAGAAAGTTCCCTGAATCATGTGCCTTTTCATCCTTAGCTCCAGCTGCATGAAACAGCTTCCTTGTCTGTGAACATACACACCCTGAAACAGAAGTGCCCTCACTGGTTTACACACTAGGTAACCTCTTGCTCATTCTTCAGTGTCCAGCTTTTCCCTTTAGGCAGAATTAACTGATCTTATTCTAGTCTTCCACAGCCTTCAACATATTATTAATAACACTGTGATTACTTGTATGTGTGTATCTTTTCCCTTTGACACTATGAGCAGAGACCACATTTTATTCAGCTTGTCTCCTCTATGTTAAATGCAGGAAAGATCACATAGTAGTTTTTTGCAAAATGTTATTGAATTCTTGCTGTAAAAATCCTACCACCCTTCTATGATGAGCCTCATCACTGCTCTTGATGAACCAATCAACCTGCAGAAAATCAGCCCCAGTAAAAAGAAAATTCAGACACAGCAAACATAGGTAGCAAAGGTGTTTATTGGACAATGCATTTGATGCATTCTATTTAAACCACACATGTGTCTGTGGTACAAGTAGAGACTGGCAGCTCTGAAGGAACATTTTACTATGAGACTATTTAAAATGAGATGTATTACAGTGGCCAGCTATGTGTTTCTCTGCCGTTGAGTCAGATCTGACTCATAGTGACCCCTCCTTGAGTTTCCGAGGCAGTATCACTACGGAAGTAGACTGCCCAACCTTCCTTCCGAGGAGTGGCTGGTGGGTTTGAACCTCCAGACTTCTGGTTAGTAATCAAGTACCTTAGGCACAATGAGGTATTTAAATAGAAACATGCCCAAGCCCTAATGGTGAAGAGCATATACTTTGAAACCATGCTACATGGGTTTGAGGCTAGCTTCTAACACTTACTGGTTGATGATCCTGGGAAATTTTCTTAAGGTCTCTGTGCATTCTTTATGAAATGAGAGTCGTAATTGAAGCTATCACATTAGGCTGTTGTGAAAATCACATGAAGTAATTTATATACCTGTTTTACCAATTGTTGTTGAGTTGACGTTGACTCATAGTGACCTCCTTGGAAGGAAGATGGGGCAATCTATTTCTGTAGTGATACTGCCTTGGAAACTCAAGGAGGGGTCGCTATGAGTAGGGTCTGACTCGACGGCACATAACAACAACAACAACAACAACAACATGGTGACCTCAGGTGTGTCTGATTAGAACTGTGCTCCATAGGTTTTCAAGGGCTAATTTTTCGGATGTTGAGCATCTCCTAATGAGATGCTTCTGGGTACACTCGGACCTCCAACCTTTAGTTAGCAGTTGAGTGCATTAACCATTTGTATCACAACACACATGTGGTAATCATCAGCTGGAATTGACTCGACAGCAACTGGTGTAATTTATATAAAGGGTTTAGAATTTATACATAGTGTAAGTATAAACTTCTATTGTTGATATTACCATTACTGAATAGGAATCCCTGGAGGGTGATCTGTATGTGTGTTTCATTAATTCAAAGACACATTTTTCTCCCCCATATTTTAGCACCTTTGAAATCATTTTTAACATCAGTGTCCTACCATTGATGTTGTCTTAGACTCATGGTGACTCTATGTGTGTCACAGTACAACTGTGCTTCGTATGGCTTGCAAGGCTGTGACCTTTGGGAAGCAAATCATGAGGCCTGTCTTCTGAGGTGTCTCTGGATGAGTTCAAACTGCCACCTTTTCTTTTAGTTGTTGAGTGCTGAACCATTTGCGTCACCTAGGGACTCCTTGGGCATCTGTATTTTGAAAGAGCTGCTCAGATGAGTCTGATTTGCACCCTTGGTTCAGAACCACCTATTGGATGTCTATATTTTAGGGACTGAGGAAATGTTATCAATAATAAATAAGTTTAGCAGGAATAATTTAAGCAGGAAGAGAAGGGATTCCTTGGATCTAATTCTTGCTTGGCAAATTATTTCAAATCATTTTGACACCCTCATGACTGCCATATCTATAATGGAGAGCCTTGGGCTTTGCCTCCTGTCCCACTCATCAACTCCTCTCCCTGTGGGTCTGCAACTGAGCAAGCAAGTACTTGAGAGCCAGGGAAAGGGGAGAAGGAAGAGTGTGGCTAATCCACCAACTGTATAAACAGTCCCTGAAAAATAGGGAACTGACTGTTGTTAGAGCTCTTTAGGGGTTGCTGAGTATTCTAAGGTTTTACCCAGATAGGGCAAATCTAATGATAAGATAGTTAAGGCAAGGTTTGTTGAACAATAACCCATTTCCTTCACTTAGAAATAATGAAGAAACATTTTTCTCACTTCCATCGCACAAGGAAAATACTATCAGTGATTTGTGATGCCTGACTACTGAGTCTCTTTACTAACTTGTCTTATTTTCTTGCTGCATGATATTAACACAGAGGGCTGAACGCAGCTCTCCTACTCTGCCTGGTGAAGTTTTTGCTTTTCCCATTTTTATTCCTATCGACGGTAGTTTTTCATCAAAGGAATAAACGAGCATGTTCTTGAGGAGCTAGTCACTGGATGTTGATGTTGTTCAGTCAGCAGTAATGGTGCAGATATGTCCATTTTGGGTATGTACTGGGTAAATATCTAATGAAAGATCTCTGGGAAGCCCAAGGGCTGGATAGACAGCCTCAGGGTCAAGATGCCTTAGTTCTACGGACCTCAGATCCCTGATGTTGGAAATGCTGGAGTGACTAGGAAACATTTTAAGCAAGGCAAAGCTCTGCATCTTTTTGTTCATTTTATTTCAGGGAAAGAGATCACGTTGGGTTAAAAAACAAAGAAAAAAAGTGTCAGACTACTCATGATGTTGGACACAGCATCTCAAGGGAATCATTTAGAAAGTTAAGAGGTAAAGAAAATAAAAAAAAGAGAAACAATCAGAGAGCATGCCCCTAATGAAATAAATCACAGCAAAAGTCCATTTCCATTGCCTTGAATTTTGTACAATTTCCAGCTGCAAAGATCTTTTGAAGGACTGTACGCATACAGTTGGAAATGAAGTTACTTGTCAAACATTTCAGAGCAAAACTGCCTGCCTAGAAATGGCTGTTGGAACAAAAATAATGTAGCATTAGAAAGAGCTGGGCTGTTTGCACATAGGTGTAGCCTATATGTTTAATGGAGTTTTATGAAAGGGAATTGCCTAGAAAACAGTGGGTTTTTAAGGATGAACTTTTGACTCCCAATGCAAGGTGGAGGGAAGATTGGAGAATACAGAGAAAGTGCAGCCTCTTCATAACCTGTTTTCCCTGGAGGACCACAGCTATGATGATTTCTACTTTGCTATGACAGACTCAACAAACAATTCAATCCACACTTTTGCTCCCAGACAGAATCTCAACTCATATCAACCCAGCTGAATGTTCATCCCATGTGGATTCTGAGATCCCTTATGGGCCTCATTTGGGATACTCACAACTCCCATTTCTGAGAAGTGTGTGAGTGTGTGTGCACGCACTATTTTAGAGAACAAAAAGGCCAGTGATGTTTAGGAAAATGTCCTCACTTTGGGCAGAAGTGAAGCGACTCTCTGAATTCTGCACAAAGGGCCTACTAAGGCCCTGGATCTTGCTGGTCTGGAGAGATTGGTGGTTCCTGATCTTGGAACAAAGCAGTTAAAATCCTGGAACTCCTGTCTCTTGGAGAGGATTCCTGTAGCCTCCTTCTCCAAGGTGTGGGGCTGGGATGGCTTGTTCACACTTTTTAGTGATCCAAGGATATAGGTGATCACATGTCTTCGAACGACTTCAGCAAATCATGAGGACTCATATCTAAACCCTTGGCCAAAGAAGCTGGATGGACTTTCATCTGTCCAAACTGCCTTCATTTTGCTGTTGTTTGGCTGGCTATCCAAGCCTGGAGAGCTATCTCTGGGGAAGAAGAGCCTGTCAGCTGACCCAGGGTAGTGATGGTCTTTCCTCCTGGTCCTCCTCGTTAGTTTCTTTCTGACTCTCCAGATGACAGAAAAGCCCCTCTCTTGGTTTTCATTACAGCTAGGAGTCAGTTGATAACGTGCCATTTGCTGTCCCAAATCTATAAAGAGCTGGTGGCAGGCATTCTTCTTTTTTTTTTTTTTTTTAAATTTAACTCCCCCAGGTGGCTCACCCAGGCTTTTAATAACTTTAAGCTCCATTTCAAACCCTTAGTCCTGAGTGTGCAGCTAAGAATCTATTCCTATGGGCATTTGGTTATAGTAGAGTTAATGAGAATTTTATCCTTCCCTTTCCTGCCCATTGTTGGGATTGTGTGTAGCAAGAGTAAGAGTACCTTAGGAAGAAGAAGGGCATTTCCAGTGACATTCTGAAGTTTTACACACCTGTTAGGACTTTCTATTCCTACTTCTGGCAAGAAGTTTTACAAGTAATGCTATCAAAGAAATTTTTACTTCCCAACTTGCCAGCTCTTTGTTCTGTTTCTCAGGGATGTCAATTGTTCTCTTGCTTGTTTGGGGAGGAATTCCATTTTTTGACTAGTGTTGAAAGTTGGTAGATCCATTGTACAAATGAAGGTAAAAGAGCATCCGGATCTAGGGTCTTGCTCCTAAGGCAGGCTTTCTCCCAGGATATCAAAGATACTTAGGAGGTCTCTCTTCTTCTTTATTCTTTAGCTCTCAGGTCTTGGATCACTTCCTCCAAGAAGCTTCCATCTATTTAATGTCTTTTTTTTGGGGGGGGTATTTTTAACCCACTAGTATGCCTCAGAAACCCAAGGAAGGGTCATTATGAGTTGGGTCCAACTCAGTGGCACATAACAACAACAACAACAACAGTATGCCTCAATCTTTACATATCTTCTGTTAATTCTTGTAATGTTTGTGTGTATTTAAATCTTCTTTGTTTAATTGCAGGACAGTTAGATTTTTAACTCCTGCTTGGAATTAATACATATTTTCTAGCACATTGCTTTGGATCCCAGCAACACACAATGAATACTTGCCAACTCTGTGGCTGACTCATTCAATCTCTCCTATGAGTCAGATTACACAGTTAGCCGGGAAATGTAGGAGGATTCCTAGGCTTGGTGGCGGGCTTTCTCCTCTTCTCCATTTAAATTTTCTTCCAACTTAATTACGTGAAATGATAAGACTTTTAATCCCACTGACATACAGATGAATTTTAAAATTATAAATTCAGCTGTCTCCTGAGCTCCAGATTTGTAGATCCCACTGCCCTTCAGAAATTTTTTTCAGAGCTCTAATAGTTATCTGGAGTCCCTGACTGGTACAAATGGTTAATATGATTGAATTTGTTAATATGGTTTGAATTCACCCAAAGTAGCCTTAGAAGAAAACAATATGCTTCCAAAAATAATAAAGTCATTGAAAACACTACGGAGCAAAGTTCTACTCTGACATACAAGGGGTCACTATGAGTTAGGCCTGACTCAAGAAC
Organism: Orycteropus afer afer; assembly: GCF_000298275.1. NCBI lineage: Eukaryota > Metazoa > Chordata > Mammalia > Tubulidentata > Orycteropodidae > Orycteropus > Orycteropus afer. Next base: position 5,667,233 of record NW_006921765.1, on the reverse strand, counting down.
AACTGGTACTGTTAATAGTTATGTAAAACTATAACATGTCTAAAACAGACTCATAATCCCTAATCCCTCAGTCTCTTTTCTCCCAGTCTATGGCATGTCAGTACAGTGCAATACCATCCCCCAACTGTTCAAACTTCGTGTTGTTGTTGTTGTTATGTACAGTTGAGTCAGACCTGACTCATAGTGACCCCTCCTTGGGTTTCCGAGGCAGTATCACTATGGAAGTAGATTGCCCCAGCTTCCTTCTGAGGAGTGGCTGGTGGGTTTTAACCACCAGCCTTTTGATTAGCAGTCAAGTGCCTTAGGCACTATGCCACCAGAGTTCAAACCTCATATCTAAAAGTATTCCTTGGTTCTTTCCTTTCCTTCTCACATATATCAAAATTAGCAAGCATGTAGCACCTAAGGCATTTGACTGCTAACCAGAAGGCTGGCGGTTCATACCCACCAGCCACTCCTCGGAAGGAAGAGTGTGCAATCTACTTCTGTAGAGATATCACCTTGGAAACCTAAGGAGGAGTTGCTATGTGTAGGTATCGACTTCATGGCAGTGAGTTTTTTTTTTTTTTTTTTTTTTGGTATAGGCTTTTGTTTCAAAATGTATCCAGAATCTGTTCACTTCTCTCTACTACTGCCATTCCAGTCCAAGGCATATCAACTCTTGTCTGGGACCCATGGTTTTTCAAAATGATCTCTCTGCTTCCTTTCTTGCCCCCCTAAAAATCTATGCCCCACATAGCAGACAAAGTGATCTTTTAAAAACAAACTAGAATTTGACAAAATCTAACATCCATTCATGATAAAAAATATGAAAAAAGTAGGAACAAAGGGAATATCCTTAATCTAGTAAAAAGAATATATGAAAAACCTGGAGCTAACATTATACTTGATGGTGAGAGACTCAATACTTTTGCCATAAGAGTGGAACAAGTTGAGGATGTCTTTTCATTGCTCCCATCCAACATCATAATGGAAGTCCTAGCTAGTACAATACGACAATTAAAAGAAATCAAAGTATATAGATTAATAAGGAAGAAATAAAATTGTCTTTGTTTGCAGATGACAAATCTTCTATGTAGAAGATCCCAAAGAATCTATTTTTAAAAAACAAACAGAAAACTAGTGAGTACTCTGGTGGTGGAGTGCCTAAGTGACTGCTAACCAGAAGGTCAATGGTTCAAACCTACCAGCCACTCCACGGAAGGAAGACTGGGTAATCTACTTCTGTAAAGATTTACCACCTTGGAAATCCAAAGGAGGTTGGAATCAACTCAATAGCAGTGAGTTTGGTTTGAGTTTTATAGGAAAGTTGCAGGATATAAGGTCAATGTACAAAGTAAACTTCTTTCCTATATATAAGCAAAGAAAAATTGGAATTTGAAAAAAAACCCAACATCATTTACAGTATCACCAAAAATGAAGTACTTAAGTATAAATTTAACAAAATATGTATGTGGAAAATTATTAAATACTGATGAAATAAATAAAATAAAATCTAAATAAATGAAAAGATATCCCATATTAATGGATTGGAAGACTCAATATTGTTAAGATGTCAATTCTTCCCAACCTGATATAACACAATCCCAATCAAAGTCTTAGCAAGTTATTTTGCAGATATAGACAAAATGAATCTTAAATTTACATGGAAGCAATCAACCTAGAATAGCTAACAAAATACTAAAAAGGAGGAACAAAGTTGGAGGACTAACTCATAATACCCTATTTTAAAACTTACTATAAATCTATAGTAATCAAGACAGTGTGGTATCAATAAAAGAAGAGATACAAAGGTCAACAGAATAGAATAGAAAGCCCAGAAATAGACCCACATAGATATAGTCAATTTATTTGTTTCCCCAAAGGTACAAAGACAATTCAATAGAGAAAGTATAATCTTTTCAACAAATGATGTGAAACAGTTGGTCATCTAGCTGCACAAAATAACCTAGATAGATCTAACATTCTACATAAAAATAAATTCAAGATGGATCATAGACATAAATGTAAAATAAGAAACTACAAAACTTTCAGAAGAAAACACAGGAGAAAATCTGTGACCTTGGGTTTAGTAATGAATTTTTAAATGCAACCACACCAAAAACATCATCTATGAAAAAAAAAATTGGACTTTATAAAATTAAAATCCTTTGCTCTGAAAAAGATATTCATTAAAAGTACAATAAGATACCTCTATATACCTATTATAATAGCTAAAATCCAAAAATCTGACAAAAACTGATGAAGATGTGGAACAAAAGGAACTCTCATTCATTGCTGGTGGGAATGCAAAATGGTAAAGCCACAATGGAAGAGGGTCTGGCAGTTTTCTTACAAAGTTAAATATAGGCTTATCATAGAATTCAATAATTGCACTTATAGGTATTTACAAAACTGATGGAAAACTTACGTCACATAAAAACTTCCATGTGAATATTTACAGAAGCTTTATTTATAGTAATTAAAAATTGGAAGCAACTAAGATGTCCTTCAATAGATGAAAGAATAAACAAACTCTGGTACATCCATATAATGGAATACTACTGAGAATTAAAAAAAAAAAAAAAAAAGGTGCTAACAGGCCATGCAAAAATATGAGTGAATTTTAGATACATACTTCTAAGTGAAAGAAGCAGTCTGAAAACAGTATGTTCTGTATGATTACACTTATATAACACCGGAAAAGGCATAGCGACCATATGCACAGCAGAATGAAACACCAGCCCCATGCCAGCTCCACAATTCTTGCTATACTTGAGCCCATCACTGCAGCCACTGTGTCAATCCATCTCGCTGAGGGCCTTTCCCTCTTTCATCAACCTCCACCTTATCAAGTGTGCTAGTTAAGTTTATGTGTCAACTTGGCTGGGCCTGGTTGAGTGGCTGGGCAGCTGGATGTAGTGTTCCCCATGATGAGAATGGTAATCAACCCTATGGTGGTCTGTTTCTTGTGTATAAGGAGAGCCCTTGAGTAATGGTCTCTAGCTTATGGCAAGCTTGAACCCTGCATGTAGCCATGTTGTTGTTCATCAGCCTGCCATGCTCTTCCGACCTTGGGACTTTCAATGGACTTGAATGAATGGCCTGCTGTGTGGTTTGGTAACATCGGGACTGTGCCTTTTTACTTCTCAGCCTTGGGCTTGTCAGCCTCAGCAGCCAGCAGCTGTTTGAGTGAAGAAAAGCCTCTAGCTTCAGTGGGCTGGGGGCAGGAGGCAGAGTGGAAGCCCAAGGCTGAAGGGCTTTTACCCAGTCCCTAGAACCTGGCACTTTGAACTTGGACTTAATGCCTCCAAACTGTAAGAGAATAAACTCCTCTTTGTTCAAGCCATCCTATTTGTGGTATATTCTTGTCATAGCAGCACTAGGTAATCAGAATACCAAGCATGACATCCTTTTTCAGGGAATGGTCCCTTCTGACAACGTGACCAAAGTAGGTGAGATGAAGTCTGGCCATTTTCCCTTCCAAGAAGCATTTCGGCTACACCTCCTCCAGGAACAGATTTGTTAGTTCTTTTAGCAGTCCATGGTACTTTCAGTATTCTCCAACACCACAACTCAAAAGAATCAACTCTTCTTCAGTCTTACTTATTCATTGTCCAGTTTTCACATGCATTTGAGGTGACTGAAAATACCACAGTCTGTGTCAGGTGCACCTTCGCCCTCAAGGAGATATCTTTGCTCTTCAGCACTCAAGAGAGGGCCTTTGCAGCAGATTTGCCCAATTTGATATGTTGTCTGATGTCCTGACTGCTGTCTCCATTGGCCTCAATTGTAGAACCAAGCAATGTGAAGTCTCTGACTTCATTCTTTCTCCATTTATCATGATGCTGCTTATAGATCCATTTGTGAGGATTTTTGTTTTCTTTATATTGAGATATAATCCATACTGCAGACTGTATTCTTCAATCTCCATCAGTAAGTCCTTCAAGTCATCCTCACTTTCAACAAGCAAAGTTGTGTCGTCAGCATATCACAGGTTGTTAATGATTCTTCCTCCAGTCCTGACGGTGTGTTCTTCATACAGTCCAACTTCTCAGGTTATTTGCTAAGCATATAGATTGAATAAATATGGTGAAAAGATACAACCCTGACACACTCCCTTCTTGATTTTAAATCATGTAGTGTCCCCTCATTCTGTTCAAATGACAGCCCCCTGGTCTACGTACAGGTTCCTCAAGAATACAATTAAGTGTTCTGGAATTCCCATTCTTCTTAATGTTATTCACAATTTGTTATGATGCACACAATCAAATGCTTTTGCATAGTCAATAAAACACAAGGAAACATCATTCTGGTATTCTTTGCTTTCAGCCAATATCCATCTGACATCAGCAATGATATCCCTCATTCCACGTCCTCTTCTGAATTCAGCTTGCATTTCTGGAAGTTCTCTGTCAATATACTGCTGCAACCATGTTTGAATTATCTTCAGTAAGATTTTACTTGCATGTGATATTAACGATATTGTTCAATAACTTTCACAGTCTATGGGATCACCTTTCTTTGGAATGGGTACAAATATGGATCTCTTCCAGTCAGTTGGCCAGGTAGCTGTCTTCCAAATCTCTTGGGATAGCTGAGTGAGTGCCTCCACCAGGGTATCCTTTTGTTGAATCATCTCAATGGGTATTCTGTCAATTCCTGAAGCCTCATTCTTCACCAATTCCTTCAGTGCAGCTTCAACTTCTTCCTTCAATACCATTGGTT
>NW_006921765.1:5647016-5662426 GCF_000298275.1 Orycteropus afer afer | reverse complement strand
TCTTTGGAATGGGTACAAATATGGATCTCTTCCAGTCAGTTGGCCAGGTAGCTGTCTTCCAAATCTCTTGGGATAGCTGAGTGTGTGCCTATCACGGGGCATCTATTTGTTGAAACATCTCAATGGATATTTCGTCAATTCCTGGAGCTTTGTTTTCACCAATTCCTTCAGTGAAGCTTCAACTTCTTCTTCAGTACCATTGGGTCTTTATCATATGCCATCTCCTGAAATGGATGAACATTAACCAATTGTTTTTGGTACAGTGACTCTGTGTATTCCTTCCATCTTTTGATGTTTCCTGCATCATTCAATATTTTGTCCATAGAATCTTTCAATATTGTAACTCAAGGCATAAATTTTTTCCTCAGTTCTTCCAACTTGAGAAATGCTGAGTGTGTTCTTCCCTTTTGGCTTTCTAACTCCAAGTGTTTGCACATTTCATTATAGTAATTGGGTTTGTCTGCTCGAGCTGTTCTTTGAAATCTTCTGTTCAGCCCTTTCATCTTGTCATTTCTTCCATTTGATTTAGCTACTCTCAACAGCAAGTTTCAGAGTCTGTTCTGACATCATCCATTTTGGTATTTTCTTCCTTTCTCATCTTTTGAATGACCCCTTGCTTTCTTTGTGGATGATGTTTCTGGATGTCATCCCACAATTCTGGTTTTTTGGTCATTGGTGTTCAATGCATCAAATCTATTCTGTAGATGGTCTCTAAATTCAGGAGGGATATATTCAAGGTCATATTTTGGCTTTCATGGACTTGTTTTAACTGTCTTCAACTTCAAGTTGGACTTGCATATGAGCAGTTAATGGTCTGTTTCACAATCAGCTCCTGGCCTTGTTTAGCTGAAGATACTGAGCTTCTCCATTGCCTCTTGCCACTGATGTAGTCAATCTGATTCCTGTGTACCCCATATGGCAAAGTCCATATGTATAGCTGCTGTTTGTGTTGTTTAAAGAAGGTATTTGCAATGAATAAGTCGTTGGTCTTGCAAAATTCTATCATGAGATCTCCAGCATTATTTCTGTCCCCAAGGCCAAACCTTCCAATTACCGGTGATTTTTCTTTGTTTCCAACTTTTGCATTCCAGTCACCAGTGATAATTAACACATCTTGATTGCATATTCAGTCAATTGCAGACCGCAGAAGTTGATAAAAATCTTCAATTTCCTTATCTTTAGTTTTGGTGGTTGATGCATAAATTTGAATAATAGTATTATTAACTGGTCTTCCTTGTAAGTGTATGGTTATTATCCTATCACTGACAGCATTGTACCTCAGAACAAATCTTGAAATATCCTTTGAGATGATGAATGCCACGCCGTTCCTCTTCAAATTATCAGTCCTGTCATAGTAGATCATAGGGTTGTCTGATTCAAAATGGCCAAAACTGGTCCATTTCACCTCACTGATGCCTAGGATATCAATCTGTATGTGTTCCATTTCATTTTCAACAACCTCCAATTCTCCTAGATTCATACTTCATACATTCCATGTTCTGATTATTAATGGATGTTTGCAGCTGTTTCTCCTCAATTTGAGTCACGCCACATCAGCAAATGGAGGTCTCAAAAGCTTTACTTTACCTATATCATTAAGGCTGGTTCTACTCTGATGAGGGTGCTCTTTCCTAGTCAATATTTTAAGTGCCTTCTGACCTAAGGAGCTCACCTTCCTGCACTGTATCAGACAATGTTTCGGGGCTATTCATAAAGTTGCCCAGTAATGTATCAGATAGTGTTTCTCTGCTATTCATAAGCTTTTCCCTAGCCAGTTCTTTGAGAAGTGGATGGCATCTTTCTTTTTCCTAGTCTGTCTCAGTCTGTAAGTTGCGTTGAAACCTGTGCACCATGTGAAACCCTGCTGGTGTTTGAAATACCAATGGCACAGCTCAAGCCTCACAGCAACGTGCCAGCCACCACAGTATGACAAACTGGCAGACAAGTTCATCTCCCTTAGCTGTTTGAAACCTCTCCTCCCTCCAGGGGATATTTCAGGGATGGTAAAACTATTCTGTATGATACTACAATGGTGGACATATGACACTGTTGTCAAAATCAAAGAACTTTATGGCACAAATAATGAACCTTAATGTATGTAAGTTAAAAAAAAAAAAAAAAAGAAGAAAGAAAATCATTTCAGAGGTTAGAAGACTCCAGGATGAAATTTTTTCAGTGGCAAATGAATCTAACTGTATGACAAATATCATACAAATGTAGGCAGATATATGAAATAACTTTAATGAGGAGGAAAGAGTAAAATGTGCTCACCTAAGTCATTTTGGAAATGAGTATTGATTATAAGTAAAAAAGAACTGCATAAAGGCACTACACTCTAGTTGGTGAAGCTGTTTGCCACAGTGGTAAGGGCTAACAATTCTGAAACTCCTAAGGGCTAACAATGCTGAAAATGAATAAATAAATGGATTGTGGATGGAGAGAGCCAAGTTTCTCACAGTTGGGGTGGGAGGTCACAGACAAGCATGGGGAAATAAAGAGCAGGAAGGCTATAATAATCTATATGGTACTGAATGAAACTTAGAGTTATCAGTATGAACTAATGTTTAGCTTAATATAGATACAGATAATTACAAAACAAATGGTTCTAGATATGTGTATATACAAAGATTTTTATACACACACAGAGTCACTGGGTGGTACAAATGGTTAACATTCTTGGCTTCTAAATGAAAAGGTGCAGGTTTGAAGGCACCTAGAGGCATCTCAGAAGAAAGGCCTGGTGACCTACTTCTAAAAAATTAACCATTGAAAACTCTATGGAGTACAGTTATACTCTGACTCTATGAGTTCACCATGAGTCAGAGCTGACTCGATAGCAGCTGGTTTTTATACACACATGTATTTTTTTTCTCTAGTGAGAGAGTCTAGAAGCTATAATATCCCAGTAACAACAAGCACATCCAGTGACCAAATCTTGGTTTCTAATACCAATCTCCAATAAAAGAAACCAGGACTTTTTGGAGAAGTGGATGATTTTAGGACTGGGACAGGAAAAATACAGGATGTGTCTGCCTTATAGTGCCAGAAAGTAAAGAAGGTGCTCAGAACAAAACAAAACAAAAAAAAAAACAACCTACTACAACACACAACTTATAGGACCATGTCAAAGGGAGGAACACAGGAGTGGGAGCAAATGGAGTGAACTCCCAATGGCCCAAGCTAGAACAATTTGAGCAACAAAAATAAATAATATAGTATTGGATTATAACTGAAAGCATAAAATAAATATTCATGAGTTCCTACTGATATAAATAAATAAGTAAATGAGGGAGAATGACAAATTTCCTATGTAGAAGATTTCCAAATAATTTATGTAGATACTCAGCCCTCCAGGAGGAAGAGATTAACTCTTCACCCACTAAGTGTGGACTATTTATACTCACTTTTTTCCGAAGAGTACAGTACCTAAAGGGAGATAAAAGGTTAACCTGACAAACCAAACTGCTCCTTAGACGCAAGAATGGCCAGACTTCTTCTCACCTACTTTGGGCATGCCAGGAGATCAAGGTTAACATGAACAGTGACAAGTCATGTTGATAACACATATTCTTGATCTGAGAATGGCACTTTACCTTTGGGTAACTCTTGGGTCTTATCATGAGAAAAACATCAGAAAAGTTCAATTAAGGAACATTCCAGAAATTACCTATCAAAATACTCCTTGAAGCATCAAAAACAAAGAAATTCTGAGAAACTATTACAGTCCAGGGGAGCCTAAGGAGATATGATGACTAAGTGTAATATAGGAGCTCTGGTAGCATAGTGCCTAAGGCACTTGACTGCTCACCAGAAGGCTGGCGGTTCAAACTCACCAGCCACTCCTCAGAAGGAAGGTTGGGCAATCCTACTTCCGTAGTGATACTGCCTCAGAAACCCAAGGAGGGGTCGCTATGAGTCGGGGCCGACTCGACGGCAAACAACAACAACAACAACAAGAAGTGTAATATATTCTGGGACAGAAAAAGGGCATTATGTAAAAATCAAGAAAATTTGAAAAAAATATGGGCTTTATAAGGAAAAGGCTTTACAAAAAAGAAAAGAAAGTTATTCTTTGATGGTTACTAAGGGTAGGTAGAAAAGAGAGAGTAAACCACTAACTAGAGGGTGGATACATATTAACATGAGTGAAGGGAGAAAAAAAGCCACTCAGCATCTCACACTGTTAATGGTGTTTCACTCCTTCCATATGTGTTTTACATTTGCCAGGATCCTGGTGTGCATTTTTAATATTAGTTATTTTGTCATCTCATTATAAGTTTTTCAGAAGCATCATTTTAATGGTTGCATGATACTTGTCCATGGCATGGAGATGTTAAGGAAAAAAAAAAGTATGGACTTTACTTAATAATAATGCATCAGTATTGGTTCATTAATTGTAACAGATGCACCATACTAATGTAAGATGTTAACAACAGAGGAAAGTAAGTGTGGTGTATACGGGAACTGTTTGTACTATTTTGCAACTTTTCAGTAAATCTAAAACTTTTAAAACAAAAAGTTTATTTAAAAACATCTGCGTCAGATTATGACTTTCTTTGGTGAAAATCCCCAAAGACTTCCAGGGCCTTCTAGGATGACTTTGGTCTGGCTTCTGTTCACCTTTGTCATGCCTTAAACTCAGTGACTTTTCTGTTTGGTCAATTGGCCAAGCTCATCCCACATCAAGACCTTTGCTCTTGTTGTTTTCTCTGTTTGAAGTCCTCTTTCCACTGGACACTACATGGCTGGCTTGTTCTAGTATCAATTCAAATGTCATTTCATCAGAAAGTCCATCTCTGCCCAGCATTCTCAATATTATCTCTACTATTCCTGTGACTGTATCTTTACAATTTTTCATTTTGATGTTGTTAATGTTGTGTACCGTTAAGTCAAAGGACCTCTGGTAGCATAGTGCCTAAGGCACTTGACTGCTAACCAGAAGTCTGATGGTTCAAATCCACCAACCACTCCTTGGAAGGAAGGTTGGGCAATCTACTTCCGCAGTGATACTGCCTCGGCAGCCCAAGGAGGGGTGGCTATGAGTTGGGCCGACTTGATGGCACACAACAAAAACAACAACTGTTAAGTCAATTCCAACTTAAAATGACTTTATATGACAGAGGAGAAATGCCCCATAGAGTTTCTTAGGCTGTAATCTTCTTGGGAGCAGATCACCAGATCTTTTTTCTCACAGAACTACCAGTGGATTTGAACCACTAACCTTTTAGTTAACAGATGAGTGCTTTATTTTTATGGTGTTATTTCTGCTTAAAATGATTTTTTATTTGCTTGCTATCTATTACCTTCATTGGAATGTATGCTCCATGAGTGCAGAAATCTTGCATTGGTTACTTGCATCCTCCATGCCTATTTCTGTGGCTCCTTATGTATAAACAAACTAACATTTGTTAAGCAGCTATTATGCATATGATACCGAGGTAGTAGGAATACAAAGAGTAGTAAAAACAGCCCTAAGAGTACTTAGAGAATTTGTCATGTAGTAATGGTTAAGAAGCAAAGATATTACTATGAAGACTAAGGTGTGCCTAACCTAAGCCATGGTATTTTCAATTGTCGCATACACATGTGAAAGCTGGACAATAAATGAGGAAGACTGAAGAAGAGTTGATGCCTTTGAATTTTAGTGCTGGCAAAGAATACTGAAAATAACATGGACTGCCAGAAGCACAAAGAAATCTGTCCTGGAAGAGGTGCATTCAGATTGCTCCTTAGAAGCAAAAATGGCCAGACTTCATCTCACCTGCTATGGGCATGTCAGAGGGGACCAATCCCTGAAGAAGAATATCATGTGTGGTAAAGTAGAGGGTCTTTGAAAAAGGGGAAGATCCTCAACGAGATGGACTGACACAGTGGCTGTAATGATGGGCTCAAGCAAGGATAGGGAGGATGGCTGGTGCAAGACCAGGCAGTGTTTCATTCTTTTGTACAAAATAGGGTCACTATGAGTTGGAGCTGACTTGATGGACCTAACAACAACAGGGTACTCAATACAGGCATACCTGGGAGATACAGTGGGTTTGGTTCTACAATACCACAATAAAGCAAATATAGTAATAAAGAGAGTCACATGAAAAATTTTGGCTTCCCAGTGCCTATAAAAGTTATGTTTACACTATCCTGTAGCCTACTAAGTGTGCAATGTTGTTGTTATATGCCGTCAAGTCGGACTCGACTCATAGTGACCCCTCCTTGGGTTTCTGAGGCAGTATCACTATGGAAGTAGGTTGCCCAACCTTCCTTCCGAGGAGTGGTTGATGGGTTTGAACCGCCAGTTGTCTGGTTAGCAGTCAAGTGCCTTAGGCACTACGCTACTAGAGCTAAGTGTGCAATAGCATTATGAAAAAGTTTGAAATATTGTGAGAATTACCAAAATGTGACACAGAGACATGAAGGGAGTACATGGCACTGGAAAAATGGCATTGACAGACTTGCTCGACAGAGGTTTGCCACAAACTTTCAATTTGTAAAAAATTCAATGTCTGTGAAGTGCAATAAAATAAGATATGTTGGTGGAGTATTTCTTTTCATGTATCTAGAGCAGTGAGTTTCCCCCTTACATATCACTTAACTAAGCTAGTTGAGCTAAGCTAAACTAAGCCACATTAAGCAAAACCAAGTCAAGTCAAGTGAAGCCAAACAAATCAAACCATCTCTCTAGCTCTCTTCCTTCAATTTTAATCATTGTTTTATGTTCTAATTATGCTTGGTAATGTTTATTCAAGCCTCAATTTTTTTTCAGTCATTTTTTAGTAATCTAAGCTTCATCAAATTATAGAAAGTAGTATACTGAAACAGGCTTGAGTTTCCTCCTCTCCTGCTCCTTCTAGCTCTCAAAGACAAAAATGCCCCTGTTTTGGTTACCTCGGCCACTCTGTCAGAATATACTACAGATGGGATGCTTGAACAAACAGGAGTGTATTCTCTTACAGTTTGGAGGCTTTAAGTCTGAGTTCAAAGTGCCAGGCTCTAGGGGCTGGGTGAAAGCCCCTCAACCTTGGGGTCCAGCTCTGCCTCCTGCTCCTGGCTCACTGAAGCTATAGGCTTTTCTTCACTCAAACAGCTGCTGGCTGCTGAGGCTGACAAGCCCAAGGCTGATATGTAAAAAGGCACAGTCCCGATGTTACCAAACCACATGACAGGCCATTCTTTCAAGTCCATTGAAAGTCCCAAGGTTGGCAGAGCATGGCAGGATGCTACATGCAGGGTTCAAGCGTGCCATAAGCTAGAGACCATTACTCTAGGGTTCTCCTTTTACACAAGAAGCAGACTACCATGGGGTTGATTACCATTCTCATCATGGGGAATACTACATCCAGCTGCCCAGCCACTCAACCAGGCCCAGCTAAGTTGACAACACAAACTTAACTACCATAGGTGCCTTGGTGTGCAGATGGAGCCACAAAAGAGGAATGTAATCAACAGCGTGGATAACCAAATAAAAAGTAGGTCTGAACAATGGGCAATTGCTTATATTCAGCTAACTCAGTCAATACACCAATATACCATCCAAATACACACAGGAAAGCAGGTAACCCCAGACAAAGGACATTCAAGGAAACAACCTGGCTTGGGAGAACAGAGAGGTAAGTTGACCAGTGAGATAGTTGTGCTGTATGTGCAAAATGTGAGCTAGTCCCATCTGTTATCTGGTCAGGACAGGCAATAGCAGGCAAAGGTTGGATTCAGGCAGGCAGCAAGAGGAAAATTTATGAACAGACCTTTAACTCTGGTCACTTTGTAGCCCAGTAGCTTGGAAATTAGATCCAGATGGATAGTATTTTGATAGCTTCTCCTGACCAAGGAATTTATGCTAATTCTCTGGACTCAAGGGGAAGGAGGCAGCATCTAAAGGCAAGGAGTCCATAATTGCTTCTTAATATGTTTCCAAAATAATTCTGTGTTTTTACTCATTGCCACAGTTGGGGCTGGCACAGTGACTGAGGAAGGAAAAAGTAAATGGGAGCTCAGGGCCTCACTCATTTTGGCATATGCCTTATACGACATTTCCTGGAGCAGAACAGTGAAGAATTTTTGGATGGTTTCCCCAGTCTAGGAACAATTCTGGTTGGAATCTGTAAGATCTTCCTCTATTGGGAAATTTATTAGTTCTTTCTTGGCTCACAGAAACATTTCAAGAAGCCCTAGGTATCAGTACAGATTTTTCTCCCTTCACCTTTAAGTTTTACCATGAGTTAACTACTGGAATAGTTGGGGGATAATCCAACTCTTTGCCATTGGGTCCATTCCGGCTCATAGCAATCCTACAGGACATAGTAAAACAGTCCCATAGGGTCTCTAAGACTGTAAATCTTTACAGAAGCAAATTGCCACATCTTTCTCCCATGGAGCAGCTGGTAGGTTCAAACCACTGACCCTTTGGTTAGCAGCCAAGCACTTAACCACTGAACCACCAGGGGTCCTTTGGGGGATAATAAAGCTTGGTATGGCTCTTCCATTTGAAGACTTCTGAGAATGACGCTACTTCTGGTTATGGATTTGCTGCTACCTACCTGTGTGATCTTGGGTGATCCATTCACTCTCTCTGGACCACAATGCCCTCACCTGTAAATGGAGAGACTAGGATGAGATGACTGTTTAGGTCTCTGTTAGCTCCAATCTTCAGTGTTTCTAGAATCTGCATTGGAAATGGGCTGGCTCTGCTGGAATGTGGGAGAAGGAAAGAGAAGAGTAATTCTTTTCTGAGGAATGTTTTGGGAAGTCCATAGGTTGGCAAGACTTCAAAGACTTGTTTATCCCCAATTTACATCCCAAAGGGCTAGGATTTCACAGGCATACTAGGTAAATTTAGTCTAGGTCTTCACTACCTTTACACATAAGTATTGAGTATCTACTATGTGCCAGGCCCTGTCCTGAAAGTCCTGCTTCCATATTGAGACATCAGGATAAAGAAATGGCACAAAAGAATAACATGAACAATGTCAAGTAGTGAACAGTACAAGGAGGGCTTCTACTCTATCTATTTAGTGAGGCCAAGCTTCCAACAACAGCCTGCTCAGTAACTCAGAATCTTGCACTGTGACCCAGTGCCCATCCTCTTGCCTAATCCCAACCAATAAATCATCCCTTAATACTCATGTTCACCCAAAACTCTTGCAATGCTTGAAGACTCACAAAAGGAGAAAGATTATGTTCATTTATCTTCCAAAATTTACAACAAGAGCATTTTAAGACAGTGGTAGGGAAGGGTGGAAGAGGCTTTGAAATGTCACTTTTGTTTAGGAGCTATGAATGTTAACTTCTACTAAGAGAAGGTTGTAGTCAATCATGCTAAGAAGCAGTTCTGCCCTCTCTGCATACTCCCTCCAGTTGCCTATCATGGTCCAGCAATGCAAATATATTGCTCATTAAGTAGCTTGAGACAATGGCATAGAGTTTTAGTTTCACCTGAAGAAAATGGGGAACCAATTGAAAGGATGGAGATTATGTTAACCAGTAAACATATGAAGGGATCTACTTTGTGAAGAGATCTACCTTGTGTCAAGGGACCTTTTCTTAAGAAGAGGAAGGTGCACCTGGGTCTTCTGTGACCACTTCCAAGTTCACATCTGAGCTTTGGGAAAGGCACTCATTCACTCCAGGCCCACTGTCCTCCCAAGCATTGACTCCAGTTGGCTGCTGAGATCCTCTGAGGGAATGACATCAACACTGTCCCTCTCCTGCTTGGTTTCATTTATCTCTTAAACATACCATCCCAGCTCTGGGGCCTTTATCTACACACCAGTCTCATGTAATTAAGTCCAACTGAGCCAATGATCTGATCTTTGATGTTTCCAGCTACTGTTCATGTCTTTAGAAATGAATTTCTGCTATTCCACAGCACTCAGCATGTTTGACCTAATGGGCTGGCCCTTCCTTGCTTTGCTCTGTGATTAGGCACTGTGCATGTTATTAATTACAGCTAAATTCTGTATTTTAAAAGCCTACAATTTTGGACTGAGGCTGCAAGGAACAACATTTGGTATGTAATGGTTACATCTGCTTTCACATGGGGGTGAAGAATAGAGTAGGACAGTGGGGGAGGACATTAGACACCATAGGATTGAAGCCTGCAAGCAGCATCATTAGACAAATTGTCCCTGTTTGGAGGCCTGGGGGTGGTGGGGACAAAGGGGTCAATCACCAGTATGCAATGTGGGGCTTCCTAATGCCTCCTGTCTGTCTGTGTCACTCCCAAGAACAAAGAGACTGATTTCTGGATGAATGGGAGCTGGTCATGGTGGAGGTAGGGAGTAAAAAGAGAGTAACTAATAGGTCAGCTCATGAAACGTTTTGTAAGCCAGACATAGGAGTTTGAACTTTATTCTGTTGGCAGTGGGAAGTCATTTGAAACCAGGAAATGATCACTTCAGCAGCTGTGTGGGTAACAGATTAATGAGGAAAGATAGGAAGCTTGGAGATCACTGAAGGGGCCACAATAGTCAAGCAAGCAAATGAAGAGGAAACTATTTAGTAGGCAGAATTGAATGGACTTGTTGACTGGGCAAAGAGGGAGAGGAAGGAGTGGAGTTGATGTCATGGCAGTGACTTTGGCTTGAGAATTCGGATTGATGGATGGTGTTAATACCCTGAAGAAGAAATTCAGTAGGAGGAAGGGATTTGAGAAAGGGAGTCAATGACAGGTTTTCTTTGGGACAGACTGGGTTAGAGATAGTTAGAGATAGTTGGGGATCCCCAGATGGGGCTGTCTAGTAGACTGGTCATACAGGCTGAAGCTGTGGAAAGAGACCTGACTAGAGACACAAGTAAGGGTGCCATCAGCTCCAAGGTGATAGTGGATATCATAGGCAAAGATGAAATTATCTAGGAAAGAAAAGCTGTAAGGAGTGTAACATCTAAAGGGCCAGCAGAGTTAGCAAAACTCCTGAAGAGAAGATGTCATTAATACCCTAGATCTCACTCTGTCACTCATCCCAGGCCCAGTCATGGGAAGAATGCCCTCTTACCTTGGAGCCTCTAACTCCCCAGGACAACTGGGCTGGCTCTTGAGAATGGCCCCACCAATGTAGAACTTCTGTAAAACACTAACCAGAGTTTAACAAATTTGTATCTGCAGATGTTGTTTTGTTTTGATGGAGATAGGGGTTTCTGAGAGTTCTCTAAGAACTGCCCTGGCAGTCTGGGGATACATATTCTAAGGGCTTTGATATCTCAGGGTCCAGAAACTCTGATAGTGGTCCTGGACTCTTCTGTTCACCTGGACTTGAGAGGCTATCTGTGCTTGCCTAGACCAAAGATGTGTGTGGGTCTATATGCAGCCCAGTGCTGCTCCTAACACTATATGGTATCCTTTTTTAGTAGTGTGACTTTTTTAAGGGAGTCCCTGGGTTGTGCAAATGGTTAACATGCTCAGCTACTAACTGAAAGGTTGAGTTCAAATACACCTAGAGGTACCTTGGAAGAAAAGCCTGGTGATCTACTTTTGAAAAACCAGCCATTGAATGAAAACCCTATGAAGCACAGTTCTACTCTGACACAACAGGATCACCATGAATCACAGGTGACTCATTGGCAATCAATTTTTTAAATAAACTTTTTAAGATTTCACCATCCCATCTGATATCTTAATCTTCACTCTGGAGAAAGGATGTTGACATTAAGCACAATGCTGGGTGTTTTTTTTAAAATTTTTATTGTGATTTGAGTGAAAGTTTACAGAGTAAATTCATTTTCCATACAGCAGTTCACATATACTTTGTCTCATAACATCAACTGCAATTTCCTGCAGTGAAACAGTTCTCTTCCATTTCTTCCCCATAGTTACCTCTTCCCTCTGTCTTTCCCTCCCACGTACTCCTGCCCCCTGAGCTCTCTAGCTGTGCATACACAGTCCTTCTATTCTAACATGATTGATCTCTCCAAGGAGTATATCTACTTAATGAAAATATTCAGCTCATATTCCTGTCTTTTATTTGGCTGGAAGCCACAGGAGTGGGTTCAATTCCAGACCTGAAGGGCAGCTACAGGAGTTGGTTCAATTTCAGATCTGAAGGGCAGCTAGGGGCCATAGTCTCAGTGGTTGCAGGCTCTATCAGACCAGCAAACCTGGGCCCCCCAGCACATTGTTCTCCCACTCTATCCGGGATCTCCTACAGAGATCCCCCTCCCAGTGGTTGACAGTGGTAGCCGGGCACCATCAAGTTCTTCTGGTCTCATAGTCATATAGGCTGAGGATTACATGGTGTACCAGTCTCTTGGACTAATTGTTTCCATGTGTCTTTGTTTTTTTTCATTCTTCTTTGCTCTGGATGAGGAGAGAACCATCGTTGCATCTACATGGCCACTTGCAAGCTTTTAAGATCCCAGTTGCTACTCACCAAAGTAGGATGTGGAACAATGTTTTGGTGTAGTATGTTATGCCAATTGAGCTTGATGTCCCCTGCAACGCTGGTTGTTTTTCCATCTATTATCTCATTTAATTCTCTTTACCTCTTTGGAAAGCTAGCATTATTAACCCCTTTTACAGATGAGAGAACTGAAATTAGCAAGCTTAAATGACCTATCAAAGGTCCCAGAGATTGTGATTAGCTTTTCACTGTTATGCTGTGAATATTCACTCAGTTGCTACTGGGCGAAATGTTGAAGGAGTGACAGTATTGGTGAGGGAAGACAAAAAACCTATGAGCAACTGGGCTTTTCCAGAATGATTCCCATGGAGCCCTGTTGGACCAGAAGCAGGATGGGGCTGATTCCAGGAACAGTTGGATTTTTCACAGTGATTAGAATGAATTTATCCTTTTACTCTTCTCTGTGATGGGGAGGGAGTGGCAGTGGCCTGAGTATCCAGACACCCTGAAGCTCAGGGAATGTTCTGGGACAGACGATTAAGATTCCTGTTAACACTAAAATCTGCTCTGTTACTGCGTCATTGTTAGACCCTGAGACCCAGGCAGACACCCCATGTCCATGTTCCAGCTTTAGAGAGCTTCTGAATCAGGCTCCGCTACACCCACCACAGGGAACTTATCATCTCATTATAAAAGATAAGGCATATTTTTTCAATATGGTTATATGTGGTAATGAAGCATGCAGAAAACCACATAAGATAGATGGCAGCTTTCACTAGTGAAGCTGAAAACTTGGTTAACTTAATAGTCTATTTATTACATTCACTCTCTGAAGTTACAGCACCTGATTAATATCTCCCATCTTCTCCCTTGCTATACAATTAAAACTAGTAATATGTGATTGCACAAGCTGACTCCAGCACAGATGGGCACAGAATTGGAGGATGAGATAAGACCTGGATAAGGACTTTTCTTCCTGGGTCTTGGTGATGAGACAGATCCCTTGCAGATTAAATGACAACTGCTTCTACGGGAGTGACCTTATGGAATTAAATGAATGTGAGGAGAAAAGAATCCTTCCACTGTCTCTATCCTGGTCTTATCCATTCCCACACCTTCCAGAAGGAGAGTGGCAAAGTTTGCACAGAATAGCGATTTCTGGGAAAGATATTTTGCTTTCTGACAAAACGGAAAGGAATGCATGAGAACTTGCTGGTGCTGCTCTTTCCTCCTTCCTATGTTGAATGTGGATGTGATGCTTGAACTTTGGCAGCCATCTTGTGATTATGAAGGTACCATGGTATGGAAGGTGGAATAGTAAGACGGAGAGAGGCTGGGTTCTTGATTACATTACTAGTCTAGTAGACCAACCCTGAGACCATATACTTCTGATCTTTTTGTTAAGTAAACAAGTAATGGACACACTGTAAGTATGTCCTTATGGTTTAAGCCACACTTAGTAGTGTATTGTGTTACTTGCAGCTGAAAATCACCCCTAAATAATACAATGGCTACCATTTATCATGTGTCATGCCCTTTGCCAAGTGCTTTATGTACTTAGCTTTACTACATCCCTATGGGGCAGGTACTAGTATTACCTCCATTTTCAAAATGAGGACTTGCATTTAAGTGTATTAAGGTCATACACCTAAGGTTTCAAAGAACAGAATTAGGATTTGAACACAAGTTCTTCTGACTCTAGGGAGTTAATACTATTAACCTGGATATTCTGTGACTTCTTACATGGCTCACTAGGATCTCAGATGATCCCTGGGAATAAGTGTTGCTCAGAGTCTGGTTGACTTAATAGTGCTCAGCCTAAATCAAGGGTTTTGTCCTCATGATCCACTGAAATAAACTGAAATTTAGTCAAATTGGTGATTTGACGTAGAATACTAAACCTTCTTCTCCATAGCCAAATAAGCCAGCCACATTTTTTTATAGGTTGGAATTAGTAAGAGTAACCTAACTTCCCTGCCAATTGGATAGCAATGAGTGACACAGATGCAGAGAGCAGGGCCTACAGCACTTTGTTAGAAGTTAGAAGCCCTGGCTAAGGCTGTGTGGAGCCCATCATAGGGCATCTCATTACTCAAGGACAGAGCAGAAAGCATTTTCTTCCAAGGCTTCTGAGAACTCTGAGAAACACTAAGATGGCTTTGAAAACTGGGTCTAGTTCTCCCAGTAACAATTTTACTGCCTCTCCTGGTAGCATAGTGCCTAAGGCACTCAACTGCTAACCAGAAGGCTGGCAGTTCAAATCCACTAGCCACTCCTTGGAAGGAAGGTTGGGCAATCTACTTCCGTAGTGATACTGCCTTGGAAACCCAAGGAGGGGTTGCTATGAGTCGGGGCTGACTCAATGGCACATAACAATAACAACAACCTGGTTGGAGAAAATATTCTAAGTTTGCAGTTGTTCTTTGATATGAATGTCCCTAAAATGTGTGAACTACTTGAGACTATTCCCAGTTCCCCAAATTGCCTAGCTCTGTGCCAGCCATGTAGCAGATGCTCAACAAATACCTGCGCCTTTATGAACAGCCAGGGCAATAGAAAAAAAGAAAGTAATACTAGTATTTCCCAATGAAAAGGCAAAAGAAAAAAACCAGACTGCTCTCTTGGTAACATGTGCCAGGCAGTGGATTTAGCAAGGGACCATTTATTGATTCTTTCTCATTTGCCCTGCCTGCACTCAACTCTTCTAGTAGAGATATATATCTCCTTGGAAACCTTATGGGCCAGTTCTACTCTGTCCTATAGGATCACTATGAGTCAGAATCAGCTCTACGGTAACTGTACATATCTATATTTATATGCATATATGTGTGCACATATGTGTACATATATGTATATATACATATACATAAAAATAGGTATAAATAAATAAATATAATAAGGAACTCTGGTGGTGCAGTGGTTAAGGCATTCAGCTGCTAATCCTAAGGTCAGTGGTGTGAACCCACCAGCTGCTCCGTGGAAGAAAGATGAAGCAGTCTGCATCAAGATTTACAGCCTTGGAAATCTTTGCCATGAGTATGAGTCAGAATCAACTCAACAGCAGTGAGGGTTTTTTTTTTTTTT
>NW_006921765.1:5602867-5646916 GCF_000298275.1 Orycteropus afer afer | reverse complement strand
AATATATTATCTATATAATATATATTCTATCTACCTCTCTATAGAATACATATTCTCTCTCTCCTTCTCTCTAGTCCCTGGATGGTGTGGTGCAAATGGTTAACATGCTTGGCTGCTAACCCAATGGTTGGCAGTTCAAGTCCACCCAGGGGTACTTCAGAGAAAAGGCCTGGTGATCTACTTCTGAAAAATCAGCCACTGAAAAATCCCATAGAACAGAGTTTACTCTGACACACATGGGGTCTCCATGAGTAGGAATTGAGTCTATGGCAACTTTTTTTGTGATCTATCTATCTATGTATCTGTGTCTCTCTCTCTCTCTCTCTCCATATATTGAAAGAGAGAAAGAAAGAGAGAGAGAGGGAGCCCTGGAGGTACAATGGTTAAGTACTTAGCTACTAACTAAAATGTTAGTGGTTTGAACCCACCAGCTGCTCCATAGGAGAAAAGACCTGGCAATATGCTCCTATAAAGATTGTTGTTGTTATGTGCCATCGAGTCGGGACTGGCTCATGGCGACCCCTCCTTGGGTTTCCGAGGCAGTATCACTACGGAAGTAGATTGCCCCATCTTCCTTCCGAGAAGTGGCTGGTGGGTTTGAACCACCAGCCTTCTGGTTAGCAGTCAAGTGCCTTAGGCACTATGCTACCAGAGCTCCCCCTATAAAGATTTACAGCCTAGGAAATCACATGGGGGGAGTTCTACTTTGTCATATAGGGTTGCTATGTGTTAGAATAGACTGTATAGCACTCCTCTCTCTCACACACACACACACACATATACATACACACACATATACAAACATATGTACATACACCCATCAGCAAACCAAGAGTCTTGGCAACACAGCTAATTGTCTTTCTTTTTTCCCTCCCAGCCTATTCAAGCATTATTCCTCAGGAGGTAGAGGAGTCTCCCCCTCCCTCCTACACCCTCCAGGGCAGAAACTGTCTAGGAGGGGAAAAATATCAGAATAAACATATGTAAGAACTGGGGTTTCAACATCCCATGAAGATTAACTTATCTTCAGTAATTGCCTTAACTAGGGGATTTTTAATGCTTTTCAAAGTTTCTTAAAGGAGGAAAATATGCAGAGTGAATCTTATAGCAGCCAACAGAGGAGATACTCAGAGGGGAAAAAAAAAGGTACCAAGCATAAGAAGCCCATAGCTAGGAAATTTTAAGGCACTGATTCTAGGGGATTTAATAAGAATGTAATTTGTATAATTAACCATTCATCAATGTCAATTTCATTAAATGAATGCCAGAAATATTACCTTCAGCAGCACGACCTAACAAGATTGGAATATATTATATGAAAAATGAACACTTAGAGGCTCCCCCCCTGCTCTGTCTGTCACAGCAAGATTTGCAAGGCTGAGAAATAATTTAAAGGGTAGTAAATGAAACCCACTAAGGCAAATGTGTGCATTTTGGTAACTAACCTCCGCCTTGATGTATGAGAATTCATGTCAAAACGTTTTCCTGCAGCAATGACTAAAGGGACTTGTAGCTCTCTCCCAGGTGACAAAAGGTAAGATATAATGTCAAGAGTTTTCTGAAGGTACTCATTGTCCCCTGTTTGGATATAGCTTATTTTTTCTAGAGGGGGTAATTTGGATTGAAAACTCAAAGTGGTGGGATTTTGTGTCCAGGATTTGCTGATACCTCCTAACACCTCTAGGGTAGTCTTGCACTGAATCTATCTGCCCAGGATAGTGATGATTGATACTGAATAGAAGGAAATCCTTTTAAGTTTTGTTCACATTATTGCCTACCATCATTAAAGGAGAAAGAGGCTGGAGATGGGTGAGCTGATGAAATATTTGTGAATAGGACTTCTTTCCAAAGTTGTTCATGGGGGAGACTGTTTATAAGGATTTACTCATTTCAATTCACCATGGGAAAAGTGGAGGAGTGAGGAGGCAATAGTGTGCCCATGTGTGTGCCTGTGGGGATGTATGCACATATACCTCCACTCACACACACACACTCACATCTACTCACACCCTCACATACACACTCACACACAAACACTCACATACACATACATACCAGATCAATAGTATAAACAGTAGATCAATGTCTATGATTTGCAAATTGTTGTCACTGGAGCCAGTACTGTGCCCCACGCATAGTAGGTGCTCAATTATTATTTGTTGAATAGAATTTCTCTTAGTGCTAATCCTACTCCCATTTTCTTCTATTGCAGGGCACTGCAGGGCTAATAATATCAAATCAGTATTCCTGAGGAACCTGCCTTTTAGAATCCCAGGTCCTGAGAGACAAGAAATATTTTGCAAGCAAATCAAATGTATTTTAAACAATGAAATCATGCAACAGAAAGATTTCTCACAATGTTTTTAATGCATTAGATTTCAAAAGTCACACAATTCAGCAGGAAGAAAGAAAATACTAGTTTGGGAATCAGGAGACCAGCTGTCAAGATTGAAGTAAATCTTTATAGTCATTTCCAGAATTAAAGTCTATGTTATCTGTTATTTGATGCAAAACAAAACAAAAATCTCCCTTCCCTAACAGCTAAACTGGTCATCTCCAGGACCTGGGTGAAGGATGAGTGGGCCTCACGATGCTGGGGTGGGGCATGCACCCAAATTCTCTGCAGTAGGCCTATGGGTTCTGTGAGACTCAAAATCATTTGAGTCTATTTCTGAAACAGCTTGTGAATGCACACCTTCTTCTCCATCCCTATAGCCACTCTCTCTTCTTTCTGACTTTGACTGGGTGACATTGAGCAGGTGACTTACCCTCTCTGAATCACAGTTCTTTATCTATAAAATGAAGATAATAGCATTCCTCTCCCACAGTTGCTGTCAGGGTAAAATGAGATGCACATAAAGCATCTGGCCCAGTGACTCCTCAATACAGGATGTTGAATCAATGTTCATGTTTTCCTTCTACTCCTCTGTGGGGTCTTTTCCCACGCAATGGGCAGTGATCTCTCAGTTATGGGCTTCTCTGTCAGTCTTCTAATAGAAGAAATCTGGTAAATTGATTCACCCTAAGATATTATGGAGCTCTGGTAGTGTAATGCCTAAGGCACTTGACTGCTAACCAGAAGGCTGGCGGTTCAAACCCACCAGCCACTCCTCGGAAGGAAGATGGGGCAATCTACTTCCATAGTGATACTGCCTCAGAAAACCAAGGAGTGGTTTCTATGAGTCAGGTCCGACTCAACGGCACATAACAACAACAACAAAGATATTATGGAAGTCCCTGAGTAGTGCAAATGGTTAACGTACTTGGCTGCTAACTGAAAGACCGGAGGATCAAGTTCACCTATAGATGCCTGGCAAGGAAGCCTGGTGACCTTCTTCTGAAAAAATCAGCCATTGAAAACCTTATAGAGCACAGTTCTAGTCTGACACACATGGGATCGCTGTAAACTGAAATTGACTTGATAGAAACTGATATGATTTTTAAAGATATCATGAAGTCACTACGTTACCCTTTATGGGTGTAGGTATTTTAAGAACATACAGCAGGGACAAGTTAAATTTTAAGATAAAAAAAGAACTATTAAAAAATATTTTTGAACTTTTTATTATACTTTGGGTGAAAGTTTACAGAGCAAATTAGTTCCCCATTCAACAATTTATATACATTTTTGTTTTGTGGCATTAGGTGCAACTACCAGCCACTCCTCGGAAGGAAGGTTGGGCAATTGACTTCCGTAGTGATACTGCCTTGGAAACCCAAGGAGCGGTCACTATGAGTCAGCTCTGACTCAATGGCACATAACAACAACACCAATGTGACACTCCTCTTTCCACTTCCTCCCTGGGTTCACCTTTTTGATGTGTAGTTCTTTCCTGCTAGTTCTTGACTTCCGAGCTTTCTTTTTGGGCAAATGTTGCCCTTTGCTTTCGTATGTTTGATTGTACTGAGAAGTACATCCTCCTTGGTGTTATTGTTCATTTTATAGGCCTGTCTATTGTTTGGCTGAAATTTGATCCCTGGAGGTGGATTCAATTCTAAGCTAGAATGGTGTTGAAGGGCCACAGTCTCAGGGGTTCCACTAGTCTCTAGCAGACAGGTCAGTCTGGTCTTTTTTTTATGATTTTGAATTTTGTTCCACATTTTTTCCTCCCTCTCTCTCCAGGACCTTCTATTGTGATCCCGATCAGAGTGGCTGATAGTGATAACCAGGCACCATCGGTCTCTTTTGGTCTCAGGGTAGTGAAGGCTGTGGCTCCATTCCTCCTTGGGACTAATTGTTTCCTTGAGTTTTTTTTTTTCACTTTTAGTTGCTTTAGATGGGGAGATACCAATAGTTGCATCTTAGATGGCTGCTCACAAGCTACTCAGCAAAGTAGGATATAGAACATTGTCTTTGTGGACTATATTATGCCAGTTGAACTAGATGTCCTGAGAGACTATCGTCCTCATTCTCCAAGCCCAGTGACTCATTCCCTCCAGGTGTTTGGTTATGGCTAAGATGTTTTCAGAACTTTGCTCCCAATATGCACTATTCTATCTTTATATATATATTTGCAGCACATGCAAAAACATATGTAGAAATATCCTGTCAAACCTACATATACTCATAAGTATACTCCCATTTGCCTTCCACATCTGTGCAGCTTGCATGTCTACCTGTGTATCTACTTATAGATACTGTTTGTTATTACTATTACTGCATGACTGTGTATGTAATAAGGAGCTCTGGTGGCACAGTTAGTAAGGCATTTGGCTGCTAACCACAAGGTTGGTGGTTCAAATCCACCAGCTGCTCTGTGGGAGGAAAATAAGACTTCCATAAAGGTTTATAGCCTTGGAAACCCAAGGGGGTTGCTATGAGTTGGAATGGACTCACTGGCACTGGCTTTGGTTTTTTTTTTTGGTTCTGTGTATGTAATAGTATTTATCATTGATGTCTTTTGCTCTTGTATACCCCCAAGTGTCTTTCTTTGCCTTGGTCATATTGTGCTGACCTCCCCTTACTGTATATTGCCTTTTCCTTCATTTGAGTTAATATATGTCTACTCTCTAATTAGTGATTTACTCTCCTTTTCCCTCCCATCCCTGGTAACCATCAAAGAACGTTTCTTTCAGTGTATAAACATTTTCTTGACTTTTAATAACAGTGGTCTAATACAATACTTGTCCTTTTGTGATTGACTTATTTCACTCAGCATAATATCCTCCAGGTTGATCTGTTATGAGATGCTACATGGTTCTTCACTATTCTTTAATGTTGCATACTATTCCATTGTGTGCATATACCATAGTTTGTTGATCCATTCCTTCCTTGATGGATATTTAGGTTGTTTCCATCTTTTTGCTACTGTGAGTAATGCTGCAATGAACATGGGTGTGCATATATCTACTCATGTCACGGCTCTTATTTCTCTAGGATATATTTCCAACTAAAAAAGAGAACATCTGTGGAAAATGGTATGGTGCTTTCTTAAAATATCTGGAAACAGAAATGCCATATGATCCAGAAGTCCAACTACAAGGTAAACATTCCAGAGAAATAAGAGCCGTAACATTAGCAGATATACATACACCCATCGTAGCACTATTCACAATAGCAAAAAGGTGGAAACAACTTAAATGCCCATCACCACAGGAATGGATCAACAAACTATGGTATATGCACACAATGGAATTCTACACAATATTAAATCATGACTCTGAAACATCTCATAGCATGGATGAACTTAGAGGACATTATGCTAAATGAAATTCATCAATCACAAAAGGACAAATATTGTATGAGACCATTATTGTAAATAACCAAGAAAAGGGTTTCTCAGACACACACACAATACACACACACACACACACACACACTATGATGATTATCTATGGTGGGTGGGGGAGGGGAAGTAAACCGCTAACTAGAGAGTAGACACTATTAACTTGGGTGAAGGGAATTAAAAAAAAAAAAAAAAAAAGATTACAGCCTAGAAAACCTGTGGGACCACTTCTGCTGTCTCACATGGGGTCATATTAGTTGAAAACTGACTCAACGGCAACCAACAACAACCTGCTATGCCAGAGGACCTACTGAAATATGAATGTGACCTACGACACCCAGCCCTGGCAGTTTGTAAAGGAGAAACAAGGTTTGAAACATATAGAACTAGATGCTAGTCCTTGAGAAATTCTACCATCAGAACACAGGACTCATTTCTCATTGATGCCCAGTCAAGAGGGAAATTCTCTCCTATCAAGAACATAAACCAAAACCAAACCAAGCCCACTGCTGTCAGGTTGATTCTGACTCATAGTGACCCCCACAGGGGTTCCAAGGCTATAAATCTTCACAGAAGTAGATTGTCTCATCTTCCTTCTGTGGAGCAGCTGTGGGTTTGAACTGCCAACCTTCTGGTTAGCAGTCAAATGCCTTAGGCACTATGCCACCAGAGCTTCTCAACTTAAACCAAAAATATCGATATCCCTGAAGTCATCTTAAAACTGAGCAACAGTTTAACTTAACTAATAAAAAGAGTCTGCTTTGCGCATAATGCTCTTTAAAGAACTATTTATATGGAAAAAAAATAAATTAAAAGAACTCTTGATAGAAGTTCAGGTATCTTTCCAAGAGATATTTTTAGGGATGGGAATGATTATCAAGCCCTTTGATCCAAAATATATAGATACCATGTCCCAAATTTTCCAACCCCTAAATTGTGACACAGGTGTGTTTTTGGAGCCAGGTCCAATGGCAAGAAAGCAATCTGAGAGATGAGGTGTTATTCTGAATTCCTTGAATGTTGGCATATCTTGATGGCTTGTCAGTAAAGGGGAGAGGCTCTTTGACGTCAGAAGAACTCTATGAAAAAAGATTTCCTGTGCACAAGGGAAACACTTCCCTATGTGGCTCAGAGCAGTAGGCCTGAGGCATCCAGTGTTTTTTTATACACACGGATCCTGGGTGAGTCTGGGCAAGTCAACAGACCTCGCTGTGCTTCTGTTTCTTATTTGCAAAATGGGGGAGTAATGGTACCTATCTGAAAGAGCTACTGGGAGGACAGCAGGAGATTTCGCATGTAATGCTCTGAGCACATTGCCTGACACCTAGTAAGTGTTCAATAAATGTTAATGATTAGCCAGAGCACAGGGACCATAGAGGCCTCAGGATGTGGATCTAAAGCACAAGAAAGAGCTGAAAATAAGTGTGCTGACATCAGCCCCTTTTTCATTTTGCCCAGAGCAGTGAAAGCCTCCAATTAGGCTCCATTCAGCAGGATCGGCAGCCTCCTCCCTCAGGAGGCAGACTTGCTTACAGAGTGGAAACAGGAGAATTCAGAAAACACTGGCCAGGTCCCAGGACAGTGTAAGGCTGTGCTATCTTCCGTTTGTGGGGGTCAGGTGGCTCCTGTGTGACCACTGTCAGGGATCGTGGAGAGTTGGTGCAGCCTCTGAAGGCCTTCATGGGGCAGTGTGTGCCTGAGCCCAACGTCTGGCTCTGGGCCTCTGGGCCTTCCCTTCTTCCTGCTGAAGGCAGCTCAGCGTGCAGTGGCCTTGCTCACTGACAGCTGTGGGCTGAGTGGAGCCTGATGCCTAGTCAGGTAACAGCTTCCAGGTGGGGAGATCTCAGGAGAGGGCCTCAGGCAGGACTGCTCAGAGCCCCAGAACAGGACACTTTCTGTGCAGGGCTGGAGGAAAGAGCCAGGGCTGGCTGGATGAGGAGTGAGGAGTCTCTTCCCAGCTCTAACACTGCCCAGCTGTGAGACTATGGGAAAGCACCTAACCTTTCTGGACCTATTTCCTCTAAATGAGGGAGTGGGACTAGACCCAGGGCTTCCAAAGCTGTTATTTTAAACAGCAAAATCTTTTTCACCAATTAGATCTTTATACCAAATTGAAAGAAGACCCTGGGTAGTATAAAAGGTTATGCACTCGGCTGCTAACTGAAAGGCTGGGGGTTTGAATCCACCCAGATGTGCCTCAAATGACAGCCCTGGTGATTACTTCTGAAAAATCAGCCATTGAAAGCCCTATGGGGCACAGTTTTGCTCTGACACACATGAGGCTTCCATGAGTTAAAATTAACTCAAAAGTAACTGGTGGTAGTAGCAAGTAAGGGACTGAAACATAAACTCACATAAAAGCTGGGGAGGAAGTGGGAAGAGAGCTGTCACACTGTGGGAAATTGCAGTCAATGTCATGAGACAAAGTGTATGCGGACTGCTGTATGGAAAATGAATTTGCTCTGTAAACTTTCACCCAAATCACAATAAAAATAAAAAAAGAAAAAACATAACAGCAAAACTTTTGGGTTAAATTGGTTTTCCACTATTTCCACCAAACCAAAAACCAAACTGTCATTGAGTAGATTCTGACTCATAGTGACCCCCAAGGTCTGTAAATCTTCATGGAAGTAGATCACCCCATCTTCCTTCCACGGAGTGGCTGGTGGGTTTGAAATGCTGACCTCCTGGTTAGCAGCCAAATGCATTATCTGCCACACCATCAGAGCTCCACAATAGTATTTAATATACCTCCACAGATCCTCAGGCTCTGAGGAAGAATATAGAAATCATCAGCATAAATGATATTTAAAGTTCCTCGTGTTGATAAAATTGGACCAAATGAATTATTTTTTGAATAATTTTCTACTATGCCTAGAACATGTTGTTGTAGTTGTTGTTAATTGCCATAAGATTTTCAAGGCTATGACCTTTTGGAAGGAGATCATCAGGCCTATCTTCCACATGCCTCTGGGTGGGTTCAAATCTCCAGCCTTTTGGTTAGTAGTTGAGCTTTAACTATCTGTGTTACCCAGGCTACTAAACCATAATGATCCATAAATGCCCACTAATTAGTGAATACATGGATAAATTAATGAAATAATGCTAAACATTAAAAAAGAAAAGAAAAAGCCATCAGTCTAGAGATATCCTTAGAATACATGAAACCTGACTCTGGACATTTATGAGTCAGAAAGCCTCTGTAGATGGATGGAGGAGAAACTTAAAGTGAAGGGAGAAAGAACCTCTGCCAATAAGTGGGGACTGGAGGGAAAGAAGTTTATGGAGTCAGGGAGTTTTTTACAAACCCCAGGAATGGTGCCCGAGGAACCACAGAGAAGGACCATTTCCTTGGATTGAGGACAGCATGGGTGAAAAGCTACTGCATGGAGTGGAGGTAGAAGTAGGGGGACCAAGGGTAGTGAGGCTTTCTACATGGGGACTAGAGTCAGCATTCATCCAGTGTGAGATGCTGTGTGGAAAGGCTAACCTGAAGGATAGGCTCCCAGAAACCCTGACTGCAGAGAGTCTCCATCAGGTCCCCAGGGGTGTGAAGTGACACTCCCCCACATATCACTGAATGATTTGGGTGCAACTGCTCTGAGCAGCCAGGTCACTAGGGGAAAACTACAAGTCACCCTGACATCAGTGAGGAAACACTCATCATCATAAGCAAGAGATCAGGATGAGAAGGAAATGACATGTCACAGCATTTTAATTCAACCATTGTATTGGGGGACATTTTAATTAAGGTTTATCTATTAACTATTATGACTGTAATCCTGAGAAGTGCCAAGCCTGCCCTGGCAGGGCAAAGAGAGGAGGAGAACAGAATGTTTCATAATTAAAATAATTATTAATTTAATCACATTGAGATTATTGTTGCTATTATTATGTACTGGGGCAGACCCCTATCCTGCATGGTCTCATCAGCTTGAGTGGAAGTGGAAAGTGTAGCAGTGCCTGGGAATTCCTGCTTCCTCTTCCAAGGCAGTATTTGGTCTCCTTCCTGTAAAATTTCTACCCCCAGTTTTCCTTTGAGAAGTTCTCCAGCACAGAATCTGCTTTATGATAGATGTGAGAAAGTTTCTGTGAGGGTATGTCTTGTCGTTTGAGTGCATGTTCTCATGTACTCCCACTCCCCTAAGGAGAGCTGGTAACTCCTTCCCTTGTTTCCAGGAGCTCTGAAAACACCTCTCCAGGCCTTATTGCACTGTACTTTTTCACATGTCCCCTTCCCCACTAGACCATCTTTATATCTTCTTCCACAACTCTTTTCATCCTCACATCTACAGGGCTGAGTCTAATAGTGCTTCAGAAAGGAGGAAGGGAGGGAGCAGGGAAGGAAAAACAGAGGAAAGAAGACTAGGAGGAGAAGAGAGTGAGATGAAGGCTAAGAATTCTGTCCATGTGAGGATCTTTGGTGGCCTGGACCATGAACTTTTCCATCTTCCCATGTGCCTTACCTCCCAGTGATCCAAGCCATCAGTACCCTCTTTCCCCTACCCACCCACACAAACAAACATAAACAACCTGGTGTATCTTTCCATTGATTATAGATGTAAATGACAAATGAATATCAAAGTAAAGTGATTAGTTGGCCTTTACAAGCTTCAGTACCTACCAGGATAACTATAAGTCACTCCAACATCATAAATGCCTTCTCAGAAAATGTAAACAAAAGAAGAGACCTATCAAAGAAATTAATTTAATTTCAAAGTGTTCTCTCTCTCTCTCTCTCTCTTGCTCCCTTTTTTTTCTTTTCTTTTTTGATGAGTAAATAAAATTAGATTTGCCTGGGAGATGATATAGGTCCTATGTGTGCAAAGGGTTTGTGCTTTACTGCCTTGAACACACCCAGTGAAGTTGTGGTAGAAAAAACTGATGATCTGCTTCCATTTCAATTACAATGAAGAAATCTCTATAGAGAAGTTCTACTCTGTAACACAAGGGGTCGCCATGAGTCAGAATGGAATTGATGGCAACCAATGAAAACAACAGCTACATGTTTTACACCAGAATCCCTCCGTAGTACAAACAGTTAAAATACTCAGCTGCTGACCCGAGGTTGGAGGTTTGAGTCTATTCAGAGGTGCCTCAGATGGCAGCCCTGGAGATCTACTTCTGAAAAATCAGCAATTGAAAACCCCATGGAGCACAATTCTACTCTGATACACATGAGGTTGCCATGAGTTGAAGTCAACTTGACTACACTGGAAAAAAAAAAAAAAAGTTCTAGGCATTACACTTAGTATTAGGGTACGGACAAAAAGATGTTACTCTCGTCTCGTGAACCTTAGCAGCCAGTAGAACAGAAAGGAAGATCCCTACACACAGGGTTGAGTGTTCTGATGGAGTCAGTGCTGGCTGCTATGGTGACAGGGGTGGGAACTGGAGGAGGGCAAGTGAGGGATAGCTAAGGCATGAACCCTAAATCCTGAATCTTGAAAGATTGTTGTTGTTGTTATGTGCCGTCAAGTCAAACCCGACTCATAGTGACCCCTCCTTGGGTTTCCGAGGCAGTATCACTACGGAAGTAGGATTGCCCAACCTTCCTTCCGAGGAGTGGCTGGTGGGTTTGAACCGCCAGCCGTCTGGTTAGCAGGCAAGTGTCTTAGCCACTATGCTACCAGAGCTCCCCTTGAAAGATTAGTAGGAGTTATATGGATAATACTAGGGGGAGGTCACATTGAGAAGAGGCAGCATCATATGCAAAAGCATGAAGACCCAACAGGGTATAACATCCCTGGAACTGCAAATAGTAAGTGTGGCTGGAGGGTAGGATACAAGAGGATAAAGGTAAGAGATGAGGTTGCTGATGTGGTTCAGGCCAAGATTAGGAAACATCTTTATAAGGAGCTCTGGTGATATAGTCATTAGGACATTAGGCTGCTAACCAAAAGGTCAGCAGTTCGAACCCAACAGCCACTCCATGGGAGAAAGATAAGGTGTTCTGCTTCTGTAAAGATTTATAGCCTTGGAAACCCTATGGGACAGTTCTACTCTGTCCCAAAAAGGGTCGCTAGCCTAATAAAGCTCAAATTTATGAATGGGATTGCCAAAGAGCCCAGCTACAGAAAGGAGCTAATTAATTATACAATGCCATCATCAGACATTAGCTGACCCCTACTTTGTGCCAGGCAGTGAGCTAGTTGTTGTTTTCCCTCATGGCTTTCTTGCCAAAGCTAATTCACAGCTTGGGGCCATTTGTGTCACAAGATCTCCTCAGATATTCACAAAGAAGGAAGAATTCACATACACACAAACCCCTAATATAACATACCCAAAGTCACCTAGCCTGAAGTTATTTTTTTAAAAATTAGTTCTAAACAATTAAACCTTAGACACAAGGCAATTTTACTAAGCTAGAAGCTCACCTGTGAAGAAACCACAAGAATATCCACCAAAACTAGGAATTCCTGCTGTTGTTTGGAGCTTCTAGGTCAGGACAAAATACTGAGGGAAATTGCAGGATTTGCTATTAGCTCCAAGCAGTTTTACTATTTCCTGGGACACTCTCCTGCTGCCACCTCTTACGTGCTCAGTTGATTGATTCATTCACAATGTATTTTTTCATTTATTCATTTGATAAACATATTGTTCTTCTATTACATGCATTGTTTTGGATGCTGAAGATACAAAAATGAGTAATACAAGGCCCTTGTTCTTAAAGACTGGAGACAGTGATGAGTTAATGGTAAAACTCTTTCCTTCCATGTGAGAGATCCAGATTCAATTCCCAGCCAATGCACCTCACGTGCAGCCACCACTTGTCTGCCAGTGAAAGCTTGTGTGTTGCTATGATGCTGAACAGGTTTCAGTGGAGCTTCTAGACTAAGACCAGGAAGAAAGGTCTGGAGATCTACTTCCAAAAATCAGCCAGTGAAAGCCCTGTGGGTCACAATGGCTGAATCCCTAACTGATCATGGGTGTAATGAGGGACCAGGCACTCTTCTGTTCCATTGGGCATGGCGTTGCCATGAGTTGGGGTTGATTTCATGATAGCTTACAACAACAACATCATTATCAACAATAACAACAACAACAACAACATTCAATATACTCACAGCTCACTGAGAGAGCTGGACAAGTCCACAGATAATGACAACACAAAGAGAGGGTCAGGTAGTGGAAGTGTGAGCACAGCCATGGAGAAGCACAGATGAGTGAATCCCAGACTCCACCACTGATGAGGGAAAAACCCTCCTACCATCAACAAAGAAAAAAAAATTGTCTTGAAAAATGAAATAAAGTATTTAATGCCTATACAATGTATCTAGGGCACTAGTTAAATTTGAGAGATAAATAATTTTATTTATGACAATGTCAAGGGGAAGGAGACGCATAACTTCTTTAAGAATAACTCCTGCCTCTGCTAGTATGTCAATACTGAGAAACCTAAAATAATTTGAGCTCTAAGATGGATGTAGCTGGAGAGTTCCGCATTATTGCCAACACCGTAAATTAGGAATGTGGAGAGCATTTTTCTCCACCTGTCCCATTTCCCCTCTCTGGCTACCTCCTCACCCAGCTCTGGCCATAGTCCGATTATCTCTGATGACTGCATTCAATAACACTCCTTTTCTATTTCGAACATGATTGTGTGTGTGCTGTACATAAGAGATATTGATTGCGAATAAGTTGTTGACTGGAAGATATGCCTCTGTGGAAATGTTAGGAAGGGGGGAAGGAGGGGAAATAAAATTTAAAAAGAGAGTGAGAAAACACCCATGGCCTCCGGTTGGAACCTGCTCAAATATTTGAAGCAAACAACGTTTTGGTCGCCTTTTTATTTTTTTCCTTCTTTTTATTTTATTTTATTTTCTGGAGGTTCTAAATGTCAATATTGCATTTACCACTGAACAAACTAAAATCATAACAAATATAATAACAGGAGAGTAAGCCTCCGCTTTCTTCAGAGAATGATTGGCACTTTCAAGCCCTGGATTGGTCTGGATTGGCTGGGCCTTTATCTTGGCTGTGTTAGCTCATAATTAAACAATAAAGGAAGAAATTATTACTTGCGTTGAAGGTGTGTGTGTGTGTATATGTATATATATATGTGTGTGTGTGTGTATGCGTATCCATACACACACACACATATGCATGTGTATATGTGTGTGTGGGGAGCTCTGGTAGCATAGTGCCTAAGGCACTTGACTGCTAACCAGAAGGCTGGCAGTTCAAACCCACCAGCCACTCCTCGGAAGGAAGGTTGGGCAATCTATTTCCGTAGTGATAGTCTCGGCAACCCAAGGAGGGGTCGCTATGAATCCGGTCCGACTGGAGGGCATACAACAACAACAACATGTGTGTGTGTGTGCATACACACACACACATATACGCACACACACATACACATATATCAGTTTTCTGTTGAGAGGGGACAGCATATATTTTAATAAGCTCTGTTGCTGTCCCAATTTTCTGTAAGGAAAGAAAAATGTATATTCTATAAACTCTACTCTGGTCTCTGTCAATGCTGAAGGGCTCAGAGATGACATGATAGCTGTCACAAGACATTTTTGCTTAATAACATTGAACACTAACTACCCAGAGCTCCTTAGACCCCAAAGAAGAGTAGGAAGATGATGAGGAAGAAAGAGATAAAGGCTAGCAAGGGCTGGGCAACGGGGCTTTTTTCTCCCTCAGTTTTGTTTTTGTTTCACAGGCTGTAAAGAATCTATGCAGAAATGTGTGTGTGCATGAGTGTGTGACAGAATGGTGAATGTGTGTGTTTGTAGATACGTATGAGTGTGTGTGTCAGTGAGAGAGAGAGAAAGAGACAGAAAAACAGAGAGGGCAAGAGAGTTGTAATGATATAGTGGGCAAAAGCTGCCTCAGCTTCACCAGGTGATAAACTGGCCCCTGTGATCCTTCTGGAAACATCAACAAGCTGTGATTTGCTGTTGCAGCGACTGGAAAGAATCCTGGAAATGGTTAAGAAAGATGATTTTCAAATAAGCCAATATGTTCTTCCAGTAGCTTCAGAGATGACTCTGTGGTACGGAGTTTGCTCCATCTAGAACTGGGAGAAAATGAGCCACCAGGGTACGAACTTAATCAGGCTGCAGAGCTACGGGTTCTGCTCAGGAATCCAGGACTCATAATGCATCTTATGATCTATCATTTAACACCTTCCTCCAAAGCATGTGCCAAGGGGATCATAGGTAAGGCCAATTCCACTCCTTGTTTCTTCCAAAGAGAATGTTTCCTCTGCTCCGAAGGAGGATAAGGCTTTGGACCTCCTGGCTGCCTGTCTTGTCAACTAGCTGTCTCACCTTGACACTCCCCAGTATAGATATGTCTAATTATTTCATCCAAACCCTGCTTGAAGATTGGCAAAATATCTTTGTTAGCCAGTTCTTCTGGTAGCCTGCATTGGAAGAGTCTAGCATCTAGTTACTTTTACTTCAAGCCTGTACAACTAGCTCTACCTGTCTGCCTGTCACTTTTCTGTGGCTGCCTGGGTCTCAGCAGAAGATATCCTGGGACTGACAGTTTCACACCGAAGACATAATCTGCTAGTCAGATTTCACAGGGCTGCTCAAGGAATAGGCACCCTTGACAGGTAAGTGAATAAATAGGGGAAGACACTTGCAAATGGCAAGCAACACCTTGGAAAGCTAGTTAGTGAAACAGGAATGGGAGTGTGAGAGCCACCTCTTGTTTTAGTTATATTTATCTCTCTGTCTCACACAGCTTTTCTCTCAGCCTGGCCCTCTCCTCTCACACTCTATCCTAAGCCACTGGAAGATGCCTGAGAAGGAAGTCTGGCCTGTTTGCATGACTAAGATATTTTCCTAGTGTCAGTCTCTCAACCACCCTTGTTTCAGCTGCTCTTCAGAATGGACTAATTTAGGCTTTATCTGCAATTCATTCTATGTTTAAGATTATTGACAGCTGGAGCCCACTCTCCTTGGTTCATTTATTTGCTGACATCTTTATACCTCTTTTCTTTTTACCAGAAACCCATATACCAGCTGGGAAGTTCACTGAAACCTAAACACTTAACTATTTCTTTGGCACCAGGGAATATTTGGGAGAAATTAGTTCTGAGTATGTGTGTGTCTGAAAGCTTTGTTGTTGTTGTTGTTATGTGCTGTCGAGTCAGTCCCGATTCATAGCAACCTCTCCTTGGGTTTCTGAGGCAGTATCACTACAGAAGTAGATTGCCCAACCTTTTTTCCCAGGAGCGGATGGTGGGTTTGAACCACCAACCTTCTGGTTAGCAGTCAAGTGCCTTAGGTCCCCCTCTCCTTAGTGTACATATAGTGATGGGAAGTTGCTCTACCACCCCTGGGATTACTCTGGAAGGTCCCTGGTTGAGAGAATGTTATCTAATTCTCTTTGGGAAACAGGCA
Source organism: Orycteropus afer afer (assembly GCF_000298275.1). NCBI lineage: Eukaryota > Metazoa > Chordata > Mammalia > Tubulidentata > Orycteropodidae > Orycteropus > Orycteropus afer. The sequence goes on along the minus strand of NW_006921765.1, from coordinate 5,630,826 downwards.
GTTCCTAGGTGGAACTGTTACCATGTTCGACTGCTAGCCCAAAGTTGGAGGTTCAAGGCCACCCAAAGGCATCTCATAAGAAAGACCAGGAATCTACTTCCAAAAAATTCAGCCACTGAAAACTCTATGGAGCACAGTTCTACTGTGACACACATGGCCTTGCCATGAGTCAGAAAATTGACTCTAAGGCAACTGGACTGGTTTGGGAAGGGGGATTGGTTCGTGCCTTCAGATTTAAGGTTTTCTAAGGCTTGAGTTCTCCTAGACACTCTGTGAGAGTATCTTGGCCTTCAATTTTTGGACTCAAATGAGTTATCTAGCTGGCAAGAGTGGAAGTAGTAGGTTTTTCTAATGCCTGAACTAGCTAAGGACAAGGCCTTAGAAAGCTGTGGCCACACTAAATGAACTTTCCTTTTGAAGCTTCCCTGTATGACCAGCTGCTGTTAAGAATAGAAACATACCTTTATGAGTAACAGTAAAAACTAGGGGATTTTCTGTGAAATACTTGTCATTTCTTTTTCTCTTTTTCTATTAGGTGATTTGTTCTCTTCATGTATATATTTTTCACATTAGGTTTTTGTCAGCTATGCAAGTGGTAGATAACTTGTCTTGGTTTGTAACTTTTCTTTTCACTTTCATTGCAGTGTCTTGATAAACAGAAGTTCTTAATTTGGTTAAGAAAACACATATGGCCAGTAAGTGTATGAAAGGATGTGCATGCTCATTAGTGATCAGAGAAATGCATATCAAGGGCAAATGATACCATCTTTACCCATTTGACTGTCAAAAATTAAGACATCCACGATATCAAGTGTTGGAGAGAATGTAGATCCATAGAACCTTTTGTACATTGCTGGTAGGAATGTGAGATTATACAGCCACTCTGGAAAACAGTTTGGCATAAGTTTGTAAAGATGAACATTTAAATGCACTATAACCCAATAATCCTACTCCTAGGAATATATATGAGGGAAATTTTTGCATATGTACACCAGGAGAAATGAGAGAGAATGATCTTGCTAGTATTATTCATAAAAGCAAAAACCTAGAAACAATACAAATGTATTTTGGTGTATGTATATTATGAAATAATAAACCTCACTCAAAATGAATGAACAATAGCCACATGCAACAACATAGATTAATCTTAGTAATAGAATTTGAATAAAAAATAAGGCAAAAATAATACATATTCATGATTCCCTTTGTATAAAGTTAAGATCAATCTAAACCAAACATAATCTTTTTTAAAAACCTGTGAAGATGTAATACAACTATATTTGATAAAAAGGAAAGAAAGGAAATGATGAACATAAGATTCCAGATAGTGTTTCGTTACCTTCGGTGGAGGAAGACAGGGGAATAGGGAGAGGGATACAATATATATAGATGGCAATGGCCTAGTTTTCATGTTCGTTGGTGAATTAATGGATATTTATTATAGTTTAAAAATAAATATGCAAGTAAAGAAATATATATTAAGAAATAAATAAAGAGAGCCATTAATAGACTAAAGATAAGTATGATTCTGTCTAGTCTTAGATTGCTGGTACTTATAAAATGAAGTAAGGTCACAAGTAGGAGCATCCCTCTTCCATACCTTAATGGCCCTTACCAGGGACCGAAAAAATCCCTATGTCACATGATTGTTGAGTGTTACTATAGAGAAGGGGGACTGGACAGAGGGTGAAAGCTACAGTCCCTTTTAAGGACTTTTCTTTGACCCCTGGCAATGATTCACAAAAAAACCAAGCTCACTGCTGTCAAGTTGGATCCGACTTGTAGCGACCCCTCCTTGGGTTTCTGAGGTGGTATCACTATGGAAGTAGACTGTCCAATCTTCTTCTGAAGAGTGGCTGGTAGATTTGAACCACCAGCCTTCTGATTTGCAGTCAAATGCCTTAGGAACTATGCCACCAGAGCCCCTTGAACAATGATTAGAGGAGCATTTTTGACTTAAAAAGATAAATGCTTATACATTGCTCATTAATGGAAGTAATACAACTTATTAGATTCATATTTGATTTATTACCATTCTACCAATACTTGTTGGTTCATCTAACAATTAGGAAATTCATTCCTTGACCTTATTCAAAAGAGTTATCTATTTGGTAGTTACAAAGATTTTCCTCCCTTGACCAGTAGCTGGGTCCTGGGATGACAATACCATTGCAAAGTTTGGAAGACATCACAGCTAGGTACCAAGGAGAATAAGAACAAATAAATGCGTATGGTTACAGCAGGACTGATTTTTGTATTTCGTGCTATTTTATGTTGAGTATCCACCCATTGGTAGGTATGGTACACTGACTGCAAAAACTCCCCAATTCTTTGCCTCTCCCTATATCCATACCTTTGTAATGTGACTTTGTTCTTCTTCCTATCAAGACATGGATCTTCCCACTCCCCTGAATATGAACTGCCTTTGTGACTTTCTTTGGCCAGTGGAATGAGGTAGAAGTGATGGTGTGCTAGATTTGAGGTCTTATACTTCTCCTCATACTCCCTTGGAAACTCACTGCCACTGTGTGAATAAATTAGTGCTCACCTGTTGAATGATGGGAGACCATGGCCCAAAGATGGCTCAGCCATCCTTGTCACCACTGTCAACAGTCAGACAAACCCAGACAAGTGAGTAAGACCATCCTAGAAAAGTCAATGAGAGAGAAACTATGCTGGAATGCCATGTTGTTGTTGTTGTTAGGTGCTGTTGAGTCAGTTCTAACTCATAGCAACTCTATGCACAACAGAATGAAACACTGCCCAGTCTCACAATCCCTGCTACACCTTAGACCATCATTGCAGCCACTGTGTCAATTCATCTCATTGAGTGCTTTCCCCCTCTCCGCCGACCCTTCACTTTACCAAGCATGATATACTTCTCCAGGGAATGGTCCCTTCTGACAATATGACCAAAGTAGGTGAGAAAGTTTGGCCATTCTTGTTTCCAAGGAGCATTCTGGCTGCACTTCTTCCAGGACAGATTTGTTAGTTTTTCTGGCAGTCCGTGGTACTTTCAGTATTCTTTGTCAACATCACAACTCAAAAGCATCAACTCTTCTTCAGTCTTCCTTATTGATTGTCTAGCTTTCACATGCATATGAGGCAATTGAAAATACCAAGGCTGGGGTTAGGCACACCTTAAGTCTTCAAAGAGACATCTTTGCTCTTCAGCTAAAGAGGTCTTTTGCAGCAGATGTACCCAGTGTAATACATCGTCTGATTTCTTGACTGCTACTTCTATTGGTGTTGATTGTGCACCAAATAATGAAATCTTTGACAACTTCAATCTTTTCTCCATTTATCATGATGCTGTTTATTGGACCAGTTATGAGGATTTTTGTTTTCCTTATGTTGAGGTATACTCCATACTGCAGACTGTAGTCTTTAATCTTCAACAGTAAGTGCTTCAAGTCATCCTCACTTCAGCAAGCAAGGTTGTGTTATCTACATATTCCAGGTGGTGAATGAGTCTTCCTTCAATCCTGATGCCACATTCTTCTTCATATAGTCCAGCTTCTTGGATTATTTGCTCAGCATACAGATTGAATAAGCATGGTAAAAGGATATAACCCTGACACACTCCCTTCTTGATTTAAAACCATGCAGTATCCTCTTGTTTTGTTTGAACAACAGCTTCCTAGTCTATGTACAGGTTCCTCATGAGCACAATTAAGTGTTCTGGAATTCCCATTCTTGGCAATGTTAGCCATAATTTGTCATGATCCACACAATCAAATGCTTTTGCTTAGTCAATAAAACACAAGTAAACATTCTGGTATTTTTTGCTTTCAGCCAAGCTCCATCTGACATCAGCAATGATATCCCTTATTCCACATTCTCTTCTGAATCCAGCTTGCATTCTCTGTCAATATACCACTGCAACCGTTTTTGAATTATCTTCATCAAGATTTTACTTGCGTGTGACATTAATGATATTGTTTGATAATTTCCACATTTTGTGGGATCACTTCTCTTTGGAATGGGTACAAATATGGATCTCTTCCTGTCAGTTGGCCAGGTAGCTCTCTTCCAAATTTCCTGGCACAGATGAGTAAGTACCTCCAGGGCAGTATCTGTTTGTTGAAACATCTCAGTAGGTATTCTGTCAACTCCTGGAGCCTTGTTTTTTGCTACTTCCTTCAGTGCAGCTTCAACTTCTTCCTTCAGTACCATTGGTTCTTAATCATACGCCACTTCCTGAAATGGATGGACATCGACCAATTGTTTTTGGTACAATGACTCTGTGTATTCCTTCCATGTTCTTTTGATATTTCTTCCATCATTCAATAATTTTTTCGTCTGTTTTTTCAGCTTGAGAAATGCTGAGTGTGTTCTTCCCTTTAGGTTTTCTAACTCCAGGTCATTGTACATTTCATTATAAGAGACTGACTTTGTCTTCTTGAGGTGCTCTTTGAAATCTGTTCAGTTCTTTTATCTTGTCATTTTTTCCATTTGCTTTAGCTACTCTCTCTTCAAGAGCAAATTTCAGAGTCTCTTCTGACATCCATTTTGGTCTTTTCTTCCTTTCTCGTCTTTTTAATGATCTTCTGTTTTCCTCATAGATGATGTTCTTCATGTCATCCCATAATTCATCTGGTTTTTGGTCATTGGTGTTCAATGTGTTAAACCTATTCTTCAGATGGTCTCTAAATTCAGGTGGGATAGAGTTAAGGTCATATTTTGGCTCTTATGGACTTCTTTTAATTGTCTTCAGTTTCAACTTGAACTTGCCTACGAGCAATTGATGGTCTGTTCCACAGTCAGCTCCTGGCCTTGTTTTGGCTAAAGGTATTGAGCTTCTCCATCACCTCTTTCCACAGATATAGTCAATCTGATTCCTATGCATCCCCTGGCAAGATCCACATGTATAGCCACCATTTATGTTATTGAACAAAAGCTATTTGCAATGAATAAATTGTTGGTCTTGCAAAATTTTATCGTGCGATCTCTGGTGTCATTTCTATCACCAAGGCCATATTTTCCAATTAGTGGTGATTCTTTTTTGTTTCCAACTTTCACATTCCAATCACCAGGAATTATCAGTACATCTTGATTGGATGTTTGGTCAATTTCAGACTACAGAATTTGATAAAAATCTTCTATTTCCTCATCTTTGGCTTTAGTGGTTGGTGTGTAAATTTGAATAATAGTAATATTAACTGATCTTCCTTGTAGACATATAGATATTATCCTATCACTGACAGTACTGTATTTCATGATAGATCTTGAAACATTCTTTGTGATGATGAATGCCATGCCATTCCTCTTCAATTTGGCATTCCCAGCATAGTACATCATATGGTTGTCAGATTCAAAGGAGCCAAAGCAGTTCATTTCAGCTCACTAATGCCTAGGTTATCAACTTCTTTGTGTTCCATTTCACTTTTGACAACTTCCATTTTTCCTAGATTCATACTTTGTACCTTTCATTTATGGAATGTTCTGATTATTAATGTTGTTTGCAGCTGTTTCTTTCCATTTTGAGTGTTGCCCCATCAGCAAATGGAGGTCATGAAAGCTTTACTCATTCACGTCTTTCAGGCCAACTCAACTTTGAGGAAATAGCTCTTCCCTAGTCATATTCTGAGTGCTTTCCAATCTGAGGGACTCATCTATGGCACTATATCTGACAATGTTTCAGGGCTATTCTTAAGGTTTTCCAGTAACATAACAGACAGTGTTTCACTGCTATTCATAAGGTTTTCACTGTTAATTCTTTGAGAAGTGGATCACCCCTTCCTTCTACCGAGTCTGTCTTAAGTCTGGAAGGCCTGTTGAAACCTGTCCACCGTGGGTGACCCTGCTGGTATTTGAAATACTGATGGCATAGTCTTCAGCTTCACAGCAACATGCAAGTGATCACAGTATAATAAACTGACAGGCGAGTGGTAGGCTAGGATGCCATAGAAATGTGTAACTCATGGCATGGGACATGGTTCCATAACATATGTGTGTGTTATAGCCCATATATACACCTGTGTTTGTGCATGTGCACACACACAAACATATGCCCACAGAGCTGGGAGAATCCTCAGCTAGAACCATCTCTAATCAGGCTGAGTTTCTAAAGGGGAAATTTCATTTGCCCACCAGTGATAGCTTCTGTAATTTCTAAATTTAAACTTAGCACTAAATGAAGTAATGTTACTTTCTATGACAAAGTCATGTGTGATATCATAGAAAAAAGAGAAGAGAAGGGAAACAGACACATTTGACTATGCTCTGGTCTGGGCTGCACCCACACTCCATTCCATATCTATATATACTTTATAAAATTCTAGATTCATTGGTATCAATCTCCTAGTACTTGTCCCTTTCCCATGTCCTTCCCCTATCTGACCAGTTCATCTCCTGGACACTTGAAATGTAGTGACAGAAGTCTAGGGCAGGTGTGTGGAGAGGGAGGCAGGGCTGAAGCAGCCACACATCAGAGAGGTAGAAGGGAAGAAGCATAGCTCACAAAGTAACACTTGGACAATTTAGAAGTTGAATTTGGCAGGTTGTAGCAGGCAATGGGAGCATGGGCTCCATCCCTTAGGGAGTCACATTCTTTTTTTCCCTTTCAAAGTCATCAGGCAGTAAAAGAAAATTGCAGGGATGGGGAAATAATGAAAAAGGCTCTTTGCTTTCCCCCCCAGTCCGAACTCCTAGCTCATCAAACCTTGGAAATGCTCACTGCAAATGGCTGTTCCTGTTTTATTGCTTATTTATGGGAATCTATTTAAAGTGAATTGCACTTTTCCATTGTATCCTAGCAAGCGTGTGCCAGAATTGTGTCTCCCCTGGCTGTGGGGCTGTTTGGACTGGGGATTCTGTCTGATTGTGTCAGCATCATGCTCCTTGACATTTAAAAGTGGGGAAGGAAAATACTGTCGAAGAAGCGAGTGTGGAGAGTGATTGCTCAGGCCTCTGTCAGCTCAGAATGGGTGCTGGGGAGACAGTGCTGAGGACAGGTGGGGTGGTGACAAGGCTTTCATGCAGAAAGGAATTTGCGTTTGCTTTATTTTGATTAATGAATGGTGGGTGCACTCTTATGAAAAAGGCATGTTTTTTGAAGACTTTGAGGCTTTATCCTGGCTCTTGGTAAAGTAGAGGGTCAAGGAAAATGAAGGAAACCGTCAATGAGATGGACTGACACAATAGCCTTGACAGTGGACTCAAATATACCAACAATCATGCACATGAGGCAGGACTGGACAAAGCTTTATTTGTTGTACATAAGGTTGATATGAGTCAGAGCCAACTCACTGGCAACTAACAACAATAATAACAACCCTAAGCAATATGACCTTAGGATATTTACTTAAACTCTCTTTGTCATATTTTTTTAATCTGTAAAAGTAGTTATTAATACAAGTCTTCTGTTAATAATAAGGATAATGATGAATATTTATTGTATATGGGAGAGTGCTTATCTAGTACATAGTACCAAAAAAACCACACTCATTGCCATCGAGTGGATTCCTACTCATAGCAACCCCCTTTGGGTTTCTGAGGCAGTAAATCTTTATGGAAATAGATTGTCCAGCCTTCCTTCCATGGAGTATATTATAGGTGCTTATTAAATTTAAGATTTCCTTCTAAGGACAGTTGGAACTGTAGCTGGAAGAAAGGAAACTTTAGCACCCAACCCACCCTCATTTTCCTCACCAGTAAAACATGCCCATGAACTCTTGAAAGGGTGAGGGTCCGTCACTTCCTTGCTATAATTGGAAGGTCAGACACGAGGCTCATAATGCCCAGACTGCTCTATACAGGACTCAGTAAACAATGGTCAAATCTGGTCACTGTCTGTTTTTGTAAATAAAACTTCACTGGAACACAGCCATGCCCATTTGTATAAATGTTGTCTATTGCTGCTTTCACACTACAATAGCAGAATGAAGTAGTTGTGGCAGAGACCATATGGCTCACAAAGCCGAAGATATTCACTCTCTGGCCCTTTGCGAAAGAGTTTGCCAACCCCTACTCTCATTCATAAGGAGCGCTTGTGGTGCAGTGCCTAGGGCATTTGACTGCTAACCAGAAGGTTGGCGGTTCAAACCCACCAGCCACTCCGCAGAAGGAAGATGGGGCAATCTAATTCTGTAAAGATTTACTGCCTTGGAAATGTAAGGGGAGTTGGGATCAACTTGATGGCAGTGAGTTTGGAGTTCTGGGACTCTCATTCATTGGTATTCTAAGGCTTCTCTCGTCTTTGTGACCAGAGGAATCACAGATCCCTAGAACGTTAGCGCGAAAGCATCTGGGGCTCAGAGAGAAGACTTGCCCAAGACTACATAGCTAGTGTCTGGGTTAGAATGACTATTAGATCTCCTGATTCTTGGCCTAGTGTTTTTCCATTATTTAACTGTACCACTGTATAGATTGGAAAGGCATAAGGATTCACTTGGAGGGAGAGTCTCAAAGCATTTGGCACCTGAATTCTGTTGGCTGGTAAAGTTACTGTTGGTCCCTCCCACATATTCCCAGGCTCCACTTTTGCTCTCTTCAGAGTCACTGCAGCAGACTCAGCAAAGACTTGCAGAGATTTCGATGCCTCCTGACTCTTGAACTCTTTAAGACCCAGTTGTGTTGGCTACTGCTCATCCTCTAGGTCAAGAGTTGAGGGACTCTCATAAAGGCTAAGTCAAACCCTTAGTGTGAGGTCTGTGGGCTCTCCTGTCTCTGGGGAGCTGGGATACATCTGAGGGAATGGAAGGAAGGAGGAATAGAATTTTGGTTCCTAGAGAATCTTCTTCCCATGGTGACTGGAAGCAGATGGCTGGTGTAGAGCCATACCACTGGGCAACTTTTACTTACTTAATTTTGATGGGGCTCTGGTGGTGTAGCCTAAGGCATTTAACTGCTAACCAGAAGGCTGGAGGTTCAAACTCATCAGCCACACCTCAGAAGGAAGACTGAGCAATCTATTTCCATAGAGATATTGCCTTGAAAACCCAAGGGGGAGTCACTATGAGTCAGGACTGATTTGATGGCAGTGAGTTGTTTTTTTCTTAAATCTCTAATTCATGACATCTCCAATCCTCTGATACTGCTGTGCCCTCAGATGTCTTTGACCATTGGCAAGCAACTCAACCTTTTGAAATTTGTTTTCTCATCTAGGATGTGAGGATAATAATCCCTACTTGCCAAAGCACCTTTCACAGATTTGGATCAGAGCAGAGTCAAGAAATGTTGGCTCTTCCCTACTTTTCTGGTGTTATGCACTATAACTGGGCCCTAGACAATTCTCAATAACTCTTTAGTGAATGAGTAAGTGAATAATGATGATGAATAAGTCCTTGGGAGCTAGAGCATTAGGACTATAAGAGATTAGATTTAAACCAACCTAAATCACAGAAAATAGCTCTGGTGGTGTGGTGGTTAAAGCCTTCAGCTGCTAACCAAAAGGTTGGCGGTTCACACCTAGCAGCTGCTTTGCAGCTTTGAGGTAGTCTGCTTCTGTAAAGATTTACAGCCTTGGAAACCCTAGTGAGCAGTTCTACTCTCCTACAGGGTCATGAGTTGAAATCAACTCAATGGCAGTGGAGTTTTCTAAATCACTTGAACTTGGGTAAAAGCAGATGTAAAGAGAACACTGACTCTTTCCTCCTACTCTCAACCACCCATTCTACATGTTCATCCTGTCTCACTCTCCTGGGGGCTCAGCTTCTTTGTGGCTTCAGAGCAGATCCAAGGGCAGAAAGCAGTGCTATAGACAGCTTTCATCACCTTCCTCTTATTTAATGTTGCATCACGTCTTACTCAGGCTACAGAAATGCAGCCATACTCTTGAAAGACTTTAGAATCTTTATTGGGGAGGGGGGTCAGAGAAGTAGGAGGAAGGGAGAGTGAAGGAAGAAGAGATTGAAAGTGATGAGTAGGGAGAGAGTGCGAGGAGGCACAGAAAGTGAGCAAGTGCCAAGAAGAGGAGATAGGAATGCTGGTGAAGTTTGAACAAACGCAAAGTCAAGCACAATAATAATTTGGGCAAAATGGCAAATGGCACAGCTGAGGAGGAAATAGCATTGTGAATGTAAAAACTCCTAAATGGAGTGCAGATGGGAGGGAAAAGTGTAATCTTCTGGAAAAGCCTCTAATTGTCTGCCCACACTAATAATTTCAGCAAATGCTCCCTCTCTCCCTCCTGCGTATAATTACACTATTCCATCTGTCTATCAGCAGGTTTTTTACTGTGCCTTACTGCTACCACGTTCTCATGCTCACAGAGAGATGAGGGTTTTTTGAAGATTTAAGAAGGCTTCTGACAGATATCCTGTAGAAAAGACACTCAGGAGAGACAAATCCCTCTCCTAGGCCTGCTAAGTCTCCATTTTAAGGAGTCATATAATCTCTTCAATGCTATTAAGGAGTCAAAAGGGGGTAGGGCCACAGGTCTCCCCACTTTGGTTGTTCTTATCTGCCTTGGTGAGTCACCCTGGAGAGATGACGGGTCACTTGCTGCAGCTGGGAGGGGGCTAATAGAGATGTTCTACTCACGAAGACACTGGCCCATGTGTCCTGAAGGTAGCAGGGTTGTGAGAGCCATCTGCTTAGGGCCATGCCTTCAGTGCATCTCAGGCATCAAAGCCAGGCTCTGCTGTATAAGTAGGAAAAGTGTCCAAATGGAAGCAGAACAACCAGAGCAGGGATGTTCGTGGGAGTGTCAAAGGCCCCTTGCATTAGCTTGGATCTGCTGGTCTGGGAAGTGCTGCCCAACATCCCAGTCCTGTGCTTCTGAGTGACTGCAACTGTGCCCAGCTTCTCTGCTTGCTTGGCTGTGAGTCCTGGAGAAGATAGGTGGCCTAGTTTTCCACCCAGGCCTATGTATCATCACATGCAGGATACAAAGTGAACCCATCTCTTTGTCTCATAAAGAGGGGAGTGTGGGAGTTGTGATCCTAGGGTGCTGTGGCTGGGAGGTGCTTGAGGTTTATTCATCAGTAAGTTTTGTCCTCATGTGAAAAGTCACCCCCTATTTCACATCCCTTTTGCTTCCAATAAATAGGTCCTAACTAGTTACCTCTCATCTGTCAGTCTGTCATGCTGTGGTGGTTTATGAATTGCTGTGATGTTAGAAGCTATGCCACTAGTATTTTAAATGCTAGCAGAGTCATCTATGGTGCATATGTTTCAGCAAAGCTTCCAGACTAAGGCAGACTAGGAAGGAGGACCTAGTGATCTACTTTTGAAAAAAACTGGCCAGTGAAAACATTATGAATAGCAGCGGAACACTGTCTGACATAGCACTGGAGATGAGCCCCTCAGATTGGAAGGCACTCAGAATATGACTGGGAAAGACTTGCTTTACTCAAAGTAGAGTTGATCTGAATGATGTGATGGAGTAAAACTTTCAAGATCCTCATTTGCTGATATGGTACAACTCAAAATGAGAAGAAACAGTTCTAAATACCTATTAATAATCGGAATATGGAATGTACAAAATATGAATCTAGGAAAACTGGAAGTAGTCAAACCAAACAACAGACAATCTTATAAAATGACTGTTTTTTTTTTTTGTTTATAGAGTTTCTCTTCTTCTTTTCTCTTAGTCTAGCATCACCTCACCATTTCTTTCTTTTTTTTTTTTTTTTAATTGTGATTTGGGTGAAGGTTTACAGAGCAGATTCACTTTCCAGCAGTTCACATACACTTTGTCTCATGACATTCACCACAGTTTACCACAATGCAACAGCTCCCCTCCCACTTCCTCTCCATAGTTACCCCTTCCCCATGTCCATCCCTCCATGCACTCCTGCCCCCTGAGCTGTCTCCCTGTGCATAATCAGCCCTTCTTTCTCCCATGATTGTTCTCTCCAAGGAGTGTATCTACCTGAGGTAAAGTTCAACACATATACCTGTGTTTTGTTTGGCTGGAAACCATGGGTGTGGGTTCAATTCCAGAACTGAAGGGCAGCTAGGGGCCATAGTCTCAGTGGTTGTGTCAGGCTCTATTGGACCAGCAAACCTGGTCCCCTCCTCCCGTTTTTTTTCTCCAAATGATTTTGAATTTTGTTCCACATTGTTCTCCTTCTCTATCAAGGACCTCCTACATAGATCCCCTTCCAAGTGGATGATGGTGGTAGCTGGGCACCATCTAGTTCTTCTGGTCTCATAGTCATATAGGCTGCAGATCGGATGGTGTACCAGTCACTAGGACTAACTATTTTCATGAATTTTGGTTTTCTTCATTCTTCTTTGCTCTGGATGAGGAGAGACCCATTGTTGCATCTAGATGGCAGCTTGCTAGCTTTTAAGATCCCTAAAATGACTGGGTTTCTGAGGCAGTATCTCAAATCTTAGGCATTAGTGAACTGAAATGGATGGGTATTGGCCATTTTAAATTGGACAAACAGGGTCTACTATGCCAGGAATGACAATCTAAAGAGGAATGGCATCACATTCATCATCTACAAGAATATTTAAGATCTATCCTGAAGTATAATGTTGTCAGTGATAGGATAATATTCATTCACCTCCATGGAAGACAAGTTAATTTGACTATTATTCACAACCACCAATGCCAAAGATGAAGAAATTTAACATTTTTACCAATTTCTGCAGTCTGAAATTGATGAAACACATATGTGACTGGAATGCGGAAGTTTGGAAACAGAAAAAGGATTGGTAGCTAGAAATATGGACTAGTTGATATAAACTACATTGAAGATCACATGATATAATTTTGCAAGATCAACAAATTATTCATTGAAAATATCCTTTTTCAATAATATAAGTGGTGACTATACACATGGGTTTTGTCAGATGGAATATACAATAATCAAATTGACCACATATATGGAAAGAAACTATGGAGAAGCTTCATATCATCAGTCACAGCAAGGCCAAGGAAGAGACCATCAATTTCTCATATGCAAGTTAAAGGTGAAGCTGAAAAAAATTAAAACAAGTCAATGAAAGCCAAAGTACAACCTTGAGTATATCTCACCTGAATTTAGAGATCATCTTAAGAATTGAGTTGACATCAACGATTGAAGACCAGATAAATTGTGGACGAGGTCAAGGACATCATACATAAAAAAGCAAAAAGACAGGAAGATAGAGAACTACAATGGATGTCAGAAGAGACTTTGAAACTTCCTCTTGAACACAGAGTAGCTAAAGCAAATGAAGAAATTATGATGCACTTTTCTTTATAATGTGCAAAGACCTGGAGCTAGAAAATCAAAAGGAAAGAAAATTCTTGTCATTTCTCAAGCTTACAGAACTGAAGAAAAAATTCACACCTTGAACTGCAATACTGATGGATTCTATAGGTAAAATATTGAATGTCACAGGAAGCAGCTAAAGAAGATGGAAGAAATATGAGTCACTGTACCATAAAGAATTGGTTGATGTTCAACCGCTCAGGAAGTAGCATATAATCAAGGATCAATAGTATTGAAGGTAGAAGTCTAAGCTGCACTGAAGGCATTGGTGAAAAACAAGGCTGCAAGAATTAACAGAATACCCATGTCCACCATAGGTAACTGGTAGCACTTAAAATACCAGTGGCATAGCTTCTAACATCACAGCAATGCATAAACGACCACAGCATGACAGACTGACAGATGAGAGGTAACTAGTTAGGACCTATTTATTGGAAGCAAAGGGGCTGTGGAATAGAGTGTGACTTTTCACATGAGGACAAAACTTACTGATGAATAAACCTCAAGCACCTCCCAGCCACAGCACCCTAGGATCACAACTCCCACACTCCCCTCTTTATGGGGCAAAGAGATGGGTACACTTTGTATCCTGCATGTGATGATACATTGAGGTGTTTCAACAAATGGATGTGGTGCTAGAGGTGCTCTCTCGTTTATGCCAAGAAATTTGGAAGACAGCTACCTGGCTAACCAAGTGGAAGAGATCCATATTTGTGCCCATTCCAAACAAAGGTGATCCAACAGAATGCAGAAATTATCAAACAATATCATTAATATCACCTTCCACTCAAATCACAATAAAAAATAATAATATCTCTCATTTCATTTCCTCTTCTGAATCCAACTTGTATTTTTGACGGTAACCAATCAATGTATTACTTAAACCATTTTTTAAATTGCCTTCAGCAGTTTTTTTTTTTTTTTATTATTTTTTTTAATCACAGCAAGCATCCCTTTCTGAGCAGATGTCTGTAGTAGTTGGGCACCATCCAGTTCTTCTGGTCTCATGGTCATATAGGCTGAGGTTCACATGGTCCACTAGTCCCTAGTGACTAGTTTCCATGAGTCTTTGGTTTTCTTCATTCCTTTTTGCTCCAACTGAGGAGAGATCAATTGTTGCATCTTAGATGGCCACTTGCAAGCTTTTAAGACTCTAGGATGTTTTTTATGTTATCCGACTCACAGTGACCCCTCCGTGGGTTTCCAAGGCAGTATCACTACAGAAGTAGCTTGCCCCATCTTCCTTCTGAAGAGGGACTGGTGGGTTTGAACCACCAGCCTTCTGGTTAGCAGTCAAGTGCCTTAGGCACTATGCTACCAGATCTCCCACCCGAACAATGTTTTTTTTGTGTAGTATGTTATGCCAATTGAGCTTGATGTCCCCTGCGACCATGGTCCTGAGCCCACAGGTCCAACTACTTGCTCCCTGAGGGTGGCTGGCTGTCGCCAAGATATTATCATAACTTTGCCCCTTGTTAGCTCTATTACATATTTGGACATTCTTACAGCATATGTAGAAATATCATTTGCCAATCTTATATATTGTTGTTGTTGCTGTTATGTACCGTGGACTCAGACCAGACTCATAATGACACCTCCTTGGGTTTCCCAGGCAGTATCACTACGGAAGTAGATTGGCCAACCTTCCTTCCGAAATCTTATATATAGTCATGGGTATGTTCCCTTTTGCCTAGACATACCTCATCATTCAGCCTGTCTACCCATCTATTTACCTGTAGATTAATGTTTGTAATCACTGATAATGCAGTATTGTGTATGGAAAGGGTTTATCTTTATTGTCTGTACCTCTTTGTGTCTTCCTCTTCCTCAGTGCCACTGCGTTATCACTCACTTTTGGTACATTGCCCTTCCCTTCACCCAAATCTCTACCTATCTAGCAGTGTTCTCTCCCGTCCCTTCTAACCAAAAAAGTTTCCTTCTTTATATACACCTTCCCTTAAGTTTTTACAATAGTAAACTAATAAATATTTGTCCTCCTGTGATTAACTTCTTTCACTCAGCATAATGTCCTCCAAGTTCATCCATGTTATGCAGTTTTGCAGATTCTACACTATTCTTTAGTGTTGCATAGTATTCTACTGTGTGTACGTACCATAGTTTGGTTATCCATTCTTCTGTTGATGGACACTTAGGTTTCCATCTCTTTGCTATTGTGAACACTGCTGTGATGAACATGGGTGTGCATATATCTGTTCTTGTCCTGGTTCTCACTTCTTTAGGATATACACCTAGTAATGGGACTGCTGGATCAAATGGCATTTCTATTTCCAACTTCTTAAGGAATTGACATACTGATTTCCACAGGGGTTATATCATTTTACACTCCCACCAGCAGTGTATGAGAGTCCCAATCTCTCCACATCCTTGTCAGCATTTGTTATTTTCTGTTGTTGAACTTTGCTATCAGTGCCGGGTTCAGAAGGTATCTTGTTGCTTTGATTTACATTTCTCTTATGACTAATGATCGTGAACATTTCTTCATGTGTTTTTTGGCCACCTGAATATCATCTTTGGTGAAGTGTCTATTCTGCCCATTTGTTAATTGGGTTGTTTGTCTTTCTGATGTTGAGGTGTTAGAGTTTTCTATGAATCTTAGAGATAAGTCCCTTGTCAGATATGTCATTGCTGAATATTCCCCCCAATCTGTAGGTTCTCTTTTTATTCTTTTGGAGAAGTCTTTTTAAGCACATAAAAATTTAATTTTTAGAAGGTCCCAATCATCTAGTTTATCTTCTGCTGCTCATGCATTTTGGGCTATACTTTATAATCTATTTATGCCATAAATTAGGGTCCCTAAGTTTGCCTCTATTTTTTTCCTTGGTGAACTTTATAGTTTTAGGTTTCACATTTAAGTCTTTGATCCATCTGGAGTTAATTTTTGTGTATGGTATGAGGTGTGGATCTTGTTTCATTTCTCTGTAAATGGATAACCAGTTTTGCAAGCACCATTTGTTAAAGAAACTATCTCTTCCCCATTTAACAGATTTCAGCCCTTTGAAAAAGATCAGCTGACCATAGGTCAAAGGATTTATTTCTTGGTTCTCAATTTTATTCCACCGGCCTATGTGTCTGTTGTTGTACCAATACCAGGCTATTTTGACTATTGTTGCTGTAGAGTAGGTTTTGAGATCTGGGAGTGTGAGACCTTCTACTTTGTTCTTCTTTTTCAACAGTGCTTTTCTTATCACAGGTCTTTTTCCTTTCCATATAAAATTAGTGATTGGTTTTTCCATATCCTTAAAAAATGTTTATGGAGTCTGGATCGGGATTGCATTGAATGAATAGATTGCTTTGGGTAGTACTGACATTTTCACAATGTTCAATCTTCCTATCCATGAGCATGGTATATTCTTCCATTTATGTAGAGCTCTTATGGTTTCTTGAAGGTTTTTTTGTAGTTTTCATGGTACAGGTCTTTAGTGTCCCTGGTAAGATTCATTCTCAAGTATTTTATTTTATTATTATTTTTTTGTAGCTATTGTAAATGGTATTGATTTCCTCATTTCCTTTTCAGCACTCTCTTTGCTGGTGTAAAGGAATCCAACTTATTTTTGTATGTTTATCTTGTATTGTGCCACTATGCTAAGTCTCTCAATTAGTTCCAGTAGTTTTTTTTTTTTTTTTTGCCGAGTCTCTTGGGTTTTCTATGTATATGATCATATTATCAGCAAATAGGGATAGTTTTACTTCTTCCTCGCCAATTTAGATGCCACTGATTTCTCTTTCTTGCCTTATTGCCCTGGCTAGGACATCCAATACAATGTTGAATAAAAGTGGTGACAGAGCACAAGCTTCTCTGGTTCCCATTCACAAGGGGAATGGGTTCACAGTCTCTTTCCTTTGAGAATAATGTTGGCTGTTGGTTTTGTATGTGTTTGAACTATGGTACTGATGAAGAATACCGAATATAGCATGGAGCCAGAAGAATGAACAAGAAGAAGTACAGCCAGAATGCTTCTTAGAAGTGAGGATAGTGAGACTTTGTCTTACATAATTTGGACATATCATGAGGAGGGATCAGTCCCTGGAGAAGGACATCAAGCTTGGTAAAGTGGACTGTCAGTGAAAAAGAGGAAGAAGCTCAATCAGATGGATTGACACAGTGGCTGCAACAATGGGCTCAAACACAGCAACGATTGTCAGGATGGCTATGTTGCCAGCTTGGCTGGGCCTGGTTGAGTGGCTGGGCAGCTGGATGTAGTTATTTCCCATGGTGAGATTGGCAATCAGTTCTACGGTGGAATCTACTGGGGCAGCTGAGTAGCTGCTTTAGGGATGTGGGCTGCTTCCATTATATAAGCAGCAGCTTTGAGGAGGGTCTCCAGCTTATGGCAAGCGTGAACCCTGCATGTAGTCGAGACGTTGTTGCCCTCCAATATTGGAACTTTTAATGGACTTGAATTAATGGACTGCTGTCTGGTTTGGTAATATCAGGACTGTGCCTTTTCACTTGTTGACCTTCAGTTTGTCAGCCTGAACAGCTAGCAGCTGCCTGAGTGAAGAGATGCCTCTAGCTTCAGGGGGCTGGGAGCAAGAGGCAGAGCTGAAGCCCAAGGTCAAGGGGCTTTCACCCAGCCCCTAGATCCTGGCACCTGGAACTTGGACTTCTAACCTCCAAAATTGTAAGAGAATAAACTCCTGTTTGGTAAAGCCATCCCATTTGTGGTATCTTCTATTAGAGCGGCACAAGGTAACCAAAACAATGGCACAGGACTGGACATGTTTTATTCTGTTGTATATAGTCACTAGGGGTCAGAATCAATCTGATGGTACCTAACAACAACTAGTTACTGCCACCACTCATCTGTCACTTTGTCATAATGTAACAGCTTGAGTGTTGCTATGATGCTGGAAGCTATGCCCCTGGTATTTCAAATACCAGCAGGGTCACCCATGGTGGATAGGTTTCAGTGGAGCTTCCAGACTAAGAAGAAAGACCTGGTGGTCTATTTTTAAAAATTAGCCAGTGGAAACTGTACATCACAGAATATTGTCCAACACTTCTTTGGATGTGTAATCAAGAGGGAGTGATTGCTGGAGAAGGACATCTTGTTTGGTAAAGTGGAGGGCCAGGGGAAGTGAAGGAAATCCTCAATGAAATGGACTGAGCAATATTTCATTCATTTGTGCAAAAGGTCACCATGAGACATGATGGCAACTAATGACAATAGTTACTGGATCTGAGGAGTTGCTGTAAGGGGCAGAACAGGTAAAATGGCAGAATGGAACCAGTGTCCCTGTGTGTATCCTGAAGGCTGAGAGTATGGTGGTGATGGGAACACTGGGAGGGACCTTTTTGCCAGATATGGACTGGTCCAGTGAAACTCCACACAAAGTCAAGCCAGAGTCCCTGTACCTCATTCCTTCTTGCACAACCCAGTGTCACAACCAAATCTGCAGCAGAATTGCTGAGGGGATGAAGAACAGAGTTTACTCACGTCACAATTCATTTAACAAACATCAGTACTCACTGCTGTCAAGTCAGATTCGACTCATAGCAACCCCTCCTTGGGTTTCCAAGGCAGTATCACTACGGAAGTAGATTGCTCAATCTCTCTTCTGAGGATTGGCTGGTGGGTTTGAACCACCAGCCTTCTGGTTAACAATCAAATGCCTTAGGCACTATGCCACCAGTCAGTAGTGTTCCCAAAAAATGCTGTAAAGATGAATACAACCCATTCCCAATTCTCTAGCAGCACTCTTCAAGAAATACAATGTGAGCCACATATGGAATTTTACATTTTCTAGTTGCCACATTAAATAGTGAAAATTTATTTAATACAGGTGAAATTTATTTTAAGATTTCATTTTCCCTATATATGTTAAATAAATAATTTGGATATAAGTATAAAATTATTAATTAGATATTTTGCCTTTTTTGTGTGTGATAAATCTACCTGATTCAGTGTGCATTTACACTCATAGCACATAGCAGTTTGGGACTAGCCACATTTCAAGTGCTTACTGGCCACATGTGGCTAGTGGTTACTGTATTGGACAGTGTAGCTCTAGAGCTTATCCAAGAGAGAAAATGTATGTATAATAATAATTATTATTATTGGATATGCATAATGATCATTATAGTTTAACCCCAGACAATCATTTGCTAATGACTTTCACTGCATTATCTCATTTGATCTTTTCAGCAATTTTGTGAGATAAGAGCAGTTAATACGACCATTTTCAAATAGATGAATAAAAACGAGATTCAGAGAACTGAAGTGACTTGTGACCCCTGAGAAGTAACTTAACATCCATCTTTCCTTTCCTCTTAAACAAACACAGAGACAAATACCATTTTGCAGTGATTTGCTATAGCTTGTTGAAGGAGATGGCATTCAACTAGAGTCTTCACAAAGAGACAGGTGAGGGTAGTGGGGAGGGGATTTCTCATTTGAGGACTGCCATGAGCAGAAGCTTGTTGAAAAGTGCAACTTCCACATGGAGAGGCTCAATGGCCCAATCCTCTGTAGGGTAGGCCAAGTGGGAGGGAGTAGTTGACAATAAGGCTAAGAATGGTAACTTGGTGTCTGATGGTGGAAGGTTCTGGATGCAACTAAAGGAATTTGGATGTTATGGATTAGGCAGTGCAGACTCACGGAACACTAGCTCACTTAGTTGCCATTTGTTGATGGACTACATTGATTTTCAGTTGGGGAGTGAAGTATCTGAAGCTTTGCTTTGGATCAGGTGATGGCATGGTGTCACATGTGGAGCAGAGAAGTCTTAGTGAATTCTAGGTCTACAGCAGTGCAGTAGTAGTGGACATAAGAATGAATGGATGAATGTAAGAGGTATGAGAATCCATTGTTCTGACTTATTGGATGAAGGGAGAAAGGAGTAGTCAGATACTGTAATTTGCAAGTTTTTGAGCTTCCTGTGTCAGGAAGAACATGGATGACCCTGAACAGAAAAAGGGAGAGTCCTAACTAGGGTGATTATGACATGGAAAGTGACTCTTCCCTGAGAGGTTCTGAGGACTTTCTAGGAGGATGGGTGCAGTGACATCTTAATATTCCCTTTCTGGCCTAGAGAGTCTGGGGTCTAAGTGAGAATAGGTTATTATAAGTTAACTATATTATTATCATTAAATTTCACTTGGTGATAATTTGGGACAATTTACCTTAAATGAAGAGCTGCTTGTTTCCATTTAGGATCAATGAAAAGAATACTTTAGAATTTTCTCCTGTCCCCTCTTTCACCTAACTCTCACACTCCATGCCAACCATGATGGGTGGGGACTGAATAGATGCTGGATGGTCCCTTCCCCTCCACTCTTGTCATTAGCCCTACAGTTAATAAGTTGTGCATCACCCCAAACTTAATACCCATCTGTACAATAGGGCCAATGCCCACAAGGTTGTTTTGGGAGCCAAACGAAATCATGTATGTGAAAGCCTTTGCAGATCTGAGGGCATCTTTCACAGGTCACGTTTTGGCTGTGGCATATCCTTCTTGGTATATTTCAGAAAAGAATGCCACCTACTGTGCCTTTCTGCCATCTTCAAGTGCCTGGCTCTTTCTTGCCTAGCAGATTGGTGCAAATAGTTAACCCGCTCATACTAAGTGAAAGGTTGGAAATTTTATTCCATCCAGAAGTACCTGTGAAGTAAGGTTTGGCAACCTACTTCTGAAAATTCAGCCATCAAAAACTCAATGGAGTACAGTTCTACTCTGACAGACATGGGGTTGCCATGAGTCAGAATTGACAGTTTTTTCTCCCTGTGTCAGGATCATCATGCCTTTTTCTCTTCCTCTCTGGCTCCTATTTGCTTACAAGTGTCTCATTCTGTTAAGTCTTCCTAACTCCGACCCCACCCAATAATCATTCTCCTAGCCCCTTGTTCTTTTATTATAATTTACTATATTACGGTATTATAATAGCTTATGTGTCCCTATCTGTCCCTAGACTGTGAGCTCCCCAGGGCAGGGAAAATGTCTTATTTGTTTACCCTTACATCATCCAGCCTCAAACACAATGCCTGACAATGTTAGCTGCTTAGGAAATGTTTGTAGAAGAAATGAAAGAGTAGTTGTTAGTGTAAAGAATTATATGCAAAAAGCATTGCTCCTGGGGAACTGAGCTCAAAGTTGATGTCTTGAAGCCAAGGCCCCAACTCTTACCCGCCCAAGGCCCCATAACCCACTACTTTATGGTTACAGTTAAGAGATTATGTGTCATAGTAATGATCCCTTTGAATCTTCCTTCCATGGCTTAAGGGGTCAGCAGAGTATCTCACACGAAGCTTGAAAGTAGTTAGGTTCCTGAGAGGGAAGAGTCATGAGAGAAAAACATCCTCCTTGTGCTTGTGTTGAGCTGTTAAGAGTTCACTAAACAGAGTGGTTTGAACCCTGAGCTTCCTAAGCTGATTCACTTGGCTTATTTTTCCCATTTGTTCCAGCACCTTTCTTCTTAAGAACTCAGCCCAGGTCCTCTCAGCAGCAGGGCTGGATAATTATTTGAGGTCCCACCATGGCCTACACATCTTGTTATCTCCCTTTACTAACTCTGCTACTATCCCTGGTGTGCACTGACCTCTTACAAGGAGAAGCTCAAGTATGCCTAGTGAGCACTGCTCTCAAGGGGCTGAAAAGTTGGCCTCAAGGAGCAGCCCTGGGCCCAAATGGGCCCAGATATTCTCTTCTGTGAGGCTCATCTTACTATTAAGCAAATTAAATCTTCTGCAGTCACCTCCCCACCCCTCAATGTATAGCAGGCTTGTATTGGTAGTGGGTAAATATCCTAAACGCTCTGAGACCTTATTTCTAGGCATAGTATTTGTTCCCTATCACTTTCCTCACGAGCATTGAGCTAATGAGCTCCTGCACTTTAAATTCAGCTTCTGCCTCAGCCCCTCCCAGAGACTCCATGCTTTGTGTCTGGCCAAGTAGACAAAGACCAGAATTAAGGTCTCCAGCTTCATTTCATTTAATAAGAAGCTACAAAAGTCAGCACAGCAGCCCATTCATTCCAAAACATCCTTTGAGAGCCTGGGCACATGTCATTGTCTCTTTGCAGAAACCATACTGCATTGTCATGAAAAGGCCATCTGAACAAGGTAGCTATAGTGGAATTATCTCAATGCTTTTTAATCACTCTCCAACATCAAGGCTCATTTCTCAGTAACATAGTCCTTTTGACTATAAGTGAATTTCATGGTGTGTGTGTGTGCATGCATGCATGTGTGTAACCCCAATTCATGATAAATTCCTGGATGAGCCAACGTCACAAGTGATCAGTCTGTGTATCCATCTTTCAACTTCAATCCTAACATCAACATGATGTGTTGAGAAACACTGATCGCCCCCGCATTCCCGCCCCAGATTCTCACAGTCAAGTGGGAGACTGTGCTCATCTATAGAAAGACATGGAAGAGAAGCAGCTGGGTATAAAGCCTTGGAATCAATGGCTCTTTCTCCTTGGTGGTTTTGAGCTTGCAGCCTGTCAGCCTGTGTCCCATCATCTTGAAACTGAAGACTCCTCGGAAAGCCATTAGACTAGGTATTTTTAAAAGCAGCTTCTCTCCTGTTCTGCATAGTAACTCTGACAGCATGCTAAAAAGAAAAGGGGAGCAGAGGACCACAGGACTCTGTTTGCTAGAGAAGGGAGATAGATATGTTCAGGAGCAGAGGAGCTGGGTTGGGATCTCCCAGGGGCAGCTCCCAAGATGAGTCTTGGGTCCCACTTCCAGGTTGTTACTAGAAGAGACTGGACAGATCTTTTTCCATCTATAAAATGGAAAGGCAAACATCCTATGGAGGTGCCATAAATGTTTGTTAGGATCTTTATTTTTGGAAGAATCTTTAGACTAGTCAGTGCTAGTCAGCTCCTGAGTTCTAGACCTGCTACTAACTTGCCTTGTGTTCTTAGGTGAGTTATTTAACATTTGTTTGACCTCAGTTTCTTCATTTTTAACGGGTTAATGACATACTTCCCCCACATAACTTATGCTATTGCTAGCTAAAGAAACCTGGTGGCAAAGTGGTTAAGTACTCACCTGTTAAGCAAAAGGTCAGCAGTATGAATCCACCAGCTGCTCCATGGAAAAAAATGTGTGGCAGTCTGCTTCTGTAAAGATTTATAGCCTTAGAAACCTTATGGGGCAGTTCTGCTCTGTCCTATATGGTCACTGTGAGTTGGAATCAACTCTGGCAACGGGTTTGGTATTGTTGTTAGTTGCCGTTTAATTGGCTTCAACTCATGGAAACTCCATGTACAATAGAATGAAATGCTGCCTGGTCCCACAAGCACTGGCATACCTTGAGTCCATTGTTGTGTTCCAGTCTACTGGGCTCATCCTCCAGCACTATATCAGACAACATTGTCTTGTGATCCATAGGACTTTCATTTGCTAATTTTTGGAAGTAGATCATCAGGCCTTTTATCCCAGTCTGTCTTAGTTTGGAAGCTCTACTGAAACTTGCCCACCATGGGTGACCCTGCTGGTATTTGAAATACCAGTGGCATAGCTTCCAGCATCACAACAACACACTACAGTATGACAAACTGACAGATGGGTGGTGTATTTAATAACTTTTAAGTAAAGCATAATGAATACAAGCATGGGCTTGGAGTCAAATATATCTGACTTTGAATCTGGGCTCTACCACTAACTAGCTACATTTTCTTGGGAAAGGCACCCAAGTTTCCCATCCTAGTCCTCATCTGTAAAATGGGAGGAATACTACCTGTCTCACAGATTTGTTGTGAGAATTAAATAATAATGCATGTAGGATGCTTAGTATGGGGCCTGTCATATAGAATACACTTTATTAATGGTATCTACAGGTATATACCCAAGGTTGTACTGAAAAACAAATTAAAGAAAGCAAAATCTCTTCGAAAAGCACACAGGAATTCACAAATATATGACACTATGATTACTGTTATTACTGTTGCAAATGTCATACATTCTGGTTGATGTTATAACAAATGCAGTAGGCGTTAGTCACCTTCCTAATTCCCCTGAATGTACCACCGATGGAAGCCTCCTCTAAAATAGGATGCAGTCAGGGAGTACAGAGGGAGGAAGGGCTCTCAGCACTTTGCTTTGATCTACTTCCTCCCACAGCAGTGCCCTAAAGCTCTAAAGCAGACACATTGACTTCTTTTTAGAACAAACCAAAGCAAAACACACCATGGCTGCCAAGTGGAAAGTGCTTGCACTTTGGAAAGGTTGGCAGACTCCTGGTCCCCCTGCCTGGGCATTGACTGGACTTTGCCCTGCAACCCTTTGGCACCTCCACTACATTTTAAACAGGGACCCTGAGGGTTGGGCACTAGACAGGTATGCCTGTGTCTCACTTGACATGGAGGTGAGCTACCTCCTGAAGGACTGACAAGGCTGTGTACTATCCCATGTCCAATATGCCACCAGGAGGTCTTGGTCATTGAAGGGCAGTGCTAGCAGCTACCTTTTCTTCCAGCTGAAGCCCCTGAGAGACAACTGTTGCTTCTTCCTTTTGAGGAACTTCTTCTTTCCAGGGTGGTAGGAGGGTGGTTTATGGTGAATGTGGACCAAAATGAGGAGAGAGATTGGATGGCACATTTTCTGAGCTGTGAATACTGGTTGGGGTAGAGACAGTCTGGGCTAGAGATGGGAGGCACTGTAATGGGCTTGGGATCAGAGGCAGGAGATTCTGATCATTTATGCTCTGACACTTCCTTCCTGTTTACCCTGCTTGGCCCACCTCAAGGTGGGTTTACCATGTACAGCTCTGCAAGGATGCACACTGCACAACTCCAAAGATCTCCAGTTATACATAATATGAATAAATGTGTCCTTGGATGTGCTATATACAGCAGCCTTGCTCCTGGTGCTTTGGTGAGAATCAAACAAAATCATCTTCATTTTTACCCTTTATTGATTGCCTGTTATGTGCCAGGTTCTGTTCCAAGTGCTTTATATTTTATTTCCCTCCATACCCTATGAAACGTTGTTGTTATTGTTATGTGCCGTTGAGTTGGACCTGACTCATAGTGACAGGTACTTTAATTATTTTACCCCCATTTTATTACAAATGAAAAAACTGAGGCCACAATGTTAAGCAATCACTATAAGGTCAGTGAAATAGGGAGTAATGGAGCTATAATCTGAGCATGCATAGTGACTCCTTGTGACAGAGTAGAATTGCCTCAATAGGTTTTTTTTTTTTTTTTCTAAGCTGTAATCTGTATAGGAAGGAGCTCTGGTTGTGTAGTAGTTAAGGCATTTGGCTGCTAACCAAAGTGCCAATGGTATGAACCCACCAGCCACTCCACAGGAGAAAGATGAGGCAGTCTGCTTCCACAGATTTACAGCCTTGGAAATCCAATAGAATGGGGGTTGTTACGAGTCAGAATGGACTTGATGGCAGTGAGTTTGGTTTTTGGTTTGGAATCTTTATGGGAGCAGATTACCAGGACTTTTCTCTCATGGAGCTGTTGGGTGGGTTTGAACTGTCAACCCTTCAGTTAGCAGCTGAGTGTTTAGCCATTGCACCACCAGTTCATGGGGTTGCTATGAGTAAAACATTGACTTGATGACACCTAACAACAGTAACAACAACAATCTGAGCACAGAGCCATCTGACTTCAAAGTCTGTGCTCTTTATCACTGTTCACTGTGCAAAAGAGATATCTGTTTTTCTGAGATTGCTGGGCAGTAGAGGAGGCAGGATTCCTGAGTTTGGGCCATTTCATTGACTAGGACAGCCATGTCTCTGAGAAGGAAAGAACAAGAATGGGGAGCCCCTGATAGATGTGGCAGAATGTATTTCTCTTGGCACAGTCATCTTCATCATGGGATTTCTCCCATAACACTAAACATGAATTTCATTCAGGGGCTAGTTTCTGCAGTGACTGTGCCAGGAGCATGTACATTCTTTGCTTGATTCCCATTTCTCAAAATGGAAGAAGTGGAGTCATCTGTCAACATTTTTTTTCTTTTTTAATGTAATTCATTTTGTTGTTGCAAATATGCACAGCAAAGCATACACCAATCTAACAGTTTCTACATGTACCATTTAGTGACATTGATTATATTCTTTGAGTTGTATAACCATTCTCACCCTCTTTTTCTGAGTTGTTCCTCTGCTATTAAGATAAATTACTGCCCTCTAGGGTTCCTATCTAGTATTTTGAGTTGCTTTTGTCAATTTGATCCCACACAGATAGTTCTTGAAAGAGCACAATGATCAAGGCAGGTATTTTTTTACTAGTTGGGCTAAACTACTTCTTGGTTTTAAGAAGACTTTAGTGCTTATTTTTGGTTTAAGGTTTAAAGATTATCTCAGGGCAATTGTTTCTGGGGTTCATCCAACTTCATGTCTCTAGGAAGTCTGGAGTCCATGAGAATTTGAAATTCTCTTCTACATTTTTCCCCTTTTGATCTGGATTCTTCTATGGAATTTTTGATCAAAATGTTCAGTAATATAGCTGGCACTGCCGAGTTTGGTTGGTCTCATGGCAATTGAGGGGGTTGTTCACAGAAACAATTAGTCACACATTCCAGATCCTCCTCCTATTCCTGATTCTCCTTCTTCCTGTGTTGTTCCAGGTGACTAGTGACCAATTGTTGCTCTTTGGATGGCCACAAGCAAGCTTTTCAGACCCCAGGCATTACACAATGACTTAAGAGGTAGAATAGAAACATTAACCATGTTATTAGGCCAATTAACTGGGATTTCTCATGAAATCATGACCCTAAACCTCCAAACCAAATCTAAAGAAGCAAATGCGTTGAGGCTTTTGGTTGTACATAATCAGCCTCAGAAGCTACTCTTTCTTTTTGTTGGTGTTGTTGTAAATATGTATGTTTTGGTTCTCCAGTGCTGCTCTAATAGAAAATACCACAAATATATGGCTTTAGCAAACAGGCATTTATTCTCTTATAGTTTAGGAGGCTAGAAGTCCAAATTCAAAGTGCTAGCTCTAGGGGCTGGGTGAAAGCCCCTCAACTTTGGGATTCAGCTCTGCCTCTTGCTCCTGGCGCACTGAAGCTGGAGGCTTCTCTTACTTAACTCAGGCAGCTGCTGGCTGCTGAGGCTGAGAAACCCAAGGTCAACAAATAAAAGGGCACATCCCCAAATTCTCAAGCAACATGGCAGGCCATGAGTTCATGTTCAGAAACAGTCTCAAGATTGGCAGACAACATGGCAGGCTACTGAGATGAAGACTCAGCCAATACAAGATCCAGATGTGCCAAAAAGCTCAAGATCTTTCTCAGAGTGTCTTCTTATATACTGGAAACAGACCACATCCCTAAGGCAGTTACTTATTTAGCTGTTCAGAGTAGATCCCACCATGGAGTTGATTACCAGTCTCATCATGGGGAATAAATATATCCAGTTTCCCAATCACTCAAAACCAGGCCCAGCCAAGCTGACACACAACCTTAACTTCCACAATATTTATCACACAACTTTTGCCAATCCAACTTTTGCCAATTCAACTTTGTACAACTCATCAACAGCAATTACAATAAATGGCTGTGCAACCTGTCAGTCTTTTTGACTGATTCTCTAGAACTGCCATGCCCACCTTTCCGAAAGGACTGCCATCAGAGTAGTCTCTCTCCTCTCTCATACATACACACACACACTCAGACGCAACTATATATTCACATATTTCTACCATTTACATACTTGTACTTAAAGAACTCGCGAAGAACAAGGCTCCAGGAATTGATGGCATACCGATTGAGATATTTCAACAAACAGATGCCCCATTGGAGGCACTCACTCAGTTATGCCTAGAGATTTGGAAGACAGCTACCTGGCCAACTGACTGGAAGAGATCCATAT
>NW_006921765.1:5601011-5601753 GCF_000298275.1 Orycteropus afer afer | reverse complement strand
TTGGTAGGGTGGAGGGTCAACGAAAGAGGGGGAGGCCTTCAACGAGATGGATTGATATGGTGGCTGCGATGATGGGCTCAAGTATAGCAGGGATTTTGGGGCTGGTGTGGGATTGGGCAGTGTTTCGTTCTGCTGTGCACGGGATCACTATGAGTCGGAAACGACTCAATGGCACTTAACAACAATAACAACAACACTTAGCGTCTATTTTTTTGATACGTAGGCCTAGAAACATGTTGCATAATTTGCATATACACCCATATATCTGCATCACTCTCATACATATGAGATGGGCACACACTCATCAGTGCATATGTGTGTGTATGTATGTGTGTGTGTATGAATAACTTGGAAACATTGTCTGACACAGTTCAGGAAGACTAGCCCTTTGGGTTGGAAGGCACTCAAAATAGGACTGGGAAAGAGCTGCCCCATGACAGTAGAAACAACCTTAATGATATGGATAAAGTAAGTCTTTCAGGACCTCCATGTGCTGATGTGGCATGACCCATATTGAGAAGAAACAGCTGCAAACATCTATTAAAACTCAGAACATGGAATGTATGAAGTATGAATCTAGGAAAATTGGAAATTGTCAAAAATGAAATGAAACACATAAAGATTGATATCCTAGACATTAGGGAGCTGAAATGGACCACTTTTGGCCATTTTGAATCAGACAACCATATGATCTACTATGCCAGGAATGACAAATTGAAGAGGAATGGCATGGCATTCATCA
>NW_006921765.1:5596558-5600670 GCF_000298275.1 Orycteropus afer afer | reverse complement strand
CGAGAGCCAAAATAAGATCTTGAATATATCCCTCCTGAATTTAGAGACCATCTAAGGAATAGATTTGATGCACTGAATACCAATGATGGAAAACCAGAAGAATTGTGGGATGACATCAAAAGTATTGTCCATGAAGAAAGCAAAGGTCATTAAAAATATGAGAGAGAAAGAAAAGACCAAAATGGATGTCAGAAGAGACTTTGAAACTTGCCCTTGAGCAAAGAGTAGCTAAGGCAAATAGAAGAAATGACAAGATAAAACAGCTGAATAGAAGATTTCAGAGAGCAGCTCGAGCAGACAAAGCCAATTACTATAATGAAATGTGCAAAGACCTTGAGTTAGAAAACCAAAAGGGAAGAACATGCTCCGCATTTCTCAAGCTGAAAGAACTGAGGAAAAAATTTAAGCCTCTAGTTGCAATATTGAAAGATTCTTTGGGCAAAATATTGAATGATGCAGGAAGCATCAAAAGGAGATGGAAGGAATATATAGAGTCACTGTACCAAAAAGAACTGGTCGATCTTCATCCACTGCAGGAGGTGGCATATGTTCAAGAACCAATGGTACTGAAGGAAGAAGTCGAAGCTGAACTGAGGGAATTGGCAAGGAACAGGGCTCCAGGAATTGACAGAATACCCATTGAGATGTTTCAACATACAGATGCTCTGCTGGAGGCACTCACTTGGTTACGCCAAGAGATTTGGAAGACAGTTTCCTGGCCAACTGACTGGAAGAGATCCATATTTGTACCCATTCCAAAAAAAGGTGATCCCACAGAATGTGGAAATTATCAAACAGTATCATTAATATCACATGCAAGTAAAATATTACTGAAGATAATTCAAAAATGGTTGTAGCAGTATATCAACAGAGAACTTCCAGAAATGTAAGCTGGATTCAGAAGAGGACGTGGAATGAGGGATATCATTGCTGATGTCAGATGGATCTTGGCTCAAAGCAAAGAATAACAAAAAGATGTTTACTTGTGTTTTATTGACTATTTAAACGCATCTGATTGTGTGGATCATAACAAATTGTGGATAACATTGAGAAGAATGGGAATTCCAGAACACTTAATTGTACTCATGAGGAACCTGTACATAGACCAAGAGGCTGTTGTTCAAACAGGAAAAGGGAACACTGCATGGCTTAAAATCAAGAAGGGAGTGTGTCAGAGTTGTATCCTTTCACCATACTTATTCAATCTGTATGCTGAGGAAACAATCCAAGAAGCTGGACTATATGAAGAAGAATGTGGCATCAGGATTGGAGGAGGAATCATTAACAACCTGTGATACGCTGATGACACAACTTTGCTTGCTGAAAATGAGGATGACTTGAAGTACTTACTAATGAAGACTGAAGAATATAGTCTTGAGTATGGATTACTTCTCAATATAAAGAAAACAAAAATCCTCACAACTGGACCTATAAGCAGCATTACGATAAATGGAGAAAAGATTGAAATTGTCAAAGACTTCACATTGCTTGGTTCTACAATTGATGCCAATGAAAGCAGTGGTCAGGACATTAGACAACATATAGCACTGGGCAAATCTGCTGCAAAGGACCTCTTTCAAGTGCTGAAGGGCAAAGATGTCTCCTTGAGGACTAAGGTGTGCCTGATACAAGCCATGGCATTTTCAATCACCTCATATGCATGTGAGAGGTGGACAATGAATAAGGAAGATCGAAGAAGAGTTGATGCTTTTGAGCTGTGGTGTTGGCAAAGAATGCTGAAAATACCGTGGATTGCTAAAAGAACTAACAGGTCTTTCCTGGAGAAAGTACAGCCAGAATGCTCTCTGTAGGTGAGAACGGCCAGACTTTGTCTCACATACTTTGGTCATGTTGTCAGAAGGGACCATTCCCTGGAGAAGGATGTCATGCTTGGTAAGGTGGAGGGTCGACTAAAGAGGGAAAGGCCCTCAAGGAGGTGGATTGACACGGTAGTGGTGGCGATGGGCTCAAGTGTAGCAAGAATCATGGAGCTGGCTCAGGACTGGGTAGTGTTTCGTTCTGCTGTGCATGGGGTTGTTATGAGTTGGGGATGACTCGATGGCACCTAACAACAACAACAACTACATATCAGATGGTAAAATTATAGCATATTCATTGACTACAGTTTGCTTTGCTCAATAGATTTAGTTTTCCTAAAAAACAAAACACTTTTTTTTTTAAATTCAGAAAATGGTACATGTGCATAGTAAGAATAAAAATAGCATAAATGTTATACCATGAAAATTATGTTTCCTCCTACCTCAAGTCCTTTTCCATTGATGCTAAAATTATAGTTTCCTGTTTCAGAAATTTTATTGCTCTATATCTATCTATCTAAATTATATATGTAAATATATGTGTATAATGGAAAATAATAATAAACACACTGGGGGATTAAAGATGACCACAAAGACTCTATGACTTATCCCACAGAGCAGTAGAGTATACTTCCTCTCTTTTAGAATCTGGGTTGGCTCTGTGACTTGCTGATACTATAACTTCAGTGACTGAGCCTTAAGAGATCTGTTGTTTCTGCTTTTGGGTGCTTGGAACGGCCCACTTGGAACCCACTACTATGCTGTGGGAAACTACCATATGGAGAGATACATGGGAGAGAACTAAGGCATTTGGCTAACAGCACAAGCTGAACTCCTAGTCAACAGCCAGTGCCAATTTCTGGCCATGGGAGTGTGTCATCTTGATGTTCTAGACCAGTTGACCCTTCAGATGAATGTAGTCCAGGTGACAATAACATGAAGGAAATGAACTTCTCAACCATGAGCTAATCTACAGAACTATGAGAGAGAATAAATGGTGGTGGTTGTTTTAAGCTACTACATTTTGGGGTAGAAATGGGGTACAGAAATAGAAAATTGAAACAAATATTTATTTTATTGATTTTAACAACTATCAAGGACATCATACATGAAGAAGTTTAAAGGTCGTTGAAAAGTAAGACCACAATGGATGTCAGAAGAGACTTTGAAACTTGCTCTTGAGATTAGAGTACCTAAAGCAAACAGAAGAAATAATGAAATAAATGAGCTGAACAGAACATTTCAAAGAACGGCTTAAGAAGACAAAGTAAAGTATTACAAGGAAATGTGCAAAGACCTAGATTTAGAAAAACAAAAAGGAAGAACATGGTTGGCATTTCTCAAGCTGAAAGAGCTGAAGAAAAATTCAAGCCTCAAGTCGCAATACTGAAGGATTTTATGGGCAAAACATTGAATGATGCAGGAAGCATCAAAAGAAGATGGAAGGAATAAACATAGTCATTGTACCAGAAGAATTGGTAGACATTCAACAATTTTAGGAGGTAGCATATTGAAGAAAGATGTACAAGCTGCACTGAAGGCACTGGAGAAAAACAAGGCTCCAGGAATTGATGGAACACCAATTAAAATGTTTCAACTAATGGATACAACACTAGAAGTGCTCACCTGTCCATGCCAAGAAATTTGGAAAAGAGCTACCTGGCTAACTGATTGAAAAAGATTGATATTTGTGTCCATTCCAAAGAAAGGTGATCAAACAGAATACAAAAATTATCAAACAATATCATTAATATCACACACAAGGAAAATTTTGCTGAAATTAATTAAAAATGGTTGCAGCAGTACATCAACAGTGAACTACCAGAAATACAAGCTAGATTCAGAAGAAGACATGGAATGAGGGATATCATTGGTGATGTCAGCTATCTTGGCTGAAAGCAGAGGATATCAGAAAGATGTTTACTTGTGTTTTACTGACTATGCAAAGACATTCAACTGTGTGGATCACAACAAATTATGGATAACATTGTGAAGAACAGGAGTTCCAGAACACTTAACTGTATTCATGAGGAACATGTACATAGACCAAGAGGCAATTGTTTGAACAGAATCAGAGGATAGTGAATGGTTTAAAATCAGGAAAGGTATGCATCTGGGTTCTGTCCTTTCACCATACTTATTCAATGTGTTTCTTTGCTATTCATAAGGTTTTCCCTGGCCAATTCTTTCAGAAGTGGACGGCCTCTCCCTTCTTCCTAGTCTGTCTCAGTCTATAAACTGGGCTGTTACCTGTGCACCAGGTGCATCTCGCTGGGTTTTAAACACCAGAGGCTC
>NW_006921765.1:5492623-5593698 GCF_000298275.1 Orycteropus afer afer | reverse complement strand
GGGGCTGGTGCGGGATCGGGCAGTGTTTCGTTCTGCTGTGCATGGGGTCGCTATGAGTCGGAAACGACTCGACGGCACTTAACAACAACAACAACAATTCAATGTGTATGCTGAACAAATAATTTGGACAATGTGAAGATGATTGTGGCAGCAGGATTGGAGGAAGAGTCCTTAACAATCTGTGATATGCACGTGGCACAACTTGCTTGCTGAAAGCGAAGAACTTGAAGCACTTACTGATGAAGATCAAAGAGTACAACCTTCAGTATGGATTATACATCAGCATATAGAAAACAAAAATCCTCATAACTGGACCAATAAGCAACATCATTATGAATGGAGAAAAGATTGAAGTTGTCAAGGGTTTCATTTTACTTGGATACACGATCAGCATGCATGGAGGCAGCAGTCAAGAAGTAAAAGAATGTATTACATTGGACAAATCTGCTGCAAAAGACCTCTTTAAAGTATTAAAGAGCAAAGATATCACTTTGAGGACAAAAGTGAGCCTGACCCAAGCATGAAATATTCAATCACCTCATATGCATGTGAAAACTGGACAATGAATAAGGAAGAACGAAGAAGAATTGATGCATTTAAATTATGGTGTTGACCAAAAATACTGAATATGACATAGATTGCCAGAAGAATGATCAAATTGTCCTGGAAGAAGTATAACCAGAATGCTTCTTAGAAGCTAACATGGAGAGACTTCATTTCATGTGCTTCGGACCTACTATCAGGAGCGACCAAACTCTGGGGAAGATTATGCTTGGTAAAGTGGAGGATCATCAAAGAAGAGGATGGATTGACTAACACAGAGGCTGCAACAACAGGATCAAACATGGTAATGATTGTGAGGATGGTGTAGGACTGGGGAGTGTTTCATTCTGTTGGTCACTGTGAGTTGGAACCAACTTGATGGCACTTAAGAACAACAATACAGCAATTCTTTGGCTGGCTTTACCATGATTCATTTAATAAATACCCAATTGCAGCACGTTTATATTTTATCTAATCATTTGCAGAGATATAGCAATCAATATCCTGTACATCTGTATTTGTTCACACATACAAATATATATTTATAGGTGACATTTTTATAAACAAAATTCTTATTAAATGACATGGATTTAAAATTTTGATGCCGTTGTTGTTAGGTGCCATTAAGTTGGCATTATTGCTGATAATGCCTAACTATCCTCCACCCATGTTGTATCATTTTACACTCCCAGCAAAAGTGAATAAAAATATGTGACTCTTCATACTATTGCCCATAAGAGTATGAGCATATAATCAAACTTTTAATCTTCCCTTGTCTAATAAATTAAAATATATCAATGATGAGTTTGCTGGTTTTTCAATGATGAGTGAAGAAGTCTCTCTTTTGATATGATTATAAGCAATTCTTTTTCTTTATCCATAAATGTCTTTTTACTGTTTTTCTACTGGTTCATAAGAGTTTTTTCTTTGTTGAATTGTAAGAAGTCTTTCCTTATTGAACTGTAAGAACACTCAGATGATAGAAAAAAAATTAGTCTTTTGCATGTCATTTGCATTACAATTTTTTTTTTTCCAAAAATTATTATTTAGGTTACCTAGGTCTTGACTGGGAGCTCTGGTAGCGTAGGGCCTAAGGCACTTGACTGCTAATTGGAAGGCTGGCAGTTCAAACCCACCAGCCACTCCTCGGAAAGAAGATGGGGCAATCTACTTCCGTGTTGATACTGCCTCGGAAACCCAAGGAGGGGTCGCTATGAGTCGATGGCACATAACGACAACAACAATAGGTTTTTACTATTTTGTTTTTTTCATTGTGGACATATATATGTATAAAAAAAGCAGTGGGCTCCTAAAAGGTAGGAGGTTTGAACCCACCAGCTGCCTTACGGGAGAAGATGAGGCAATTCTACTTTCATAAAGATTTACAGCTTTGGAAACCCTATATAAATCTCACTATGAGTTGGAATGTACTTGATGGCAGGAGATATATATATATATATATATATATATATATATATATATATGCCCTAGTGGTGCAATGGTTAAGCACTTGGCTGCTAGCTGGAAGGCTGATGGGGAGGTAACATTACAGGGCAGTTTTTTGCTGTCCTATAAGGTTTCTAGGAGTCAGAATCAGTCAATGGCACATAACAACATATACTCTGTCCTATAGGATCTCTAGGAGTCCTGTGGTGCAATGTAAGGTCAGCTGTTCACACCCACCAGCTATTCATGGGAGAAAGACCTGGTGACCTTTCTGCCTCTATAAACTCTGTGAGGAAGTTCTACCCCGTGTTATATAGTGTTGCTATGAGTTGAAACCAACTTGATGGTAATGGGTTTGGTTTTGGATTTTGAATAGGTCTCTATGGCATAGAATCAACTCGATGGCACACAACAGCAAATACTCTGTTCTATAGGCTCACTATGATTTGGAATTGAGTCAACAATATATAACAACAGATACGCTGCTGTTGTGTGCTGTGGAGCTGATTCTGACTTATAGTGACCCTATAGGACACAGGCGACTGCTCCTAGGATTTCCTAGGCTGTAATCTTTAAGGAGATCTGGTAGCATAATGGCTAAAGCACTTGACTGCTAACCAGAAGGCTGGTGGTTCAAACCCACCAGCCACTTCTCGGAAGGAAGGTTGGGCAATCCTACTTCTGTAGTGATACTGCCTCGGAAACCCAGAGAGGGGTCGCTATGAGTCGGGGCCGACTTGACGGCACATAACAACAACAATCTTTATGGAAGCAGATTGCCAGGTCTTTTCTCCCACGGAGCCTCTGGTGGGTTCTAACCACCAACTTTTTAGTTAGCAGCTGAAGGGTTAACTATTGTGCCACCAGGGTGTGTTCTCTCTCTTATAGATATATAAAACAAGATGTTTGCCATTTCAATATTTTTCAGCTGTACAATTTATAGATGCTTGCTTAGTTTAGATACGCTGTCAGGAATGACCAATCCCTAGCAAAGGACACCATGTTTGATAAAGCACAGGGTCAGAGAAAATGATGGAAATGATGGAAACCCTCAATGAGCTGGATTGACAATAGCCACAACAATGGACATATAGCAGTGATCTTGGAGATGGCACAGGACTGGGCAACCTTTTGTTCTGTTACATATAAGGTCTCCATAAGTTGGAGCCCACTCAACAGCAACTAACAAAAATAATAACACCCCCACACACACATACATATAAACCATGTATTTTCTTTTTCTCTTGTTTTATAGTTTTATTTTTCTTTCATCCAGATGTAATTTGTTATGGTGTAAGGAGTGAGGAAGGGATCCTGTTTACTTCCCCCCCCCCCAAATGTCAGTTGCCTGACAACTATATTGAGTAAATGATCTTTCCCCCACTGCTTCAAAATACTGCTTTATCATATACTATCTTCCCATATGTTCAGGTCTATTTTTATACTCTTTGCTTTGTTCCACTGATTTGTCTCCTTGTGTATCCATTCATACCTAAAGTCTGATTCTTAGCCTTTCCCAATCACATTTCCTCTGGGATTGTGGTTTGTTCTTGAAGCCAGGCTTAAAGGTATTCAGCCCTTAGTTGCCAGCCCTAGACATAATATGTTTCCACTTCAATTCACATATAAACATTCTTTTCCTCCATAGATTCATCTCAGCACTTCTTCAGAAAGTCTTTCTAGATCACTTTTCCCTGCCTAGAAAAATTCCTTTCAGTAAGTGCTCTCAAGCTCTTTCCCTTAGTCACTGGGATTAGCTTTTGTGGCTTTCCTAGGTACCTTTTCATCCAAACATAAGTCTTCTTACTTCTTCTGTGAAGATAATCCTCTTTGTGGGCTATCCATACTCATTCATTCTCTTGCCTGTTCACTCATCTGCAATATTACCTGAGTCAAGTAAGTGGAAGGTAGAAATAGGATATTGATATTGTTGTTCCTGGGAGGTGCAAATGGTTTGTACTCGACTACTGACCTAAAGGTTAGCAGTTCAACCCCAACCAGTGGTGGCTACTGAAGAAAGGCCTAGCAATCTTCTCCCATAAAGATTATAGCCAAGAAAACCCTATGGAGTAATTCTATTCTGTAACACATGGAGTGTCCATGAGTTGGAATCTACTCAAAGTCAAGAAGTTTGTTTTTCTTAGTCCTGGAACACAGGATGATTTCAATAGGTCTCAGAGCATCCATGTGCCATTCGATCATCAAGAAACAAACCAAGTATCCCTCTTGCACCTGATTTTCCCATGTGAAAGAAATCCCCAGAAAGAGAGTCATAAAATATTCATGCCGCCAGAAAACTCATTTGCCCGTGCTCTTTCTTTTCTACTCCGGCAGTTTGCAATGTGATATTGCTACTAAAGCAGGCAAAATGAGTCTGCAAAGCCAAGCATCCGAGAAAGCCCTGAACGTCTGAAATAAACAATATTGGAATAGCAGTGTCCTACTCACCAAGGGCACTTAGCCAGGAAAGTGCTCTTACTTAGGAATTCTATTTGTTTTCCTCTTGGAAAATGGGCAAGCAGAGCTATAACTCAGCTGTGAATATCCTATTTTCTTTTTAAAGGGAAAGACTGGAGGGGAGGACTAGAAATAGATCCCTTTATCTCAGATTTCAAACATTGGCCCAGGGCACACAAGACCAGGAGTCATCATCATCAGTAACTATAGCTTAATTAATGGGGCACAGCTCCCAGTGGCACTTCCTGTAGTTAGGAAGGCAGGTGGTTCGATGTCCAAGAGGCACTAAGGAACTGAGGGCACAGAACCACAATCTCAGCTCTGTCCTCTTCGGCTGCTGGCTCCAGAACCCCTCTTCTATTTCTCCAGTGCCTTCAGGGTCCTCACCTCACATTCAGTATGACTTCCATGTAGTTTACCAATCTCCCTCCTTCCTTCTGCTTCCCACTTCTGTTAAATGCATCCTTCTCCAAGAAGCCAAAGAAATCCTTAGGCGGCTCAAAAGGTTAAGTATTTGACTACAAAGTGTAAGGTTAGTGGTTCAAACCTACCCAGAGATGTCTCAGGAAAAAGGCCTGGTGATCTGCTTCTGAAAGGCCTTAATCTTAAAAAACCTATGGAGCAGTTCTACTCTGCAGTACATGGGTCACAATGAGTCAGAATAGACTTGCTGGAAACTGGTTCCAGGAAGCCAGATCTAGTTGTTGTTGTTGTTAATTGCTGTTGGGTGGGCTCATACTTATGACAACCTTATGAGTGCCAGAAGGAAACATTGCCACTGTTATTGTCATTGCATGTTTGAGTCCATTGTTCGGGTTATTGTGGCTAAGACCATAGTATTAACTATGATCTGTCCCTTTCTTTTTATTCTCCCTTCCCCCTATCTACCACCTCCTCCCATTTGTCAGTTTTTCATATTATGGTGGATTGCATGATTCTGAGAACTATCAAATTCCAGAATGGTCATCCATGGTAGACAGATTTCAGCAGAGCTTCCAGATTAAGAAAGACTAGGAAGAGAGGCCTAGTGATCAACTTCTGGAATTATCCAATGAAAACCTTAGGGGTCACAACATAACACTGTCCAACTCACTCGCTTTGGACACATCATCAGGAGGGATCAATCACTGGAGAAGGACATCAAGTTTGGTGAAGTAGAGGGCCAGCAAGTGCAAAGGAGGCCCTTCATGAGATGAACTGGCACAATAGCTGCACTGATGAACTTGAACCTGATAATGATCTTGAGGATGATACAGGAGCAGGCAACATTTCATTCTGTTGTACATAAGGTCACCATGAGTCAGTTGACTCAATAGCAGATATCTATATCTACTATCTACCTACCTTTTCTTTTTTTCTGTCTATCTATCTATCTGCCTGCCTACCTACCTACCTACCCATCTACCTACCTACCTACTATCTGTCTACTTATCTATCTCACTCATATCCAAACTCTCATTAAATTCAAATTTTCTTCCTTCATGTGTCTCCTGAATTTCTTTTTTTTTTCCTGACCCTCTGTTACTGCTCTGGTCTATGTTAATCCAACAGTTTCTGATCCTCCCCACCCCCACCCCGAGTACAGCTCAGACCATTATGACCTTATGGATCTTTCTGTATCACCATGTTCAGCATACCCTTCAAGAGAGAAGGAAAGCAACATTTGAATGCTTACATTGCATTGGGCAGCGTGTTACACTCTATGCTTACTTCATTTAATTTTGTCAACAACCTTATGAAATGTGTTTTATTATCCTTAAGCAGAAGGATCAAGAAACTATTAGATCAATTCCAAGTTCCACTTCCTGACACCCAAAGCTCTCCACATAATATGGCTCTGATTCAACTACTTGGCCTTATCACATACTCTACCCAAGGTGAACTGTCAGTTCTAATCAGGCCAAATCTCTTTGCTGGGTGGAGAAGCAGGTCCTGTGGGCAGAAGCTTCAGCCAAACAGGAAAGGCACCAGGCAAAGAGCTGGGGAGCCAACCAGGTATTGTCTGAAGAAGTGGGTGGAATCAGGTAATGGGGTTTAAGGGTGGATAATAAAAATAAGAGTTAGCTTTATCAAGTATATTCTATACACCAAGCACTGTACTACTATACAAGCATTATTTCACATCAATTATCTCTAATCTTCACAAATACCCTGCAAGGTAGTTATTGTCACAGCCATTTCAGAGACAAAGCATCTGAAGCTTAGAGCAGGAGTAAATGCTGCATTTCAACCCAATCTCCTCTCCTTGAGCCTGTGCTCCTTCTACTGTGCCATGCTGTGTGAGTCAGCAGACGAGCTAGTATCAGGTCATCCCAGATCTGCCCTCTGGCAACAGGACCCTTATCACTAGGTGGGTCCTAGCAGAACACACACATTCGAGTTCATGAGGTCAGAACACAGTACAAAGCTTCACAAGTCACCAGTCACGCCCCTTTCTACTATTCAGGATGGTCTCAATAGTGCCTGACTAGAGATCCTAGGTTAGCTCCCCCAAACAGTTCAGTGTTATTCCAGGAACCCTCCATGGCACACTGACATTCCTAATGAGATAAGAATGCAGTCCTTAAAGCTCCAGTTAACGTGTGTGCAGATGGGAGCTTGGGGGATGATTTCTCTAAGTGATGGTCTACATGAATAACCATCACCTTTCATATATATCTACTAGGGAGGGCTGCTCTGCGTATCCTCAGATGTAGGATTCCCTCACCCCACTGTGGACTTAGAGTCCCTGGTGCCCTGAGGGGAAGCAAATTAGTCTCACTTATAATTAAGTGTCTCAAATAAAGGTTTGATTTAGGTTTAATAAGAAAAGTTATTCCAAGTTAAACAGATCACAATTGATTATTAAGAACAGAATCACCCAAGTTCAACAACTGACACAAACATGAATCTTATTCAGATTCGCTAAACCTCAATAAATACCACTTTAATAATTAATTAAAGTTTAATTAACGTGCAGCAACAGTCTCAACTTGGCATATTGCTTCAAAATGTGCAGGGTAGGATGGGAATGGAGTCTGCAGGGAAGATTCATGGGGTAGACATCAGCCTCATGGGTCAGGGAAGGACTAGTACCCAGCCCTCTCTCTGGTGCCATGGCCCTGCAGCTGCCTCTGATCAGCTGATAATGGGGAGAAATTTGGTATGTTCATTTTCCCCCAAGAATAATCTGTGGTCTACACTAGTCAAATTAAGCAGTTAGATAATCCATACTGATCAACTTAACCAGACAATTGTCAGACACTCTGAGCACTCAGGTTTCCAGCACTAACCCTAAGAGATTGTAGAGCATTTTTAGATCCCTGGTTAGAGTGGGAGAAAAAATGTGAACAAAATTCAAAACCACAAAAATGACAAGAATTACTGGTCAGATGGAGACTGCTGGACCCTCTGAGACTATGGCCCTGGCTAGAAATGGACTTAGTTCTGTGGATTGGTGCTTAGCCCAATAGTAGAAAGACTTACACATAGAACACCTACCCCAGGGAGATGTACCCCTTCACTCAGTCAGCCATGAGACATCAGAGGGGCAGCATTCACAAAGAGGAAAAGCTGGACAGACAGGAATGCACAGATAAGAAAGGCATGGGGTGGGCAGTCATGCGGGGGGAGGAGAGATTTTTATGATTGGGGATTGAAATTGGGGATTGAAATGTGCATGAATGGTTGAATGTAAAACAAATCTGCTTTGTAAATTTGCACCCAAAGCACAATAAAAAAAGAAAAGGCTTTTCTCCATCCTCTTATGGATCAAGTAGGTCCAGAAAGGATGGAGTTACCATAAAACCATGACCTTGAGCCTGCCTGAGGTGTGAGCAAATAACCACTTCAATTTAAACAGGACTTTTGGTATGATTTTTAAACCAGTGGCTGCCAAATAGTCATCAGAACAAGTTACTGATGATGTATGCCAGCAAAAAGACAAGCTTCTATAAGTGGTAGATTCACCCCTTCAATATGTGCCC
Source organism: Orycteropus afer afer (assembly GCF_000298275.1). NCBI lineage: Eukaryota > Metazoa > Chordata > Mammalia > Tubulidentata > Orycteropodidae > Orycteropus > Orycteropus afer. The sequence continues at coordinate 5,585,287 of NW_006921765.1, read as the reverse complement.
CTTTCTAGATGATTCTGACGTACAGCCAGGTTTGGGAGGCATTTCATTATAAAAAAATGTAACATCTGTACAAACATGAAACTCCAGGAACGTAGAAGAGTTAACACCCCATTGGAAATGCCTCCTTCTGGTCCAGGAACAATACTCCCCAGGGGCGCTGGCTGACTGTTTCTTAGTGTGGTGGCAGCAGCTTCTGCCATCAGCTGGTTAGTCCCCTCTCCCAGTGGTCCTCTCTAGACATGAAAGATGCCAGCTAAGCAGTGATCTGTGTGTTTCCCACTCGTGTAACATTTTCTTTCTCTGTCTCTGGTGAGTCAGAGTTTGTTTGAATGTGAATTATCTGCAGTCATAAAAGTGACAGTCCAGCCGGCTGCTGGGAGGGATGCATGCTGCAGAGAAGGAGCTGTGTGCATGTGAAGGTGCATGTGTGTGTGGACACACATGCATGTGCATGCCTGTGGGGCCTGGGGGTGTCCTTTCGGTTATCAAAGCAATTTCTATAGGGGCCTTTTTGAGCGAGGCAAGAGCTGGGAGGGTCAAACCCCTTAGAGCCCTTCAGTCTGGATGATGGTATCACAACAAAAGACCAGGACTTCTTTGAGACAGGGAGCCACTCCTGCCACTGGCCCCACTTCTCCAGCCCTTGGATTCTAGTCTGGCCTCAGATTGTCCCTCTGTTTTCTAGAGATATGGAAGGAGAACAGAAAACAGAGGCCCTGTTCTCTTGGTACTGGTGTCCCCACCTCAGGAGTCAGGATGAGGGAAGAGCCCTGGCCTGGAGACCTGGACACTGGTATTGAGTCATGACTCAGTCCACTAAGCATGTGGGGCTTGTGGGGAGGAGAGCCAAAGGGGTGGGGACCTGTGAGTTTGGCTCTGTGGCTTTCTGAGGCTGATGACAACAGAAAGCTATCAGTGGAGAGAAAAACTAGGAGGGGATAGCAGCTATATTTTAGCCAAGACCCCCTTTTCCATCCCTGCTCCTACCATAAAGTGACAGATAGTTCAGAGGCTACTCACATCCCCCTACTGATCACTGGGGGAGAACCCACAGCTTAGGAGTCTCAAGTCATTGACTGGTGCTCCCTAAACTATGGGCATGGTGCCAGGTGTAAAATGCTTGCTTATGGCTTCAGGGAGCTCACAGTCAGATAAGGACGAGGAGAACAGACAGATGGAATAGAGTGTAAGAATCACAGAATCAAGACAGCACAAGGGGTTGTGGGATTGCACAGTATTGATTCCTGGCTGAGTCTGGGAGTACTGGGTGTGAAGACAAATGGTCTAAGGTCTCTCAGGGAAGGTGAACACTGGATTGATGTTAGGAAGTGCAGAAAGGAAGAAAGACCATTCAATGGAGGAAAAACAGCACATGCAAAGGCCTGGTGGCCCAAGAAGCCATGATACACTTAGGAAGTAGGAGACAACTGGTAGACCAATACAATTGAAGCAAAGGGCATTGGCTGAAGGCAAGCAGAGGAATAAGGGCTGGAAAGGTGTTCTGGGCCAGACTGTGATGGGCCTTTTATGTTAGGCTTAGAAGTCTGGACGTTCTCACGAAGGCAAAGGGGAGCCACTGCATCGAGGAAGAGGAAGACAGAGAGAGGTGCGTAGGAGGGACAGACAACAAAGATGAACCTTTTTGCACATACAGTACTGTGTTGTCAGTGATGGCAAACATTGATATATGTGTGGATACATGGGTGGACAGGCTGAACGATTAGGTATATCTATGCAGGGGGGAGTGTGCCCATGACTATGTATAGGGTTGGCAGACAATGTTTCTACAAGTGTATTTGTATGTTCTGTAAGAATTTCCAGGTATATAGTAGAGCTGACAAGAGACAAGGTTGTAGTTACTTCTTGGTCACAGCTAGCTACCAGGAGGGAGAGAATAGTTGGACCTGTGGGATTGGGACCATGGTCGCAGGGGACATCAAGCTCAATTGGCATAACAAACTACACAAAAACTTTGTTCCACATCCTACTTTGGCGAGTAGTGACTGGGATATTAAAAGCTTACAAGTGGCCATCTAGATGCAATGATGGGTCCCTCTGCATCCAGAGGAAAGCATAATGAGGAAAACCAAAGATGCATGGAAACAATTAATCCAAGTGACTGGTACACCATACGATTCTCAGCCTATATGACTATGAGACCAGAAGAACTAGATGGTGCCCAGCTACCACTGTCAACCGCTCAGAGGGGGATCTATGTAGGAGATCCTGGATAGAGTGGGAGAACAATGTGGAACAACACTCAAAATCATAAAAGAAAAGGGACCAGGTTTGCTGGTCTGATAGAGCCTGGTGGAACCCCTGAGATTACGGTCCCTAGTTGCCCTTCAGGTCTGGAACTGAACCCACTTCTGTGGCTTCCAGCCAAACAAAAGACAGGCATATGAGGTGAATATTTACGTTAGGTAGATACGTTCCTTAAAGAGATCAATCATGGGAGAATAGAAGGGCTGTGTATGCACAGAGAGACAGCTCGCAGGGCAGAAGCGCATGGGAGGGAAGGACACAGGGAAAAGGTGGCTATGGGGAGGAAGTAGGAGGACAGCTGTTGCACTGTGGGAGATTACAGTCAATGTCATGAGAAAGTGTATGTGAACTGCTGTATGGAAGATGAATTTGCTCTGTAAACTTTCACCCAAATCACAATAAAATTTAAAAAAAGGGGGGGGGGCACTGGCTGGTTTCAGGCAAGGAGGTTGTATCCAGAAAGATTTATTAAGAAACTGTTGCAGAGGCCTGGCAAGAAATAGTGATGGCCTGGACCTGGTAGTGGCAGTTGATGCGATGAAGATGGAAGGATTACAGACATATTAAGAAAGAAAACTTAACAGGCCTTGGGAACGGATGAGTGCTTACATTCTGGGGAGGGAGACAGACATTAAACAACTAATTACACAATTAATTACTCAATTACCACTGTGATAAGTGTTCTGGAGGGGAGCAGAGGGTGTGAGAGCCTGTAAAGAAAGGATCTGATCTGGTCAGGAGAGCAAGGGAAGGCTTCCTTGAGGTAGTGATGTTTGATTTGAAGGCTGAAGGATGAGGCCTGGGGAAGAGCAAATGAAAAATGCAGAGATAGGAAGGAACACAGAGCAGGTACAGGTAAACTAGGGCCTTTGGGTCAAGCACAGCTTGCTACCTGTTTTTGTCAATAAAGTTTTATTGGAACATGGCTATATCTATTTGTTTCATATTGGGTATGGCTGTTTTTGCACTTTATAGGGCCATGATTAAGGAGTTTTGGTGGCTCAGTGGTTAAGCATTTGGCTGTTAACCAAAAGGTTAGTGGTTCAAACCCACAGCTACTCCTGGGGATAAAGATGAGGCAGTGTGCTTCTGTAAAGATTACAACCTTGGAAACCTTATGGGGCAGTTCTACTCTGTCCTACTGGGTCACTACGAATTAGAATCAACTCCATGGCAGTGTATGTGTGTGTGTATGTGTATGTGTGTGTATATGTATATCCAAGGATAGCGTAAGGCAAGCAAGGTACCTGAAGTCCTGAAGTATAAAGTTTAGGGAGGTACTCACTTGCATAGTTGTGTACATGCAACTTGCACAACCCAAAGCCCCAACAGCAACCACCCTCCTAAATTGTCCACCCTAGGTACCTCATTTGCTTGACATATTCCTAGCCCTATCACACTACAATGGCAGAACTGAGTAGTTGCAATAGAGGTTGTCTGGCTACAAGCTTCAGATAATTATTACCTGGCCCTTTATCAAGAAAGCTGCTGACCTGTGGGCTGGAGCAAGGGTGAAGTGTATGGGGTCCAGGCCACACAGAAGGACTGTGGGAGCTCTGCCTGCACCTCTTTCCATCCAGCCCTAAGAGTCACCTGTGCTAGTACACGGGCTTCTCTGTGGATGTAGAAAGGCTTCTTTCCTAGCAGTGAGACCCTGCTCAGTCAATGTACAGGGCAAGCTGGGACTGCTTAGAGTTACTGCTGTGGAATACAGCATTTGACAAGTGATGGATGGAGACTACGGTAGATTGATTCCTCGATTTCCTCTCCTTTGGTGGGGATAGGAGTATTCTCCACTATCACAGAGTACACCTCCTCCCCAGGTGCACTCAATGGTTTTGGATTGGTAATGAATCCTTTATTGGCATCTGTTCCTTATTCATTCCATCACCCCTTCCCAGTGATCCCTGGGATTGCCTCCCAAATACATCACTTGCACATTTGAATCCTAGTCTCAGAATCTGCTTTGAGGAGAACCCAAACCAAGATAATGAGATAGCCCCACCTGTTCCAGAGGAAGTAGAGGCAAAATTCATGTCCAAAGTACCACTTTGGAGAAAGGAGGCCTTCTCCTATATGATCATTGTTGGTGCTAGCTGCCATCAAGTCAATCAAGTCAACCCCTGACTCATGGTGACCCCATGTACATAGGGTTTTTATGGGCTGATTTTCAGAGTAGATTGCCAGGCCTTTCTTCCTGGTCTGTCTTAGTCTGGAAGCTCTGCTGAAATCTGTTCAGCATCATAGCAACACACAAGCCTCCACTGACAGATGGGTGGTGGCTGCTTACAGGGTACATTGGCTGGGAGTTGAATGTGGGTCTCCTGCTTGGCAGGTAAGAATTCTACCACTGAACCACCACCACTACCATATGATTAGCATAGTTTATTTTTTTTTCTTTTTCTTTCTTTCCCTTCCCTCTAAGCATCAAGCCATAGGAGTGCACAATTAGTCTTTTCTTGGGTCCTAAACTCAAACCAATTTTCTGTATGAGGGTGACAGCATTGCCTTGGGCAAGCCTATCCTCCTTTCACCCAAGGAACAATGCTCAGACAACTGATGTAGTCTCTGTTTTGCCATCTGAAAATTATGTTTCTTTCCTCCTTAAAGAAATCTATACAGAGGAATAATCAATGGAGAAAAGGCATCGTGGCCTATCTACTGCATCCATCTGTATGGAGGAGAAGGAAACAAAGCTGTTCGGTATTTCTCAGTTTCCTTCCAAGATGAAAGATCTCAGTTCACCATTAGAGTTAACTTGGGCTGGTTGGTGGGTTTCTCCTTGCCCTGACCAGCCTCTGATGGGCTCCTGATTCACAATGCAAGTTTTAAGTAAGTGCTCTTCTTTCCCCCAGAGGATTGTTGACAGCTGAAGATCACATGGGCTCATCAGTAGGATCTTAAAGAGAGAATGATCAGGGCAAATGGCTTCAAATGGAGATGAACAAGCTTTAACAGTGACAGGGAGAAAATCTTCGCAGGCTGCTTGAGAAAATGCAGTTTGGGAATACAGGGGAATATGGGCCATTCTGCAAATCAAAAACAGGAGGAGAGGTGCAGACAGCACATGAAAAGACACCAGAGAGAAGCAAAATAAGACCAGGAAGGAGGAGAGGGTAGGTAGGCAAAGGGAGGTCAGAGTGTCTGCAAGAAGACATAAACATTACAGCAAATTTAAAAGAGCAAGGGGAAGCCAGAGTGTGTTTAAACGTCAAAGATGAAGATGGTGGTGGAGGGACTAGTGTTCCAGTGTGAAGTATGTGGAAAAGTTCTTCACGCGCTTCTGAAGAATCCAAGAGCAATCTGCAGTGTTATTGACTCATGGAAAAATGGCTGCTCTCTGAATGAACCCAGGATACAGTTTATCTTTGGAGAGTGGCCTCAACATGCCCAACCTTAGTCCTTAGTTGCCTTGACAAGAAGTTGGGCATCAGAGAGGTAGAGGTACAGAACAAAGAGGAGGGGGACAGGGAGGTGAAGGGAAAGGTGGGGGGATGGTAAAAGGGGAAAGCAGAAAGGAGGAGGAGAGAGAAAGAGGAGGAAAAAGAGGAGCAGAGTGCGAGTGGGCTGTGGGAGAGAAGAAAAAGGATAAGATGAAAATTTGGGAAGGAGAGGCAGGGAGGGAAGAAGAGGGAAAGAAAGGGGTGGGAAAAAAGATTTTGAAAATCTTAAGAAGATCAAAGCAGCTAACATTTATGGAGGAGCCTGCTGCATGCCATGCACTGATTTAGCTGTCATATCCATTGTCTAATCTTCACACTAACACTGGATCTATTTCCCTTATTTCATAGGCGAAGAGGCAGGGACTCTGAGAGTTTAAATAACTTGTCCAAAATCACATCAAGCAGTAAGGAGGCTAAGATTCAAACTCGGAAATAAAGATTGAGATGCTTCTAGGTCAGCCCCAGCCCAATGAAAGGAGTAAGCACCATTTCATGGTCTCTATAAGCTCCCATCTAAAGCGATACCGATTTAGCACAGGAGATTCCTGGCATATTCTAGCATCTAACAAGCTAGGCCTCCAGCCACCAGGGGGAGCTACCTCCCCAGCAGAAATAAGAAGCAAATTCATCGAAGAACTAACCACTTCAGCAAAGATGTTATTTGGTAGCTTTAGTTTGTGGAGATTAGTTAGTGGTTAGGATGGACAACAGCTTAGAAAGCTGTTTCATATCAGCTGCATTTCATTTTATCTTAAACGCCATCTAAATGAGATCCACCCATTATTCTCAATCAGCACCAGCTTTGCTTCCTTGTCTCGAGTTGTGCCCACAGATTTGCTTGCTTGCTCTGGTTAGCTGTCTGTCTCTCTCAAAGACTGGGCGGTGTCTACTTCATCCTACAAGCATAGAGTCTGACATAATAGGTGTTCATTATATTTTGGATGTTTGCTCACTTTAACAAGAAAGTGGGGGCATTTGCAGCTGAATGAATGAGTAGATGAGAGAATAAGTAAATGCTGTAGCAGACAGGGATCTTGTAGAAGCATTTAAAATAGAAAGCTTAGAGATTTTAGTGTACCCAGACATGTCTAGGAAGAAAGGCCTGGCAATCTACTTAGTCATTGAAAATTAGTCATTGAAAACCCTATAGGGCACACTTCTACTCTGATACACATAGAGTCTCCGTGAGCTGGAGGAGACTCTGGCAACTGGTTTTAACCCCATTAAGGTCAGTATCTCAAATGTTGCTTTTAAGCATAGACCTCCACAAAGGGGGCTTCTTTTGCTTTCTACAGACCTCTATGTTGGATCTCACCTTCAAGCCTGTCTTTCCTCATTTCCTACTTAACCCACTGGTGGCTTTTTGGGGCCTGAGGTTGGGAGTTAGGAGGAAGGATATTTAAGTATCCTGTTGTGTCCCGGGAATGATAATAATAAAGGCTCCCTTCCAGCTCTCGTGGCGTAGTGCCTAAGGCATTTGACTGCTAACCAGAAGGAAAGAAGGTTGGGCAATCTACTTCCGTAGTGATATCGCCTCTGAAACCCAAGGAGGGGTCACTATGAGTCAGATCAGACTCAAAGGCAGTGCATTTGGTTTGGTGGTTTTTTTGCCAAAGCTGTTGAGATATTCAGTGAAACAGTGGATGTGTGAACACCGTTTGTAAGCTAACGTGCCTTGATGTAGTCATGGTTCTTCACCCTTCGTAAACTCTTTTCTGAAAGCTCAAGCACCTCTGTGAACCAGCGCTGACAGAATATTCTAGCAGTTGTCTTCTTTGCCCACCCTAGACTTACTGAATCAAAATCTGGAAATTCTCCTTTCAGAAAGCTTCCAGGCAGGTCTGGCATATAGTCTCCTCCTCCATGCCCATTCATTTCTTTCCTCAGGCTGCATGACCACTCCAGCCAAGTGGATCCTGTCTTTATTGGTGAGTTCAGGGCCAGATAGAGGCCGTTCAGGGCCATTTTCAAACTAAGAAATCAGTTCCCACCAATGCTTCATTCTGAGCCACAATATAAAACACTTTATTGCAATTACAAATAGCAAAGTTATTTTCTGATGAGCCTCAGCATCTGAACTTAATAGCAGCTATAATGCCACCCTGTGCTGATGTGTGGCATATTTAATATCCATCTTTCTTAGAAATAACAGTGTTTGGGAATTAGAAGGGACTTTAGCAGTGAAATAATTAATGTGGAGAACCATCATAAACATCACAAATGGAACAAATACAGATGGTAGTGAGCTTTGATTGTTAATATGCTAACCTGTTTTGACAGAACTTTAAATTTTTCCTCAGGAGGTTCGTGGACGGAAGTTAAAAAGTTCTTCTTCTCATGACAGAAGTCTAATCTTTCTGAGTCAGTGATTCACTGATCTCCTACCTGTGTGGGGAGCATCACAGATGCTTTCGTTAAGAGGAAAGCTTGTATCTTGGGTCTGGAACTCATTCCTGTGCCTGTCCCAAGGCTGTGGCAGTCCGGAGACTTCCATCTCCAAGAGCCACATTTCTGTCCCGGCCTCTGGCTCAGGCACACTGGGCTGCCTGAAACAGCAGCCAGACCCCTGCCTTTCCTGCTCTGTGGTTTTGAGGGATGGGTGGGCAGGGGCTCCTTGGCTGGTGTCTGGCAGGAGTCTTGCTGGGCTGCTCTCAGTGGGAAATAGCTCTTTGAAGATCACAGCAGGATGTAGGTGAAGGTTAGGGAACCCAGCCCTAAGGGGGTACGTCGGGATGAAAAATGATCCTAGAAAGATTATTTGTGCAATCCATAGGGAAAACCTATTGAGGCAATTAAAGGAAGGGGAGGATTGGAGGCCCTGGCAGCTCATAAATGTTCCTGCCTTCAGCCCAGCTGACCTCTAAGCAGCAACTGGAAGCAAAGGAGCCATGCATGTTTCTCAAGATCAGTCAGACTGATGAGAAACCACAGAGGGAAAACTGGGTGAGGAAAGATAGAAGGGAATTAATCTTATGGAACCCCTACTATGGGCTAAGAGGTCCCTGTTGTGCAGTTTGTGCTCAGCTATTAACTTAAAGGCTGGCAATTTGAACCCACCCAGTGGCACTGAGGAAGAAAGGCCTGGCAATCTACTTCCACAGAAATTACAGCCAAGGAAACTCTATGGAGTTGTTCTTCTCTGTAACACATGGGGTCGCCATGAGTCGGAATTGACTCATGAGCTAAGCATTGCACTTTACATATGCTATTGTATTTACTCTTCAAAATGATCATTTGAGGTGGGAATGGTAAGGTAATATTTAAGATGAGGAAACTGAGAATTGGAGAATATGTTTTGGCGACATTTTGCAGAGCTTTCCAGCTCCAAGTGACACCACCCCTGGCCAGGCACCCTCAGTGGTGTGATAATGGAAGAACTCATTAAGTCCTGTCTGCACCAGGAGGCCAAAGTGTCCCCTTTGGGACTGAATGCCAACCTCCCACCCAAGGACACTGATCTAAGTGTTTATCTACTTTCTTTCCAGCACCATTAATTCTTCCCCGTTTATTTAACTATCTTTTGTGCTGTGATATCTCTCATTAAAACAAACACATGGAGAACCCCCCTTGGCTTCTGATTCTCTTTTGTTACAGCATCTTTTTTGTGTTGTCTTTTACAACTCAAAAGAGCTGCTTCTTGCTGCCTTTGATTTCCTGTGTCCATTCTCTCTTGACGCACTCACTCAGGTTATTTTCTCAGCATCCCAATGTAAGTTCCTTTCATTGTTACTGATGACCCCATGGTGCCAAATTCAGTGGTCAATTCTCAGCTGATGACACAGTTGCCTAACTCTCCCTTTTTTAATGCTTGTTTTTCTTGGCTCTGGGAAAGCAATCTTTTCTTTTGGATCCATTCTCATCTCACTGCTGCTCCTTCCTGGTCTCCTTTGGCAGGTCTTCCCTGTCTCCATTATTCCCAAATGGTGGAGGACCTCAGGCTTCTAGGGCCTGTCTAATTTCACTCCCTAGATAACTTTCTGTAGAACCATGACTTTCAATGCCATCTACCTGCTGAAGTCTTGCTGTACTCCAGACTTACATATCTGCTTGCCTACTGGGATGAGCATCTAGAATGTCCACTGTTGCCTCCCTGGCCCCTGACAGCATCATCTCTCACCTGGATAACTGCATTAGCCTCCTAAGAGGTGACCTTGCTTCTGCTCCAGCCCCCTATGGTCTCTTCTCAACCCAGTGGGCAAAGCCATCCTTATACAATATCAATTGGATCACGCCACTCCTCTGAACAGACCCTCTGATGGCTCCAGGTCAGGATTTGCCCCTTTACCTCTCTGATTTTATCTTCAATTCAACTGACCTTTACTCTAAAGTCACTGGGTGGCACAAATATTTGCACTCATCTACTAAACTAGTGGTTGGCAGTTCGAACGCATTCAGTGGCACTGTGGAAGAAAGAAAGAATGGGGCTGGGGAAGGAAGGGGCTGCTTGTGGCTGGACCAGAGAGGCCTGTGGAATATGCCAGAAGGCTGGGGTTGAAGGAGATACCTAAAAATAAGGTCAGGGGAAACCTAAAAGGGATGGGGGAGGGAGGAACAGCCAGAAAAGGCAGAGTGTGCCGGAGGGTCCAGTATGGCACATTAAAAGGGCAGGGGCTGGAAACAGTCTGGAAGAAAGGTCTGTTGCATATGCCTGAGGGAGGAGAGAGAAAACAGGATTCCAAGAAGACGTTCATCAGGCACCAGCTATGCTGGTAAACTAGGGGCCGTGAAATGAGAACCACTCTGGTGGGGAACTGACAGCTTTCTGGAGCAGACTGAATGAGAGGCATCATGGTGATCTGGAAAGAATACTGAGTCCAGACTGATTCAGTTGAAGTCCTGACACTTGCTAACCTTGACTGTGGGGATGTAACTTGTGTTCAGCCTCAGTTTCCTCATCTACAAAATGAGAAAAACATTGTCTTCCTAACATCACTGTGAGGGATCAATAAGATCATGCAGGGGAGGCATCTAGCACAATGTGTGGCATATAACACATGATTCCCTGCCAACAGAGAAGGAGGTCTGTCTGCTCAAGAGGATGAAGATGGAATTGGAGACCAAGACTTCATTCTGGACCTGTGTAGAGAAGCTGGGGATGACCTGGAAGACCTGTAACTCACTCTTTGTCAAGGTATGGCAGGAGGTCTGTGCTCTGGAGGAGGACAATGATGGGGGATGCTGTTGAGGCACAGTTGCACCATTACAACTATGCAGAGCCATCTGGGGCACCAGTTTTGTCCCTGAGGTAGTATAGCTGCACATGGCTGATAGTGTCTCACATGGAAAAGCTTGTTTGTGCTCATGGGCCATTTGTGTATGTCTGGTCAGAGGAATTTCTAGGGAAGTCTATCGCTGTGAATAACGTCAGGACTCCTTAGTCTGGCATTCAAGGCTTTACATGATGTGGCCTTGGTTTCTGTTTCCAGCTTTATCTTGTATATATACCTCTACCTGTTCTGGTTACCTAGTGCTGCTCTGACAAGAATACACCACAAATGGGATGGCTTGAGCAAATGAGTTTATTCTCTTACAGTTTTGGAGGCTTTAGGTCTGAGTTCAAAGTGCCAGGCTCTAGGGGCTGGGTGAAAGCCCCTCAATCTTAGGCTTCAGCTCTGCCTCCTGCTCCCTGCCCACTGAAACTAGACGCTTTTCTTCACTCAGACGGCTGCTGGCTGCTGAGGCTGACAAGCCCAAGGTTGACAAATAAAAAGGCACAGTTCTGATGTTGCCAAACCACACCAAACCAAAACCAAACTCACGGCTGTCAAGTCAGATCTGACTCATAGCGAACCCTCCTTGGGTTTCCGAGGCAGTATCACTATGGAAGTAGATTGTCCAACCTTCCTTCCGAGAAGTCCATTAAAAGTCCCAAGATTGGCAGAGCATGGTAGGCTGCTGAACAACAACTTGGCTACATGCAGGTTCAAGCATGCTATAAGCTAGAAACCATTCCCCAAGACTTCTCTTTACATACAGGAAGCAGACCACATCTCTAAAGCAGCAACTCAGCTGCTAACAGTAGATTCCATCATGGAATTGATTACCAGTCTCATCATGGGGACTACACATCCAGCTGCCCAGCCACTCAACTAGACCCAGCCAAGGTGACACACAAACTTAACTACCACACTACCTAACACACATTTCATTTTACTTGGATCCACAATTAGCACCCATGGAAGCAGTAGTCAGGAAATCAGATGTCATATTGCACTGGGCAAATCTGCTGCAAAAGACCTCTTTAAATTGTCGAAGATCAAAGATGTCACTTTGAAGACTAAGATGTGCCTAACCCAAGCTATAGTATTTTCAGTTGCCTCATACAGATGTAAAAGCTGTACAGTGAATAAGGAAGACCAAAGAAGAGTTGATGCCTTTGAATTGTGGTGGTGGTGGTGTTGTTGTTATGTGCCGTCGAGTCAGCCCCGACTCATAGCGACCCCTCCTTGGGTTTCCGAGGCAGTATCACTACGGAAGTAGGATTGCCCAACCTTCCTTCCGAGGAGTGGCTGGTGGGTTTGAACCGCCAGCCTTTTGGTGACCAGGCAAGTGTCTTAGCCACTATGCTACCAGAGCTCCCGAATTGTGGTGTGGGTGAAGATTATTGAAGATATCATTGACTGCCAAAAGAATGAACAAATCTATCCTGGAAGAAATGCAACCAGAATGCTCCTTAGCAGTGAGAATGGCCAGACTTCATCTCACCTATCTTGGTCATGTGATCAGAAGGGACCATTCCTTGGAGAAGGATGTCATGCTTGGTAAAGTGGAGGGTCAGAGTGAAAAGGGAAGACCTAAATGAGATGGACTGACACAGTGGCTGAAACAATGGGCTCAAGCATAGCAGGGATTGTGAGGACAGTGCTGGTGTTTCACTCTGTTTCACGTGGGTTCACTGAGTCTGAATTGACTCAATGGCACCTAACAACAAAACACCTTATCACCACCCATCTTTCAGTATTTCATACTATGGTATCTTACACATTGCTATGATGCTGGAATCTCTGTCACCAGAATTTCAAATACTAGCTGGATCACCTGTGGTGGACAGTTTTCACTGGAGTTCCCAGACTAAGAAGAAAGACCTGTAATTTATTTCTAAAAATTAGCCAATGAAAATCTTATGGATCACAACAGAACATCGTGTGACCTACTTGTTTTGGACATGTCATCAGGAAGGATCAATTACTGCAAGAGGATATCATATTTGGTGAAGCAGAGGACCAATGATGGTTTTGGAGACCCTCAGTGAGATGGACAGGCACGATAATTGTGATGGTGGACTGGAACATGATGGCGATTGTGAGGACGATGCAGGACAGGGCAATATTGTGTTTTGCTGTACATTAAGTTGCCATGAGTCAGAGTCAAGTCAACAGTAGCTATCTTTCTCCATCTATTTGCCTGTCCATCCGTCCATCCATCCATCCACCCATCCATCCATCCATCCATCTACCTAGCTACCTTATGCTCCCGACAAATTTCTCTATTGGTGAGTCTATTGTTTCTCAAGCACATATCATACGGTTTTGAGGTATTTGGTACAGAGTTGACCCCCCCCCCACTTGAACACATAACATGCACACACACATGCTTGAACTGACCTATTGTCAGCTCATTGCTAATATGCACAGGATGCAGAGTGAGTGAGCTGGCAGATGGACACCCTGAAGGTTCTGAGCCATGTCACTCCCTATCAGCCCTTTCCAAAGATTCTGGCAGGATCTGGGAGGGGCTGCTGATGAGATGGGCGGGCTCTCTGAATTTATAGCTGGAACAAACCTTTCCCTCCCTGAGGGATGGAGAAGAAGATATGTCAGAGCCAGAGGAAATCCATGTGGATGTGTTAGGTGCCTTCCCTTTCTACTTCTGAATTCCAATGAGATGTTTTTGAATGCTGAGAACGGGAAGCAAGAATAAGATCTGCTTATGTGACAAGAGTTCTTACAGACTTTGAAATTCATAACAACTATCCTTCATTCCCCTTCATCATAGACCAATCAATCAATTAATCATTCATTCAATAAATAAATATTGTATCTTGACTTTGGGCCAGGCTGTATGCTAGATGCAGATGTAGGCCTTTTTATACCTGTGTTATGGATGTCCCTGAGTGGTGCAAACAGATAATGTGCTCATTTGCTATCCAGAATGTTGGGGGTTTAAGTCCACCCAGAGACACTTCAGAGGAAAAGCCTGGTGATATCTACCTCTGAAAAATCAGGCCCTGAAAACCCTACGCATTTTCTTCTTCAGAGTTTAATTGTGGTTGCCAGAGATGGGAGGGATAAGGTAGTTATTGTTTATGTAGCACTGAGTCTGAGTTTTTGTTTATGGGGATGGAGATTTTGTTCATGTCAGTGGATATTGGTGATGGTTGCACATGATTGATATAATTAATCTAATTGAATTATACACATGAAAAGTGTTGAAATGGCAAATAGGTTATCTATATTTTCACAACAATTAAGAAAAATTCCAACTCTATGGAACACAGTTCTGCTCTGACACATATGGTGTTGCAATGAGTCAGAGTTTACTCGAAAGCAACTTTTTTTTTTTTTTCTTTCAGATGTAAGGCTCAGAGAAGTGAGGGGATTTGCCTCAGCTTCATTATCTGGAATGTGCCATCAGAAATCAAAGACCTCTCTCCTGTACCTGGCTAAGGTGCTGTTCACTTCACCAAGGTTTTAACCAATGTGAGTATAAGTGAGGAGAGGCCAAACGAGAGGAGGACATAAGGGATTATTCACCAAGCCTGTGGGTAACCACTAAAGCAGGAGTCCAGGGGGACACGTGACCCTGGGTGATGTATGGAAGAGGACAGCTTGGTGCCAGGCGTGCCACGAAGAATTATCTCAAGGAGATAGTATTGAGCTCCAGAGATTTAACTTTGGTATTGAGAGATCAAAGATATGGTATCTCTGGCAGAGTGTGCTATCAGGAGCAATCAAAGCAAAACACAGGGCTCATTTTGGTACTCTGCACATTAGCAGTTTGCCTTGCTGACTCTGGGCACAAAGCAGACCAGCATGGTTTGGAAACATTTTTTTTTTTTTAATAATTACATTTTCTTCCATCTCTTGGTTGCCTGTCCATAACCAAAAACATCATCATGTCCATCATTGTGCCCTCCTCACCCACAAGCTGGCCAGTCCTGTTTTCTCCTGCATGTGTACGTGCTTGGTCACTCTTCTGCCTGCCTTGGATCATTTTATCCCATGTTTGTGCACCATGATGGACTGTCAGGAAGATGGCTTCAGGGCCAGACTGGGTGCCTCCTCTCCTCTCACCTGCTGGACCAATGGGGTGGGTATGTGGAGTGGGGGCCTACTGTCCCGTGGGTCCCACCTGTGCAAAGGCAAGGCCAGGGAGTAAAAAGAGCACTGGACTAGAAGGCAGGATCTGGACTTTGATCAAGCTACTTTCCCTCAACGAGTCCCACTTTCCTCATCTGCAGAATGAGGGGGTAGGGAGGATAGGTCAGTAATTTCTATTCCTACCTTCTCTTTTGGCAAAACTTTTAATATAAAGTCATAATAGCTTACACAACAAGTTTCAGAGTTAATTTGACTCAGAAACACCACTTGTGCAGAGTAGAACTTAGTGTTTTCAAGGCTGTGACCCTTTAGAAGCAGATCACCAGCCCCTTCTTCTGAGGTGCCTCTGTTGTTGTTGTTATGTGCTGTCGAGTCGGACCCGACTCATAGCGACCCCTCCTTGGGTTTCCGAGACAGTATCACTATGGAAGTAGATTGCCCCATCTTCCTTCCGAGGAGTGGCTGGTGGATTTGAACCACCAGCCTTCTGGTTAGAAGTCAAGTGCCTTAGCCACTATGCTACCAGAGCTCTAGATGGGTTCAAACTGCCAACCTTTCAGCTAGTAGCTAAGCTCTTAACGATTTGCACCACCCAAGGACTCCTAACCTTCTCAAAGTAGGTGCCCAATAAATATTTGCTGAATGAATGAAAAAACAAAACAAAACAAAACAAAAACAAAGTACACTGTCATGGAGTCCATCTGACTCATTGTGGCCTCCATTGGGTATCCAAGACAGTAAATCTTTACGGAAGTAGATTGCTTCATCTTTCTTTCATGGAGTGGCTGATGGGTTTGAACTACCAACTTTCTGGCTAGGAGTTGGATGCTTTAGACACTGTGCCACCAGAGCTCCTTGAATGAATGGAAGTAAATATATAAAGATAAAAGTAGAAATGATTTGATTGCAGTGGGAAGGCCACTAAAGACCAATCCTTCTTAGTGTCCTACCTCCTATTATAAGCTCTGGAGTGAGTCATTAAGGTTCTTCTGTGGAACCCTAGGATTCTACTGAACCCAGTTTGACAACCACTGATGTAGACACTCTCTCAAGTTTCACAATGTTCTGACATTCAGTGCTTCTAGGGAAGCCATCAGACCTAAAATCCTTCACAAATCTATGAAAAAAATCTCTGCCATATCTTCTAGAATCTTCCCTCAGAAATTTCCTTATTTCTTCTGAGGCTTTTCCAGGAGATATCCTGTTGGCTTCATGAAAAACTCCACACTTCTCAAAATGGCTCTTTTCTTTAATTATCTGTTTTTTATTGTGGTGAAAACATATATACCAAAACAGTTGCCAATTCAATTTTTACATGTACAATTCTGTATGTGGTAGTTAAGGTTATGTGTCAACTTGGCTGTGCCTGGTTTTGAGTGGCTGGGCAGCTGGATGTAGTTATTCCCCGTGATGAGACTGGTATTCAACTCTATGGTAAAATCTACTCTGAGCAGCTGAGTAGCTGCCTTAGGGATGTGGGCTGTTTCTAGTATGTAAGAAGATGCTTTGAGAAAGGTCTTGAGCTTTTTGGCACATCTGGATCCTGCATTTGAACAAGTCTTCATCTCAGTGGCCTGCCATATTATCTGCTGATCTTGAGGCTGTTTCTGGACTCAAACCAATGGCTTGCCATATTACTTGATAATCTTGGGACTATGCCATTTTACTTGTCGACCTTGGGTTTGTCAGCCTCAGCAGCCAATAGCTGCTTGAGTTAACAGAAACCTCTAGCTTCAGTGGGCTGGCAGAAAGAGGCAGAGCAAAAGCCCAAGGTCAAGGGGCTTTCATCCAATCCCTAGTGCTTTGAACTCAGATGTCTAGCCTCCAAAACTGTAAGAGAATAAATCCCTGTTTGTTAAAGCTATACATTCGTGGTATGTCTGTCACAGCAGCACTAGAGAACCAAAACACTGTGACACTGATTGTGTTGTGCAACCGTCACTACCACCCTTTTCCAAAATTATACCACCTTCATTATCAAAACCTCTGTGCCCCTAAGCAGTGACTTCTGTTTTCCCATTTCCTCCTGCTCCTGGTAACCTGGTTTCTACATAATTGCCTCTCTCTATAGAAGTGAGATCATACAATATTTATCTTTTTATGACTGGTTTCTTTTACTTGGCGTAATGTTTTCAGGGTTCATTCATGTTGTGGCATATATCAGGACTTCATTTCTCTTTATGGCTGAGTAATAGTTCATGTATGTATATATATATGTTTAGACAGACAGACAGATAGATAATCATATTTTGTTTATCCATTCATCTGTTGATGGGCACTTGGGTAGTTTCCACATTTGGGTACTGTGTATAGTACTGCAATGAACACTGGTTAAGATGACTCTTTATGAGTGGCTCTAGTCTGGCTTTTTAGCCTTTTCCTCCACCTTTATCTTTTCCTTCCCCAGTGAAAATAAACTATACTGAACCCAAGATCACTTCTGAACATGCTGTGTACTCTTGTGCCTCATTATGCCATTCCCTGTACTAGGAATGCCCCTTTCCTCTTTTGTCCTTCTTCCCCCTCTCTGGTGGCATAGTGCCTAATGCATTTGATTGCTAACCAGAAGGCTGGTGGTTCAAACCCACCAACCAGCCACTCCTCGGAAGGAAGACTGGGCAATCTACTTCTGTAATGATACCACCTCGGAAACCCAAGGAGGGGTCACTATGAGTCTGCTCTGACTCGTCGGCAGTGGGTTGTTTTTTTTTTTTTTTTTTTTATCATTCACACAGGGCAGCCAGCTGTTGCTTTCTCTAAGATGCCTCTGGGACACAACTGTATGAGAGACTTCAGCAGAGTCTATGATTGCTAATTTAGACACACCTCTCATCCCCACAAGATTGAGAGCTCCTGGAGGGCAGGGACTTCTCTCTGAATTCCTCTTGCCCACCCAAAGCTTGACATATAGAAATTACTCACTATCTATATGTGAATTGTCTGAGAAAAGCAGCAAAATCATGTGTGTATCTTGGTGTTTTCTCAGAAGAGGGAGCTACTGAGGAGTTCCATCTGAGGCTGACCTTGGCACTCTGCACATGGCAGGCCAATGACTCCACACTATCTTAGGCTGGAGTCTCAGTGGCTCCGGTTGCCTCTTTTCCTCACCTCTTGCCCCTCTCAGTAAGTGTTCTTCATCAGAAACATGAATTTTTGCCTTTTTGGTGTCCTCGATAGAATATCAAGGTCCACAAGTGGCACAGATACTTGCCATTTGACTACCAACCTAAAGGTTGATAGTTTGAACCCACCTAGCGGTGCTGTGGAAGATAGGCCTGTTTCTGTAAATACTATAGACAAGATAACCCTAAGGCATAGTTCTACTCTGTAACACACAGGGTGACAATGAGTAGGAATCAACTAGAAAGTAATGTTTTGCTTTAAACCTGATACCAGTAGTCATGAAGATGGCACAGGACCAGGCAACATTTTGTTGTTATACATAAATAAGGTCACCATGAGTCAGAGCTGACCGACAGCAACTAACAACAACAGCAACCTGATAAGAAAGGCCACAGCGTGTGCTTTACAATTCAAATGGATAAGTAAATGTCCAGCAGTTGACTGGCTTAAGGCTGCACCTAACTTTGGAGGACTCAGTGTCTGGGCAGTCAGGGGGCCTGAAGGCTGAGCACTGCACAGCACCCTTGGAGGGTTGTCTGGCTAGCCGAGTCCCCTGTAGCACAAAGTTCTCCCTCTCTGCCTCAGGGGTCTGGCCACCCCATCCTGGGCAAGTGGTGTTTTTCTGGTCCTTCTTTTAATCTCTATGTCTGCCTCTCAAAGTAGAGAATTCAATTTTCTTCCCAAAGAAAATAAAATTTGACTTAGCTCCATCCATTTTCCCAACTGCTACTGAAATACTGTCTGTGAAGACAACACTGTGGAAGCAGTGACTTCAGCTGGGGGGGAGGAGGCAGAGCGGGTAGGACTGTGTATGAGGGAATCATCTGGTGCAGATCTGGGTGGAGAGGCTGATTTGAAGCCCTGAGTCCCTAATGTTCAGTATTCAGGAGGCCTGGAGGGGAGGGATTTGCTTGGAGTTGGCTGCCTGAGGGGCAAGTACTCCTTCTGCAAGTGGCACCCCTAAAAGCTCTCTGAGAAGCAGGGAGATCTGCCTGGGGCCTCCTGGTACATGCTGCACAGTCATGGGATAAAGGCCATTGGTGAAATGGCTAGGGTGTATAGGACCAGAAAGGCTAGGGTGGTAGGGTAATGATGCTGCAGGGGCATTGTCACAATTAGACAAGGTTTGCCCATCACAGAAAGGAGCGCCAGCTCCAATGAAATAAATAGGACTGCAGGAGTCTAACATACACTAGTAAGAAAGGCTTGGCAATCTACTTCTAAAAAGCAGCCAATGAAAATCCTATGGATCAAAGCAGAACATAATTGGATACAGTGTTGAAAGATGAGGCCCTTACTCTGGAAGGCACTCAAAATACATAGTGGCCACAACAATGGACTCTAGCATACCAATGATCATGAAGATGACACAGGACCAGGCAATGTTTTGCTCTGTTGTGCATGGGGATACCAGGAGTCAGAGCCAACTTGATGGCTATTACCACAACAGAAGATGCAGGATCAGAGGAGCTTTAAATAGCCATGTGATGCTGGGTATCTTGCAAAGCCCCTGAGCCTCCATGTTTCAATGTGCAGAATGGAGAGAGAGTACCTCATAAGGCTCCATGCTCTTCTCTAGTACCATCTGCATGCATCTGTTGTGAATGTAAATGCATGTCACACTTCCCACCACAGGAATATGAGTTGTCATTAGCTGTGTCCTCCTCACTAGATGTGGGCTCCTCAAAAACAAACACCAAACTCACTGCTGTTCAGTTGGATCCAACTTATAGCAAACCGTCCTTGGGTTTCTGAGGTGGTATCACTACGGAAGTAGATTGCCCAATCTTCCTTCCAAGGAGTGGCTGGTGGGTTTGAATTACCAGCCTTCTGGTTAGCAGTCAAATGCCTGAGGCACTATGCCACCAGAGCTCCTAGATGTGGGCTCCTAGAGGGGCTGTTTATTCCCTGTGCTAAGCACCCTGCCTGGCCCATACAAAGCTCAGTGATATCTGCTCACCTAAGCAGAGTTGACATGTTGGATTGTCTGTCAGCTGCTGCACACAGTTGGTAGTTTCCAGACTGAAGTGAAGCCAGTGTGGGAACAAATAGGAGCTAGATGATCTTGATTCTATATAGTGAGAGGGAAAGAAGTCAGATAAGCCCTATTTGTTGTTATGGATTTAATTATGTCACTCAAAAGTATGAGTTGGGATCAGAACCACTGTATCTGTGGATGTAATTCCATTTGGATATAGGGTTTTCTTTGATATGTTAATGAGGCTTATCAGTGTAGGGTGTGTCCTGAACCTGATCACTTCTGAGTTATAAGGAGCAACACAGGCACAGAGATAAGCAAGCACAAATGAGGGAAAGATAGATGCCACGTGGAGATCACCAAGGCACTTAGGAATATTGAGGCTACCGAAGCTGACCCAAAGATTTTCCCTAAAGCCTTTGCCTAGCACAGGTACTCTGAGTTCAGACTTTTAGCCTTCTAAACTGTGAGAAACTAAATTTTTGCTCTTTATAGCCACCTGCTATGGCATATGTATTACAGCAGCACTAGAAAACTAAGACAGCAGTTATCAATGGAGGAGTGAAGGCTGTTAAGGTTTAAGGGACAGCTACAGTGCAGTAATTCACTTGGTCCCCTGGGACAAAAGCTTTTGGATTTCCAGGTGCTCTGGTAGCATAGTGGCTAAGACACTTGCCTGCTAACCAGATGGCTGGCAGTTCAAACACACCAGCCAATCCTCGGAAGGAAGGTTGGGCAATCCTACTTCTGTAGTGATACTGCCTCGGAAACCCAAGGAGGGGTCGCTATGAGTCGGGTTTGACTCGACAGCACACAACAACAACAACAACCTGCCACCTGTGCTAAGTGAGGAGAGGGACCCTCCTCTCCTGCAGTAATTCTAACAGGGCAGGGCTGAGGCTGCTTCCCTGGAGTCCTCACATCTTATGGATGCTCAGGGTGCTGCGTGTATTAGGCGAGCAGAGGGCAGGCTCAGAAGCTGGCAGGATAGTGGTTGAAGTGGGGGTGAGGGGAGCAGTGGCTGTGCAGTTGCTGAGAAGACACTGAAGGAGGTGGCTTTTGGGAGCAGGCCAGGGCCAGTAGTCTTGAATTGGGTGAGGGAGATGGACCACACATTTTAGGATAGGAAATACAGCTGGATCTTCTCCCTGCTCCTCTACGAGAACAGCTGCCTCATTAGTTCAACCTGCATCTTGCCTGGTTGGTAGGTGGAGCAAAAAGATGATGAGTGGGTCAAACTGGTGATGAGAAAGTAATGGCTTACTGTTGTGTCGATAGCTTGGATGAGTCAGCTCCCAACTCATGGCGATCCCATGCCTAAGAGAATTGGAACTTTGTGATCCATAGGGACTTCACTGACTGATTTTCAGAAGATCACCAGGACTTTCTTCTTAGTCTTTCTTAGTCTAGAAGCTCCCCTGAAACCTGCTCAGCATCATAGCAACAGATAAGCTTCCCCTTACAGATGAGTGGTGGCTGTGCATGAGGTACATTGGTGGGGAATTGAACCTAGGTTTCCCACATGGAAGGCAAGAACTCTACCACTGAACTGCCACTGCCCTCAGAATGGACTAACAGAATATGGCTAATTTTTTCTTGGGAAATAGATGTTTAAGAAATATAGAGTTTTGGTGAAACAAAAAGATCCAATATCTTTGGGAAGGGAAGTAGTGTCTGAATAAAGTGTGGCAAGAGAGAGAGAGAGAAGACAGCAGGACATGACACTTGGTTAGAGAAAAAGTATCAGCAAGGCTTGTTGTAGGCACGTGTGGTAGGAGAGACAGAAAGTCAAAATTAGAGCCTCTTCTGCCAGGGGGTTGTAGCCAGAGCCCTCACAGATCCACAGAACAGAATCAATTGTTCAATACGTGCTTATCCTCCTCGGCATCAGAGAGTGATTAACCTTAACATGCCAGGGGATTATCCCTGTAAACAATGAGTCTGGCAGGTGAGGCAGCAGGAAGGCTTGCCAGCATTTTGTAGCTGGGGAGGAAAGAACACAGAAGACAGGCTTGTCAGGGAGCTCAGGGTGGGCATGAGCCGTGGTCCTCACTGCAGACATTCGTGGGGCTCAGGGCACTCCCATGACTGGGGGAAAACCAGCAGTCCAGTCCCCAGGACACATTCCTGCTATGTTGTAAGTGTCCAACACTTACACTGTGATCAGAAACCAGAACGCAAGGGAGATGGTGAGCCCCTGGTCTAGGAATGGTAATCTAATAATCACTCATAATCTTATCATGTTTGTCTGGTGCTTTCAACCTCCTGGCTTCGTTCACATGCATAAGCTCACCTGTTCCCCCAAACAACCCTTTAAGGTCTCCAGTGGACTCTTTCTGCCCTTCCTTTCTTTGACATTTCTGTGATATTGGTGCTGTGACAGCGCCTTCTTGGAACTCTCTTTTGTTGTCTTTTTTTCTGGGACACCCTCCATCCTGACTTCCATCTACCTCTCTGACCATTTCTTTTCTATCACTTGATTCTTTGCTCTTTCCAGTTATTTGAATGTTGACAGTCCCTAGGTTCTATCCCTGATCCTCTTCTCATTTGAACACTCCTCTCCTGGGAAGTCCCAGAGGTTTTCACATCCGAAGCTCCCATTCAGACCATTGCTCTGATCTTTAGCCCTCTAGAGTCATTGTCTACTTATTTCTCTATGTGGGGGCCCATAGGATCCTGAAGGACAACATGTCCAACCTTTCCTGATTCTTTTCTCTACCGAGGCTGTTGTGGTTCAATGGTAGAATTCTCGTCTTCTGTGCAGGAAACCCAGCTTCAATTCCTTTTCAATGTAACTCATGCACAGCTACCACCCATTTGTCAGTGGAGACTTTTGTGTTGCTATGATACTGAACAGGTTTCAGTACAACTTCTAGACTAAGAATGACCAGGAGGAAAGGCCTGGCAATCTACTTCTGAAAATCAGCCAACGAAAACCCTATGGATCACAGCAGTTTGATCTGCAAGTGATTATGGGAATGATATAAGACCAGGTAGCATTTCATTCCACTGTGCATGGGATCACCATGAGTCAGGCCAACTTAATAGTAGCCAACAACAACAAACTAAGTCTGGTCCCTTGCCCTGCCCCATTCCCACTGTCTCAGAGCAGCTTCAATCATCCCTTAGTCATCCATCAGAATCTGGGGTGAGCCTGGCATTGGCCTTACTCACCCCACATGCAGTCGGTCATAGTCCCTCAATCTGACTCCTAAGTGCGGCTTGAATTTTTATGCCTCATTACACTTCTATGCTTACACCAATGTTCAAAGCTCATTGTCTTTTGCTTAGCCTAATGGTTCTCAACTGGGGGTGATTTTGTCCCCCATGTGATATTTGGCAAATGTCTGTAGATATTTTTGGTTGTCAAGAATGAGGCCAGGGATGCTGCTAAATACCATATAATGTTAAACACCCACAACAAAGAATTTGTCAATAGGGCAAGGTTAAGAAACCCTGGCTTAGACTATGCCATAACTGGTCTTTCTGACATCAGTTTTTCCCTTTATAGTCTGCTGAGATAATCCTTAATTGACAAACAACATTGTCTGCAGTTGTCCATTTCAGTAATTCCTCATCACCTCCAGGGTTCAGTCCAATGTCTTAGTGTACTTGGCAAAGCTTTCCATGATCTGGCCCTTCCTGACCAGCCACCCATCTTCCCCTCTTCTCCTAACACTGATGCTTCATTAGTACCAGACCATGTTGAGTTCTCTGAGTCAATCATGCTCTTTCATGCCTCTAAGCCTTTGCCCATATCTCAAATGACCCTGCCCAATGCCCTCTCCACCATGTTCACTATCAACATCTGGCCAGCTGTTACTCATCCTTTAACAGCCAGCCCAACATTGCAGTGCTTTTTACAATAGTCAAAAGGTAGAAACAAGCCAAGTGTCCAACAACAGGTGAATCGATCAAAAAAATGTGGTACATACACACAATGGAATGTTACTCAGCAATAAAGAGAAATGAAATCCTGATGTATAGTACACTATAGATAAACCTTGAAAACACTATGCTGAAAGAATAAGTCAGTTGCAAAAGGACAGAGACTGTATGATCTCACTTATATGAAATAAGCAAATATACAAAAACCAAAGATTATTAGTGGTTTCCAAGGATGGGGGCAAAAAGGGTTTGCTTTGGACAGGGCTTCAAACTGGTTTGCATTTCCACCCCAGATATACTGAGTCGGAATCTGTGAATTCTCAGTAGGGGATCAAACCAGAATTATTCTGTTCAAGGCCCTGGCTGAGGGGGCATTGAGTTTATATTAATTGGAAAGGAACAACTTCGAAAATGGGGATGAGAATGGCTGCGCAACTTGAAGAATGTCACTGAATTGTACATGTAGAAATTATTGAGTTAGTGTATTTTCACAATTTAAACGAAAAGAAAAGACATAGTCCAAGTATCACTTCCTCTGTCATGTCTTGTGTTTTCTGTGCTTTCACCACAATTGGTGTGTCTCTCATCATGTCTACCTCTCACCTTCCTGCTATCTATCTTCTGGAAATCACAAATGTGATCTTATTTATCTTTGCATACCTGTAGCTAACATTGAGCCTGGTGAATGGGTAGATGGAGGAAGTGGCCTTTTCCAAGGTCACAAGTCTTGTTAGTGGCAGGACTGGGATAGGCACTCAGGTCTTCCAATGTCCGAGCTGTGTTTTCCTCACCAGACTGGATGATATCAAGAAGGCCACTTTTGTTCTTAAGCAACATGACTTACTTAGTTCCCAGTTAGGGAAGAACAAGATACTAATTCTGCGTGGCTGGGCTGCCTCCCTAAGTACTTCCATTCATTCACAAGTTGAAAGACAAAAGCTTGCCCCCTCCCCCAGCATATGCTGATCAAAAGCGAAGAACAAAAAACGATTGTGAAAGAAAGATGATGGAAAAAGTGGCTACTTTGATGCAGGCGACTCTTTGAGGAAGCAACGAGGGATTGTGCCCCCAGCAGTGAGGAAAGGAAGAAGATGTTGCCAGAGGTGAATAAATTCACTGATGGGAGGGCCTCCTTAGCAGCTCTGCTGGTTTCCTAGGAGCCTAGGAATGGGGGGTGGTGGTGGTGGTGGTGGTGGTAATCATTAATCTCACCTTTTTGTTGCCCTGCCTCAGGGCTTTTCAAATTGGTTCTATTAGGAGATTCAAGATTCCTACAGGAATGGTAATCTGAGCCAGAGATTTGGGAAGAAGGATTATAAGTAGTGGCTAGAATAATATAATAATTAATTTGAAACTACTGTTAATAATGGGGCAATCTACTTCCCTAGTGATACTGCCTCGGAAACCCAAGGAGGGGTCACTATGAGTTGAGTCCGACTCCACGGCACATGACAACAACATTGTTAATAACAAAATTACTTCATAGGTTAAAGTAATATAACAATTTAAGAAGTTATTGTATTGGGCCTAGGGATGTAGGCAGGCTAAAACTCGATCATAGAATATAGTCACCTTTCTCATGAGGTCCCCTGAGAAAACAAAAGTGCACAAAGGAAAGCAAAAACCAGTTGTTGTCCAGTCAATTCTAACTCATGATGACCCCATGTGTGTCAGACTAGAACTGTGTTTCAATGGCTGCTTTTTCAGAAGCAGACTGCCACAAACTGGGTAGACTAGAACCTCCAACCTTTCAGTTAGCAGCTAAGGATGTTAACCATCTGTACCACCCAGGGACTCCCAAGGAAAACAAAGTCATGTTTTATTGTTAGCTGTGTTTGTGCACAAAACTCTAGCAGTCTCTGGTTAGCTGGATGAGACTATGTTTTCTGCTAAGCAAGCTGGGCCTAGACAGATTCTTAACAATCATTACACCTGCCTCCTCAGGAAGGCTGTAACCAGGGCAGAGACAATGAGAAAGTGCCTATTTTCCTCAAATGGCTGGGCTGGGGTTGGTCTGTGCTGCCTGGCCCAGAAGCAGGGCATGATTTCTGGGTTTGGCTGCCATCTGGGAGAACATATATAGAGATGAGACACATTCAGGAAGGTGACTTTTGACTGCTGAGATGTCTACTAGGAGATTTTGCCCAAGAGAATTCTTGGAATCTGACTAAAGAGGCCTGTGGAGCAGAAAAGGCAGCAAAGGAAGTCTCTTATTGGAAAACTAAGCAAAGCTGAAGTTAGCAAGATGCTGGATCCTGAGCTTCAAAACAGTGTTTGAGTGTTTTCTACTGGACCCTAGAGAACTTGCCCACCCATTGTACTTATAGGACTTTATTGCAAAAGACTGTCGATGAAATTCATTGTCAAAGGAGGAAGACTGGATTCCATTGTGAATACTGAAAAACTGAGCCAGCCCTGGGCTGGAAAGTCATCTTGAGATGTTTTGAGCATTTCATCTCTAAAGTAAGCATTGCTGTTGTTCTTAAGCTGTTGTCAAGTTGGTCCTGGTTCATAGTCAGCTAATGTACAATGGAACAAAACTCTACCTGATCCTGCACCAATCCCATGACTGGTTGTGAATCACACTTCTCTGATCCAGAGTTTTCATTGGCTGATTTTTGAAAGCCAGATCTTTTCCCCTAGTCTATCTTAGGCTGGAAGTTCCACTGAAACCTGTTCAGCATCATGGTCACATGCAAGCCTCTCCTGAAAGATGGGTGGTGGTTGCTCAAGAGGTATACTGGCTGGGAATTGAACCAGATCTCCCTGCATGGAAGATGAGTCTTCTACCATAGAGCTACCACTGCTCCTGAAGTAAGAAGACAGCTTTCCAATAAACTTAAAAAACAAAACAAAACAAAAACTCACTGCCATCAAGTCGATTATAGTACAGATGTCTAATTTCTAGTACCTTGGTTGAAAAGTCAGTTATGTTACATAAATTTACAGTCTCATTTTTGGCTTTGGAATGAACTTTTTGAAACTTAAAGCAAGGTGAGAAAATATTCTTGGAGATAGTAACAGCTTGGGGGCCATGCAGACAGTAGGAGCTCAGCAGGTACTGGATGAGGAGGAGAAGGGTCACAGTTATGGTCAGGGAGCCTTCTCTGAAAGGCCTTCTGTCCCTCAGACTGGCAGGAAAGTGCACCACAAACTCAGGATACTGTAATCATCTTCCCCAGCCCTCCCTCCATCCCCTAAAGGGACACAACGTGCTGGGGAGATCAAACCAGTTTGCATCTTAGGAAAGATCTAGATTCTTTTCTTCTCCCTCTGAGCTGTCACTTGCTGTAAAAACGATCATTGATATTCAGCCATTATACTTCCATAATCATTAATATTCTTAAAAGGCTCTTGGCAACACATTTATACAAGGCTACATGATCAGTTCCTACATTTACTTTCAATTTAAATAACGGTTTTAGCCAGGGTTTTGATGTGCTGTTTACTTTAATTACTGTTCTGTCCCTATTTGTGTCTTGACACAGTGTCATTTAATATTTTATGAATTTGCCTTAGACTGTTTTTTTTTTTTTTCCTTGATATGTGTGATTCTAAGGGGTTGCTGATGCTATTTTTTTTTTTTTTTTTAAACTTGAACTTTTAACTTTTCTGAGGTTTACTTAGACAAGATGTGGCATGTCTATGCAGTCTCTTCCCTTGGTGATTAATGGGGGAGGAAATGAACCAGTAGCCAGCTGCTTTGCCAAGCTGGCACAGAGGTGCCAGGGGATTCTGGCTCTGCTGGGGGCATGGACTGACAGCCTAGCATCTTTGGATGAGATGGGAGACAGCCTGAAGAAATCAGTGGGCTAAAGGCCTGCTTCTCAAAGTGTGGTTCAGCAGCATCCTTATTTCTTCGAAACCCTAGAACTACTCAAGCAGAATCTGCATTTCAACAAGATCTCCAGGTGATTTGTTTGCACACTGAAGTTTGAGAAGCATTGGACTAAAGGAAATCAATCAGTGGGTGTGAATACAATAGGCTTTTCTCTGTCCCAAAGTCATAGAAAAAAGCTCTACTTTCAGGATCTAAGGCAGATTCTCAGGGCCACTTCTAAGTAGGTGCTTCAAATGCTATTCATTATTCTCCCCAAGATTTCCTCTATCTTCTTATCCATTCATTTGAGAAGCCTTTATTTACTGCTACTATTTGCTAGGAACTATGGAAAGAATGATAAATAAGACAGATTGAGACATACTATAACAGAGGTATGCAAGGGGAGAGACTAAAGAGAGGTCAGAGAAGGCTTCACTGAAGAGGTGATTTTTGAACTGTTTCTTGAAGAATGAATAGGAGTTTACTTTCTTTATCCTATGTCCTAGATTGGGGAGGAGAATATTACTTACTCTCAGGGAGTGGTGCCTAAATGACATGGGTTTGTAAATGTTCAATTGGGCTTGTTTGGCTGCAATGGGATTATCTTCTCATCCAACTGTGTTCCTGGGTCTGGCCAAGGGCAGGGCTGATGTGAGCTGCTCTGAGCAATCACAGCATCTGCAGCTCATAATGAGATTTTTACCCATCCTTGGAAAGAAAGGCTTTTGCTGTCTGGGGATGGTGTTGGTCGCAGTGGATAAGAACAAAAGAATAAGCACTGGACTTGGAGCTAGGAGGAACACTGTAAATGCTAGGGCTACCAATGAATGACTGACTAGTTGTGGGATTTGATGACACCCTTTCCCACTCTGAGCTTTTATCTGTAAAATGGGCTCCTGTGCAGGCTAGATGAGATAAAGTATGTGGAAGTGACTGGCACTTAGTAGGTGTGCCATCGCATTAGCTGTGTCTGAAGGTGAATCTGGAGCTGGTGAGCAGAGCACGGAAGTCAGTCATAGCAGAGACAAGGCACAATGGCAAGCCCAGGTGAGCATAACTGGAACCCTAAGGCAACCGAGATCTGAGGGACCAACCAGGAAGAAAGAAAGGGAGAGTTTCCATCAGCCTCATTGCCAGCTCCCCACCTACTCCATATTGATACTTAATATAGAATCTCGGCCTGTAACCCAGTGACAGATCAATACTTTCGCTGAAGACTAAAGCCTCTCCTGGGACAGGCCATACTAGGGATGTGATCTTAGTAATGTGCATCAGGGAATTTGGGCTTATTGGACAAGGTAACTGTGCAGGTAACAGACAGCTGTCAGACCCAGATATGGGAAATAAGCAAAGCAGAAATCGAAATTGTAACTCCGGTTTAAGGATAGATATGATTTCCTTGTCTCTTTCTGTATGAACTGAAGTAAATTGCCCTTTAGGCAGAACCACACCAAAGAGAAGACATGGATTCATTGTAAGCAAAAAAAATCCAGCTAAAAATGGCTTTCCAATTTTTTTTTCCCTTTTATTGCATGTATTGTGAGTAGCAGGTGAATGGAGATGCTTAATTTAATGGCAAAAAGAAGGGAATCATTCCTGATATTGAAAGTACAAAATAAATACCCTAATATTTCCAAATCCTGACCATGTAGACATCAGCAAGTGGGCCAGGGTCTGGCTATGCCATCAGTTCTATTAGTCCATTAAAAAAAAAAGAACCAAATCATTTGCCATTGTATTGATTCTGACTCCTGGTGACCCCATGCGTGCAGAGTATAGACCTGCTCCATAGGCTTTTCAATGCTGGGACTTTTCAGAAGCAGATCACCAACTCTTTCTTCCAAGTGCCTCTGGGTAGGTTCAAAGCACCAACCATTTGTGGCACCCAAGGCACCACTGCTTACTCACAATTTAGCTTGAGAAATTTTATGAAATTTCCTGGCACAGTGCCTAGCATACAGTAGATGTTCAATGCATTGATTAGTTTCTTTCTCTGCACAGCTATTGCAGCTGGCTCCCTTGGCCTTTGTGTGAATTTGGTTACAAGAAGGACTGTGCAGAGAGAGCAGATGGTCTGGTTTTACCTTCAATCATAATCTCAGCAATAATAGCATCATTTATTGGGCAATATACTGTGTGCCAGAAATTTTATAAACATTCTCTCGTTTAATCCTCAGATCAACTTCATGAAACAGGTACTGTTATCTCCAGATGCAAACTGAGGTTCAGAAAGTTGAAGTCAATGACCAAAATTATAAAATATGAAAAACGAAAATGTAAATGCCAGAGCTGGTCTACCTGACTCCTGAGCCCAAGCTCTTTTCAGTGTTCATATCATTCTAAACAGAACTGCAGAGCTGGAAGGATCCTCTGAGATTATCTAGGCTGATGGTTCTCAATTTGGGGTGATTTTGCTGCACAGGGACATTTGACAATGTCTGGGGATGTTTTTGTTTGTCATACTTATGGGAGAATTGATGGCATACCTATTGAGATATTTCAACACACAGATGCCCCATTGGAGGCACTCACTCAGTTGTGCCAAGAGATTTGGAGGACAGCTACCTGGCCAACTGACTGGAAGAGATCCATATTTGTGCCCATTCCAAAGAAAGGTGATCCCACAAAATGTAGAAATTATAGAATATCACTAATATCACATGCAAGTAAGATCTTACTGAAGATAATTCAGAAACGTTTGCAGCAGTATATTGATAGAGAACTTCCAGGGGTTCAAGCCGGATTCAGAAGAGGACATGGAACAAGGGATATCATAGCTGTTGTCAGATGGATCTTGGCTCAAGGCCGGGAATACCAGAAAGATGTTTACTTGTGTTTTATTGACTATGCAAACATTTGGCTGTGTGGATCATGATAAATTATGGATAACATTGAGAAGAATGGGAATTCCCGAGCACTTGATTTTACTCATGAGGAATCTGTACCTTGACCAGGAGGCTGTCGTTCGAACAGAACAAGGAGACACTACATGGTTTAAAATCAAGAAGGGAGTGCGTCAGGGTTGTATTCTTTCTCCACACTTATTCAATCTATATGCTGAGAAAATAATCTGAGAAGCTGGACTATATGAAGAAAAATGTGGTATCAGGATTGGAGGAAGAATCATTAACAACCTGAGATATGCAGACGATACAACTTTGCTTGCTGAAAGTGAGGATGACTTAAGGCACCTACTGATGAAGGTTGAAGAATACAGTCTGCAGTATGGATTACATCTCAACATAAAGAAAACAAAAATCCTCACAACTGGACCAATGAGCAGCATCACAATAAATGGAGAGAAGATTGAGGTTGTTAAGGAATTCACGTTGCTTGGTTCTACAATCGATGCCAACGGAAGCAGCAGTCAGGACATTAGACAACGTGTAGCATTGGGAAAGTCAACTGCAAAGGAACTGTATCAAGTGCTGAGGAGCAAGGATATCTCCTTGAGGACTAAGGTGCGCCTGACACAAGCCATGATATTTCCAATCGCCTGGTATGCATGTGAGAGCTGGACAATGAATAAGGAAGACCGAAGAAGAGTTGATGCTTTTGAGTTGTGGTGCTGGCGAAGAATGCTGAAAGTACCGTGGACTGCTAAAAGAACTAACAGATCTGTCCTGGAGGAAGTGCAGCCAGAATGCTCCTTGGAAGCAAGAATGGCCAGACTTCATCTCACCTATTTTGGTCATGTTGTAAGAAAGGACCATTCCCTGGAGAAGGATGTCATGCTTGGTAGGGTGGAGGGTCGACGAAAGAGGGGGAGGCCTTCAACGAGATGGATTGACACGGTGGCTGCGATGATGGGCTCAAGTATAGCAGGGATTGTGGGGCTGGCGCGGGATCGGGCAGTGTTTCGTTCTGCTGTGCATGGGGTCGCTATGAGTCAGAAACGACTCAACGGCACTTAACAACAACAACAACAACATGGGTGGGTGGGGTTTCTGCTGATATCTAACCAAAACAACTAAACTCACTGCCATTGAGTCAATTCCAATTCTTAGCGACCCCCACTGAGTTTCAGAGGCAGTAAATCTTTATGGAAGTAGATTGCCTCATCTTCCTTCCATGGAGCAGCTGGTGTGATTGAACCACCCACCTTCTGGTTAGCAGTCAAATGTCTTAGGCCTTCCACCACCACTGGCATCTAGTGGATACTAAACATCCTGCAATGCATAGGTCAGCCCCACAACAATGAATTACCCTGCCAGCAATATCAATAGTGTGAGTTTGAGAGACC
Source organism: Orycteropus afer afer (assembly GCF_000298275.1). Classification (NCBI taxonomy): domain Eukaryota; kingdom Metazoa; phylum Chordata; class Mammalia; order Tubulidentata; family Orycteropodidae; genus Orycteropus; species Orycteropus afer. The sequence continues at coordinate 5,553,207 of NW_006921765.1, read as the reverse complement.
CTGAACTAGATCAGTCTCTTGATTGCACAGATGAGGAACCTCCCACAGAGGCAGAGGTGGAAAGAGAGTTAAAGGCCATCCTTATTTCACGGGACAGAGGCCAATGGGGATCACCAGCCTCATCGCACAGTCCTCCCGCCCCCCTGTGCTACTCAGAAACACAAACTCAGAGTGTGTCCTACTGCTGACAGCTGGGGTGTGTACTACACTAAGAGGCCATCTAGTTACCCAGGGAGTCACCGATTCGTTACATCAGAAAGCATTATCCTCAGGAGTAGTGCCCGTATTTAGATTTAAGAAAAAAAAAAAAAGCTGAAGTTTTCTCAAGTAGTAAGTTTCCCAAATTGCTCCATCTGGCAATTTTCTCATGCAGATTCAGTGGAAACTGGGCAAGACTGCTGAGTGGGGATGTGCTTGCCAAGGGGGAAAATGAATGTGTCCTCCTGAACAGGGGATGGCTTTGGCCACAATAGTGGCTGTCAGCAGATTGGGCTGGGGCCCAGTCTCAGGAGGGTGCAGGGACATACCTTCAAGGGCAGAGTGTATACTGGCTGCTGCTTAGCTCCCACACCCAGCAAGGAATGCCAGCCACAGTTGGAGGGGGAGGCAAAGTAGGTGTAAACTGGCCCTTCAGCTCCCTCCCCAGTGGGGCAGTTCCTGTCCAAGCAGCCTGTACCATCCTGGGGGTTGAAGGGAGGAGGCAGCATGTGGAATGGAGAGGAGCTTCTAAGTCTTATGGAGATCCTGGCTAAGAAGGACCTGGGCATGTTCTCAGCATCTCTGAGTCTCAGTATCCCTACTGGTACCCCTACTATAGCAATAATACCAGTGGTGGATGAAATGAGGTAATTTACATGAATCAGTCATCTGTACTTTGTCAAACTGTGGTGGTTTGCTATGCTACCAGTATTTCAAATACCAGTAGGTTCACCCATGGTGGACAAGTTTCAGTGGAGCTTCCAGAGGAAGACAGACTAGGACAAAAGTCCTGCCAATCTACTGCCAAAACTTAGTCAATGAAAACCTAACAGAATACTTTCCAATATAACACTAGAAGATGAGCCATCTAGGTTGGAAGGAACTACAATAGCTCCAACAGTGAACTGAAGCATACCAATGATTGTGAAGATGGTGAGGGATCAGGCAACATTTCATTCTGTTGTACGTGGGGATGCCATGAATAGAAGCCAACTTGAAGCTAACTAACAACATGTGAACTCTTAGCACAGTGTTAACACTTAGGACACATCAGTATTAGGTTCTTCCCATCTCCAAATCCTCCAGCATATGAGGGTGTTTTTAGACATGGTCAGCTATGTAGGCTTTGTCAGAGTTGATCAGAGTGGAGATCTGTAATAGACAGGTATACCTAAATCTTCCTGTGTGCTAGCTATGAAGCGTGAAAGACCAACAGCTAAGTCTGGAGTAAAATCCAGTGTATCTTTCACTCAAAGGAAAGAGGTCTCAAAGAGCTTCCCTTTAGCCCTCCTCTGCCCCACTCCACTTTATCTGGTTCTTTGTTTTTTCTTCAGGCAAGAGCTCACTCTGTCCCCATCACCCTTGGAGTCCCAGAAAGGGGCTGCAGAAGTGGGCCTCACAAGGCGCTTGGGCCTGACCCCGACTGATGTGCGCTGCCTATGCCTCCCTTGTTATTCTCAGTGCCAATGAGTGACCACATCTGATGCTGAGTTTTCACAGAACATTCAAGGAGCCTTTAGTATTCAAGTGAAATTTCCAATTTTTCTAGGAGTGTGACATAGTGGTTCAATTATTTGCTGGGTGGTAATTAATAGCACTTATTCCATAAATCTTGAGCTTGTTCCTCATTTGTTAAGAAATGAAATTACTGAGCCATCCAATTTTTGGCTCTTTCCCTCCTTTTCCCTTCCCAGAAATGTCCTTTCCTATTCTGACCTCAGCAGGGTTTAGGAACAGAGGGCCAAAAGGAAAAAAAAAAAGAAATATAGAAAGAGGTTCACTACTACATTAATGACATGGTTATTTGAAAAAAAAAAAAAAGTTTATGAAAAAAGAAAAGGAATGGACTCCTACCCCAATATATATCTCCAAGGTTTGACCCCCATGGGCATCAGACTAGAAACTCCCTATGGACAGAGGCTGTGTCTTGTTCCCTTACTCTTCCAGGACATGTAATAGTACTGCACCTACAGTAACAGCAGCTACCATGTACTAAGTGCCTACTGTGCTGTGGTTGCTTCAATATATATTTCATTTAGTTTTTCATACCACCACAACAGTCTTAGGGAGCTCTGGTAGTGTAGTGCCTAAGGCACTTAACTGCTAACCAGAAGGCTGGTGGTTCAAACCCCCCAGCCACTCCTTGGAAGGAAGGGTGGATAATCTACTTCCGTAGTGATACTGCCTCAGAATCCCAAGGAGGGTTCGCTATGAGTTGGGTCTGACTTGATGGCAAACAACAACAACAACAGTCCTGAAGAGCAAGTAGGTATTAGCTCCACTGTACAAATGAGAAATGGTAGTTCAGGAAGACTAACTTGCACAACAGCAGTGGCAGTAACTTGCTGTTATGGTTTGAATTGTGTCTCCCTAAAATATGTGTTAAGGATCACTCAACTCAATGGCAGTGAGTTGTTTTTTTTTTTTTTTTTGGGGGGGGGGTTGGGTAAAATATGCATTGGAATCCTGATCCCTAGGAAGGTGGGTTAAAGGCATCTGGCTGTAATCCTATTTGGAAACAGGGTTAACAAGGTCATATCAGCATAGGGTGTGTCCTAAACCTAATCACTTCTAAGGTATAAGGACAGCATGTTGTTGTTATGTGCCCTCTCGAGTTGGCCCAACTCATAGCGACCCCTCCTTGGGTTTCCGAGGCAGTATCACTACGAAAGTAGGATTGCCCAACCTTCCTTCCGAGGAGTGGCTGGTGGGTTTGAACCGCCAGCCTTCTGGTTAGCAGTCAAGTGCTTTAGCCACTATGCTACCAGAGCTCCCAAGGACAGCATAGGGAGAGACAAGTAAGTACAAATGGGGAAAGACAGATGTCATCCATGTAAAGATTGACAAGGAACTGAGGAATGCTGGAAGATGAAAGGATCTTCCCTCCAGAGCCAACAGAAAGAGACAGACTTCCTCTACATCAGATGCCCTGAATTTGGACCTCTAGCCTCTTGAACTATAAACCTACTGCCATAGCATCAATTCTGACTCATAGCGACCCTCATTGGGTTTCCAAGGCAGTAAATCTTTACAGAAGTAGATTGCCTCATCATCTTTCCACAGAGCAGCTGATAGGTTTGAACTGCCAATCTTCTGGTTAGCAGTCGAATGCCTTAGGCACTGGGCCATAAGAGTGCCTTTCTTGAACTATGAGACAATAATTTTCTGTTCTATAAAGCCACATACTTGTCGTTTTTCTGTTATAACAGCACTAGTAAACTAAAAGAAGCTCCAGTGGTGAAGTGCCTAAGGCATTTATTTGACTGCTAACCAGAAGGTTGGTGGTTCAAACCCACCAGCCACTTCATGGAAGGAAGACTGGATAATCTACTTCTGTAAAGATTTACTGCCTTGGAAACCCAATGGGGGTCACTCTGATTTGGAATCAACTCAACGGCAGTGAGTTTGTTTGTTTTTGTTTGAGTAAATTAAGACACTTGCTAGCTTCCATTTGGCAGGATAAAAGCTGAGCTCTGTGAACTCTTCCCCCTGTTTCATGCTATTGTTTACAAACGTGCATTCCACCAACGCCTATTGCCCAACTTCTGCATAAAACTTGCCAACAGAGCACTGGATAACACTCATACTATTATTACTCTGACCGTCTGTTGGCATGGATATAGGGCTTCTCCATGAATCGTTTTATTTTCATCCATACAACAACTTTGTAATGATAGCCTGAACAGGCATTACTGAATGATTCTCTTTCTATAGATGAAGTAACTGAGGCTCAGGGAAATGAAGGGATCTGTGTAAAGTGCAATAGGAGTATACATTCAGCATAACTGGACTTAAACAATAGAGCTGACTAAACAACAATCAATAAGGCACAGGCTGCATGTGCTAACGATGACCTGTTTATATTCTTCCCAACCTTTCTCACCTGACTGAGCTGCTCTGCATGGTAACTAACAGATTTGTGACCCTTGTATTTCAAACAAGGGGGGTGGAAAAGTAAATTGACCCACCACTAAGATTGTGTTGGGGGTGCTCGGGAGGTGAAGTAGCCCACTACAAATACTCCTGCCACCAGTGTGGAGGGTGGCAAACACCTACAGCAAAAGTATAGCAAACTGCAAATCATGCCGAAAGTACCAGATTTTAAAAACCTTGGGGAGTTCAGGGCCAGCAAATAAAATGTGATCCATTCTGCCAGAGCTGAGAAGACTGGGCAAGAAGGAGCACTTGGAATTTTGACACTGCACTTTGATCAGTTTGATGGGTTTAATATTATAGAAATATTTCATTGTTTCAACAGAGATGAGGAAATCAAATCATCTATCCAGCTGAACTCTACATTTATCATGGATCACTGGAGAGGGTGGAGGGAGGAAGAAGGAAATGGGGAAAACACTGATTTAAAATCCAGCTTAACCTGAGGTAATTTGGTCTATTAGTTCAGATTGTGTCTTTTTTTTCTTTTCTTCCTCCCTCCTCTTTTATTTAAGTCATTGCTCTATTTTCAAGATAGTATTTTTTTAAAATGGCTTCTAATTATGTTTTCTCTTCACATTCATTCTGAGCAGGTAATGAAGGCTATGGGAGTTCTACTGTGATTAATGGAAGAAAATGGAGATGGAGCTGAATTGAAGCAAGAGTGTAAAATATGATTTTATAAATAGGTTTGGAAAAAACCAAAGTTCTCTGTTGCTAAACTCGGAGACAGGTTGCAATCTACTTTTTGGTGTGGCAATACTTTCGAAGTTGTCTGGGGAAAAGCCCTTCTGCATAGCCTAGATCTGCCTTCAGTGGCCACTATAAACTTAGACTTGGGAGTCATACAAAAGCCCTCCACTCACAGCTCACAGCTCACAGCTCACAGCTCACAGCTCACAGCTCTCTCTCCTAACCAGGATCAAGAAACGCACTGCCACTGAGTTGATTCTGACTCATATATTTGCTATTTATTACCATAGGTAAAGCATGTTTATTTCCCAGCAGCTTCTTTTATCTTGGGAGAGAAGACTAATAAGGCAATAATCCCTTGGTTGGACTGAGGCTCCAAGATGGAGGGGGCAGTAAAGGGACCATGTGGTTCCTTAAGGGGGGAGGGTAACTTAGGAAGGGGGCAGAGAAAAGGGGCACCAAAATGAACTGAAAGACAAATTCAATTAAGTTTTTAATTCTACCCAGCCAGTCTCAGATACATCCTTTTGCTGTTGGGAGCAAAGAAGGCAACCTTTGCTAGATTTATATTAAAATGAGGTCATGCCACTTGAAAAAAAGCCAGACTCATTGAGCAGAAGATGTACATTGTTTCATGAGAGCCCCCATGCTATAGCTAGTGACAAAGCTCTTGGAAGTATCATCGGACAGTGCATCCTTTAGGGCTGTGTGAACATAGGAGAAATGGCAGACCAGGGAGAAGATTTCAACAGAAGGAGCTCTGCAGGCACTAAATGGAAAACTAGACCCAAGCCTTATGAACACAGGCCAGTCCTCCCTTTTCAACAGTAGGAAGAGGCAATTCAGGTCAAAGACAGGGTGTCCTTTCCTAAGCACAGGCCTCTTTTCTAGTTATCCATGTTGAAGCTGTACCTGTTCCTCTCCCAGGAGCTCTGGTGGCATAATGCCTAAGGCACTTGACTGCTAACCAGAAGGCTGGTGGGTTTGAACCACTCAGAAGGAAGGTTGGGCAATCTACTTCTATAGTGATATGCCTCAGAAACCCAAGGAGGGAATGCTATGAGTTGGATTTGACATGATGGCAATGAGTTTGGTTTTTTGATTTTGGTTCCTCTCTCATTTCCATTCCAACCAACCCTTTGGAGCACAGGTCCAAGTTCTAATCCAGATCCCCACAGTGCTACTCACATACACAGGCATATGGATGCTAACATGCATGCAATTTTAATGATACAGCCTTTATGGTTTATAAATCCTCTTAACATTTTTGTGTTTGTCCACCAATTAGTCTGCGAACTTCTGTGATTCCGACTCATTGCAACACCTCATTGGGTTTCCAAGGCAAATCCTTAAAAAAAACCCAAAAAACAAAAAAAAGCCAAACTCACTGCTGTTGAGTCTTATCTGACTCATAGTGACCCCTCCTTGGATTTCTGAGGCTGTATCTCTATGAAAGTAGATTGCCCAGTCTTCCTTCTGAGAAGCAGCTGGCGGGTTCAACCACCAGCCTTCTGGTTAGCAGTCAAAGGAAATCTTTACGGAAGTAGATTGCCTCATCTGCCTCCTGTGGATCAGCTGGTAGGTTTGAACTGTCAACCTTCTGGTTAGCAGCAAAATTCCTTACCCACTGTGGTAAAGGTTGTGTGTCAACTTGGTGGGGCCTGGTTTTTGAGTGGCTGGGCAGCTGGATGTAGCTATTGCCCATGATGAGACTCCATGAATAATCACCTCCATGGTAGAATCTATTGGAGCAGCTGAATAGCTACTTTAGGGATGTGATCTGCTTTCAGTTTATAAAAAAACAGCTTTGAGAAAGGTCTCTGAGCTTTTGACACACTTGAATCCTGTATGTAGCTGAGTCACCGTTCAGCAGCCTACCATGTTGTTTGCCAATCTTGGGACTATTAATGGACTTGAATTAGTGGCCTGCTGTGTGGTTTGATAATTTGGGGGCTGTGTCATTTCACTTGTTGACCTTGGGTTTGTCAGTCTCAGCAGTCAGCAGTTGCCTGAGTGAAGAGACACCTTCAGCTCCAGTGGGCTGGGAGAAAGAGGCAGAGCTGAAGCCCAAGGTCAAAGAGCTTTCACCCAGCCTCTAGAGCTGACACTTTGAACTTGGACTTCTAGTCTGTTAAACAGTAAGAGAATAAATCTGTTTGTTAAAGCCATCCCATTTGTGGTATATATCTGTTATAGGAGGAGCTCTGGTAGAATAGTGTCTAAGCACTTGACTGCTAACCAGGAGGCTGGCGGTTCAAACCCACCAGCCACTCCTCGGAAGGAAAGTTGGGCAATTCTACTTCCGTAGTGATAACTGCCTCGGAAACCCAAGGAGGGGTCGCTAGGAGTCGGGGCCGACTCAATGGCAAATAACAACAACAACAACATCTGTTATAGGAGCACTCCAGAACCCAAACACCCATTATGTCACTAGAGCTCCTTAATGATTCTTCTAAACCAAAAGAAAACACAAAAAACCCAAACACACTGCCATTGAGTCAGATCCGACTCATAGTGATCCCTCCTTGGGTTTCTGAGGCGGTATCCCCACAGAAGTAGATTGCTCAACCTTCTTTCCAAGGAGTGGCTGGTGGGTTTGAACCGCCAGCCTTCTGGTTAAGAGTCAAATGCCTTAGGCACTACACTACCAGAGCTCCTAACTACTCTTCTAGGGGCCTGTAATTCATGAAAAGCTGGATGTTATGCCCCATACTTCAGATTCCCATGTAGGTGGGTTGACAGTGAATGGATGGTTCCTCTAGTTAGAGTTCAACAAAAGCATCAAGATTCTGCAAAGAAAGCACCCCAGAATCTACAAGAGTCATAGGGTGAATGGAACTTTTACCACATATTCAAATTCAGTAAGCAGACAGGGAAATATAAGTCAACAAGGAGTACTCAACAACAAGTCATAGACGCTTAGAGGTAGAGAGGGGAGGTCCTTATGAATCATCTGGTCTAGTGGTTCTCATACCTGACCACATATCAGAATTACCTGGGGAGCATGTGAAAATTCAGATTCTGGAGCTCTGCTCATTAAGGTTCCCATTCAATAGGTCAGGGTTAGAAGTCCAGAGCATTCTTGTCAGGTAATTCTAATACAGCTGACATTAGGAACCACTGAGTTCTAGTGTGAGTCCCAAATGAAGAAACTGAAGCCTACAAAAATTCAGTGACTCATCCAATGCCCTATGGCTAGTGAAGAGAGGAAGGGTTAATCATTCCATTGCTCTTTCCACTACTACCCCTAGCTGCCATCAGTGAGCATTTAACTTGTAGAGAACTGCAACTGGTCTTAGGATAAACCAAAAAACCCACTGCTGTTAAGTCTATTGCAACTCATGGTGACCCATGGTGACCCACAGAATAGAACTGCTCCACAGGGTTTTCTTTAAGTTTTATGGAAGCAGGTTGCCAGGCCTTTCTTCCATTGGCATTGCTGGGTGGAGTCAAAACGCCAAACTTGTGATTAGTGTTGTTGTTATGTGCCATCGAGTTGGACCCGACTCATAGCGACCCCTCCTTGGGTTTCCGAAGCAGTATCACTACGGAAGTAGGATTGCCCAACCTTCCTTCCGAGGAGTGGCTGGTGGGTTTGAACCGCCAGCCTTCTGGTTAGCAGTCAAGTGATTTAGCCACTATGCTACCAGAGCTGATTAGTAGTCAAGTGCAAACTGTTTGTATCACCCAAAGACCTTAGTATAAAACCATGCAAACTCTCTCCCATCAAGACAATTCTCACAGTGACACTACAGGACAGAGTAGAACTGCCCCAGAGGGTTTCCAAGGCTGCCTCATCTTTCTCTGAAGGAGCTGCTGATGGGTTCAAGTCACCAATAGCAGCCAAATGCTTGAACCACTGGACCACCAGAGCGCCTTGACCTTAGTATACCAGGGATTTAGTGGAGGATACTTGGGGCTAAGAAGAGACAGCTATTTAGAACGCATGTGAAACTATTTACACCAAGCTTTAAATTGAAGTTCCCATTTCCCAGCTTCAGCTTCCAGAATGCAACCTTAATCTAGTTCATTTGCATAAGCTTTAAAATAAGCCTTTAGAACAAATGTAAATGGATCTTCAAAGAACAATATTATGATGGGTTCAGTGTAAATGACTCAGAAACATATGGAGGACATTTCTTGAGGATTTCCCAGAGAATCCTGCTGTCTGTCTGTATGCAAGGGAGGTTTATTAGCAAGGCAAAGCTGAGGATTGGGAGAAGGGTTGTGTCCATGGAAGGATAACATATTCTAACTTCTCAGTGATTCTGATTTATTTTCCTGCCTCAGTGAGTGGTTCTGATACCATGGGAAGGCTGGCATGAAACAGCACTGAATCTCTTCATCAGGCTGACTTTTCATTGTAGGAACAGCTCACACCCTCCATTATAAAACACAGAACATAGACGTTAGAACTGGAAGGAACTAGAGATTTTTTGTTAAACAACCTTTACCACGTGGAGGAGGAAACCAAGGTTCAAAGAGGGCAAGTGACTTCTCAAGATCACACAGCCAGTATGTGCTTGAACTGGAGCATCAACCTAGTTTTGTCTAGCTCCAAATCTTATTTTCTCTCTACTACATCACCCAGCTCCTAAAAAATCAGCAGACACTGGCTTTTAGAACCACACAGGCCAAACACAGCTTCTGGGAGCAGTTAGAAAGCTAGTGTTATTGATCAACAGCTTTGCTATGTCATGACACACTGGTTGCTGGGCAACATGACTCCTCTCTAAAGAGGCGAAAAAGGAAATTCTGAAGATGATGGATCTGCATTAAGCAAGACCCAGTAACAAGGCACTTTCAGGTCAAAGACTTGGTTTGCTGTGGTTTGGAGTTTCTAGGTCAGCTGCCCAGAGGCCATCCCCTGCTCAACTAATCTGAGATGAGGCCATCAGTAAGGACCTCCTCAGAGGCAAGAGTCAGGAAAACCAATTTAAGATCCCCTTAGACAGGGCAGATGGAGATATGGGCTTGTTTTCTGCCCAGTGTTAGTGCTGTGTCTTATCTGACAGCTAGGTTGACAATACAAAGAGCTGGCTTTAAAAGCCCCAGCTAGAAGAGAGGTTTGGGGGTGAGAAGTGAGTATGGTTAACTTTGAGAAAGTCACTTAACTATTATGGGCCTCAGTTTCCCTATTTATAAAATGGAGGGGCTGCACTAGTTTTGCAACATCAGGCTATGAACAGATGCTGGCTGGGTGCATAAGTATTACCTGGAGCCTTTGCTAAAATAGAGTTTCTCAGGCCCCAATCTCAGCAATTCTGATTTAGAAGGTTTGGAGTGGTGCCCAAGAAGTCCATTCTTTCATTCATAGATACTTGGCATCTAGATGTCCCGGGCTCTGTGTTAGGGATTGCGAATAGAGTAGTGAATATCTACTGCATGTAAGCACTATGCAAGGTGTTGGGGCAGTGGCTTCAAGAAGAATTCTTACTTCATGAAAAGTAGCATAGTATTACATACATGGGATTTGGTTGAAATTGGGCCTGAATCATAGCTTTGTCACTTACAAACTGTGTGATCTTATTATTGCAATTCACTCATTGATGTCACCTGCAATTTGGGGATACAATCATGGCGCCTACTTCATAAAATTGTTGTGATGGTTACATGAGATAATTTGGCTATGTGGCTCAGCACATTTTCTGGAGCATAGTCAGGGCTCCCCAATGGCAGATACACAGAGCCCTGGGCATTTCTGGTGGAGGAGGAGTATGCGTGTGTGGTGTATGAGTGTGCACAGTTTTTCTTTTATTGTTGTTGTGATGTGCCACCAAGTCATCTTTGACTCATAGTGACTTTACGTACAACAGAACGAAACAATGCTCACTCCTGTGCCAGGCTTATGATCCCTACTACACCTGAGCCTATTACTGTAGCCACCGTGTCAGTCCATCTTGTTGAGGGCCTTCCCCTCTTTCATTGACCCTCCACTTTACCAAGCATGACATCCTTCTCCAGAGACTGGTCCCTTCTGCAACATGACAAAAGTAAGTGAGACAAAATCTGGCCATTCCAATGTTTCCAAAGAACATTCTGGCTGCATTTCCTCCGGCACAGATTTGTTAGTTCTTTTAGCAGTCCACGGTACTTTTAGCATTCTTCACCAGCACCACAACTCAAAGGCATCAACTTCTTCAGCCAAACAACACAGCAGGCCACTAATTCAAGTCCAGAGACAGTCCTAAGATCAGCAAACAACATGGCAGGCCACTGAGATAAAGACTTGGCCAAATGCAGGGTCCAAGTGTGCCAAAAAGTTCAAGACCAGTCCCAAAACTTCTCCTTATATACTGGAAGCAGACCACATCCCTAAAGCAGCTACTCAGCTATTTGTGGCAGATTCCAGTCTCATCATTGGGAACAACTACAACCAGCTGCCCAGCCACTCAAAACCAGTCCCAGCCAGTTGACTCATAACCTTAACTATCACACTACATCTTGCCCTGCAATCAGTCACCAATATTTGGTATTACTTCCATCATGCTATATCCTGCACCTGCCCCTCCTCTCCATTCCTGTCAGCCCCTTTTTAGTCCAGCAGTTGTTACTCTACACCTAGCATCTTCCAACAGTCCCATCCTCCCTTCCTCCCTCCATGGTCTGCACACCTTCTCCAGATCAACCTTCCAGAAAGGGTGCTGTTCCTCTCCTACTCATTGTCTCAGTTATTTATTCAGCCCACATTTTTATTTGTTGACTTTGGGCTTTTATCCTCAGCAGCCAGCAGCTGCCTGAGTGAAGATACACTTCTAGCTCCAGTGGGCCAGAAGCAAGAGGAAGACCTGAAGCCCAAGGTCAAGGAGCTTTCACCCAGCCCCTAGAGCTTGGCAGTTTGAACTTGGACTTTTGGCCTCCAAAACTGTAAGAGAATAAATAACTGTTTGTTAAAGCCATCCACCTGTGGTATTTCTGTTAGAGCAGCACAAAATAACCAAATCATGTAGACCTCAGTTTTCAAAGTTCATCTCTGGAAAAAATATTGGGGCTAGTGGGCTGAGGAAGAGGACTCAGGCCTTTCCTGACCCTCTGGGCTAACTTAGGGCTCCCTGGTCTATGTTCCATGGTGCTGTCAATAGTGCTTGGTAAATAGTAAACCTGTTTGCTGTTGTAGAGTTGATTCTGATTCATGGTGCTACAAAGCAGAACTGCTCCATGGGGTTTTCTTGGTTGTAATCTTTATAGAGGAGTCCTGGGTGGCACAAGCAGTTAAGCTCTTGACTATCAGCCAAAAAGTTAGTGATTAGAATTCATCCAGAGGCACCTCAGAAGACAGGCCTAGTGAACTGCTTTTAAAGCTTTGAAAACCCCATGAAGCACAGTTCTACTCTGCACACGAGGATGCCATCAGTTGGAACTGATGCAACTAACAATAGCAGCAATCTTTACAGAGCAGATTGCCAGGACTTTCTTTTGTGATGCCATCAGGTGGGTTTCAACCATCAACTTTTAGATTAATAGATGAGTGTAAAACATTTGTGTCACCATGGACCTCTGATATACAGTAAGTAATTGATATGTTGTTGTTGTTGTTTTGCTGTCGAGTCGGCCCCAACTCAGAGCGACCCTTCCTTGGGTTTCCGAGGCAGTATTACTATGGAAGTAGGATTGCCCAACCTTCCTTCCGAGAAGTGGCTGGTGGGTTTGAACCGTCAGCCTTCTGGTGAGCAGTCAAGTGCCTTAGGCACTATGCTACCAGAGCTCCCAGTAATTGATATACATTAACTAATTTTACTACTATTCCTGACAACATTCATAACATTGCCAACAACGTTTTGAATGCTGCTGTCCTTACTAGAAAGTAGGCTCTGTGAGTCAGGTACTGTGTCTGTCTTGTTGTTGCCTGTGTCCTGATACTTAGAACTACGTCAGCCACACAGTAGACACTAAATGAATGTTGAAGAATTAAGTGAAGAATTGGTCACTGAGGAAAGCAATCAACTCTGTTTTAGACATAATATTTTTAAGCTGATAGGCACCATCCTGGCGAGCCTATCCACTGGAGAATTGGATATTCTGGTCTAGAGGTCTAGTTTAAAGTGTTTCTTTGGTCATCCTTTCCATAAACCCCAAAAAAACACTGCCATCAAGTTGATTTGACTCATAGCGATCCCTCCTCGGGTTTCCTAGGCAGCATCACTACAGAAGTAGATTGCCCAATCTTCCTTTTGAGGAGTGGCTGGTGGGTTTGAACTGCCAGCTTTCTGGTTAGCAGTCAAATGCCTTAGGCATTGCGCTACCAGAAGTCCTCCCCTTTCCATACCAGGCACTATGCTACCTATAGTCCTACCCTGGGGAGGATCCCATGGAACCTTCTCCCATCTTGCCTTCTACTTTCTGAGCTCTATATCCTGATTTTTCCACCAGAGGCTCTTTGAATATGAGTTGTGATGACATTTCTGTGAACAGGATAGTCTCTTTTGCCTACAGAAAACCACTCAGAAATTGCAGGCTAGCAGTGGAAGCTTTGTAGTGCACCCTATAGCAATTCAAAAGAAAAGAGAAGCCTGAACAATTTCCTGGCTCTTTAAAAATAGCATTTGGTTCATATTTCAACATCTGAAAAAAAAGATGAAATGGAATTTTACAATGTGGTCACATGAGCTCAGACCGGTGAAAAAAAGACTAAGACAAAAAGGAGGAGAAACAAAACAAAACAAAACAAAAAATACCGCCTCCCCCCCCCCAAAAAAAAAAACCCAGATAACTGGCTGCATTACTATGGACACTTGATAGGACATTTCCAGTGGTTCTTTGTTTTTCCCACCAAATTCCCAAACTATTGTAAGGCCAAAACCAGATATCAAGAAGATAAGGGGAAAAAGTCACCAGAAGCCTAGGTGGCTGAGCCACTGTGTTCACTCCCTTGAGAGCTAAAAGTGAGAGCTGAGTCTGTAGTAGCTCTGTGGATTTTTCTGGCCACACTCTGGGTTCCCAAGGCTTCACAATTCACTCCCAAGACGCTGGGGCTGCTTGGACTTGCAAGGAAAAACCATCTGACAGTTCCAGGTCTGGTGCTGGGTGCTTATCTGTGTATCAACCTTAGTCCTGAAAAGAATGACACTAATGGTCACTGCCACAAGCCTCTTTGTAGCAACTGATGTTGTCAGCTACCCCCTCACTTGGTATGAGTTTTTCATCTCTACATTTCCTCCTTGTCGCTCTTCAGCTTTCCCTCCCACCACCTTAACCATGCTGTTAGGTTTCTTTGAAGACTTGTCTTCTTCTACCCACCCCTTAAATGTTGATGGTCTCCAAGGTTAGATCCTTAGAACTTTTCTCAATTTTGTACATTCTCTGTTCTCTTTCATTTAATCAGCATTTTTTAAAAAAGAATCTTGTACGTACCAGACACTGTGCTGGGTGTTTGGTGATATGCATGTGAATGATGGCATTTGCCCTTAATTGGCCTGGGTTTAATAAAGGAGCAAATACATAAAACAAATAAATATAACATAGTATGATGTGTGTTGCATAAGGTGTCTTGGAAGTACAAGGGAGGCAGTCATTACCTCTGCCTGGTGCAATAGGAGCAATGTATGCAGGAGTTGGCAATAAATCTTGACTCCCAAATTCATCTCTCTAGCCATGACTGGCTACCTGTCTTCTGAACCCAAAACCTGAGTTTCAGACAACTTGTCAGATATCTCTACTGGCATATCCTGCAGTTATATTAAACTGAAGATGTTCAAAACTAAACTCCTTGCCACCTCACCCTATCCTCCTTGTATTGACATCACCAGCCATCTAGTTATCTGTGTTGTAAGCCTCAGAGTTATGCTGGACTCTTCTTTCTTCCTCACCAACACATCCCAATGATGTGTTATATCTGTGCATGATTTCCAACATGCCTAGAGTCCCTGGGTTGTGCAAACAGTTCAGTGCTTGGGTAATAACTAAAATATTGGTGGTTTGAATCTACTTAGTGACCTCAGAAAAAAAAGCCTGGGAATCTACCTCCAAAAGGTTACAGCCAGAGAACATTCTATGGAGCACAGTTCTATCCTGACGTACAAGGGGTCACCATGAGTTAGAGACAATTCAACAACAAAAGGTTTGTTTTTTGGTTTTTCTTCTCCTGTTACCATGATTTGGAGGTCCTTGTTATCTCTAAGCTAAGGAGCTCTGGTTGTGCAGTGGTTAAGGCATTTGGCTGTTAACCAAAAGGTCAGTAGTTCAAACTTACCAGCCACTCTGCAGAAGAAAGATGAGGCAGTCTGCTTCTGTAAAGATTTATAGCCTTGGAAACCCAGTGGAGGTCACTATGAGTCAGAATCAGCTCCATGCAATGAGTTTTTTAATTTTTAGGCCAGAATACTACAAGTGTTGCAGTCACCCCCTTACTCAGTGGTTCTCAAACCCCAATGTGCCTACGAATCATCAGGAGAGTTTATTTCAGTTTATTCCAGCTCCAGCCCTAGGGATTCTGTCTCAGCAGTTGGCAAAGGGCGTCAGTTGGTGTAAGGCAGGTAGGCAGGTGCTTTGTGGACTGCACTCTGAGACCCATTGTGTATAAGGGGTATCTCTCTGCTTCTAGTCTCCACCCTGCTCTAACTGGTCCTCCTCACTACTTTCAGACTATATTCTGAACTACATCTACTCACCTCATGCCTTGGCTCAAAAAACTCCAGTGGTTCTGAGCTTCTTAACATGCTATTGAAGGCCCTTCATAAAATGGCTGGGATCATTCCAGCTGTAAGGTACTCCATAGCTGTGGTGCTCTAGATTTGAATATTTCAGACTTCTGAACCCTTCCTTTAGTATGTCTGACTTATAACAGAGCTTTGTGACTGGCTTCACCCCACACAAGCATGGCTCACATTTCTATTCTGCCCCTGATAAACTGTGACCCTCAACAATTTATACAATCATCTATGCTTCAGAGGGCTGTTGTGAAGATTAAATAAGATAGCACAAATAGAGCTCTTAGCCCAGCATCAAACATGTAGTCATCTCTCATAGCTATTACTATCTATCTCATGCCCTTCCCTATCAAGCACTCTACGCCCCAGCTATACTGGAGCATTTACTATTCCCTAAGCAAGTCATAGGAGCTCTGGAGGCATAGTGGTTAAAGCATTTGGCTGCTAATAAAAAGGTCAGTGGTTTGAACTCACCAGCTGCTCTGTGGATGAAAGATGAGGCAGACTGCTTCCATTAAGATGTACGGCCTTGGACATCCTATAGGGCAGTTCCACTCTGTCCTAAAGAGTCACTATGAGGTGGAATCAACTCGATGGCAGTGGGTTTGATTTGGTTTGGTTTGAGCAAGTCATGTGATTTAATTGGTCCTACTTGGGTTGTCCTTCTCTAACTAGAAAACTCCTATTCATCTTTCAAAGATCTGTTTGTATGTAACCTCTCTGCAAAGCTTCTTGAATGTAGTTGCTACTGGGCTCATAGAGAACTGTATGTCCCTCTGTGGTGGTACTAAAGACCTTATGGACTCATTTGAGATCCTTGAGAATAAAGGCTGTCTTATTAATTCTGGCATCTCCAAACTTAGTAAAGTACCTGGCACAGTGTAGGCACTCAGTAGAGACTGACTGACTGCATAAGTGAAGGAATTAATGGGGTGAGGGAACAGCTATGTGCAGAGTCTTGAAGTACCCTGTGCTCTTTCTATGACTTGCAGTATTGTTCTTTGCAGAAAGATGGTCCTCTCAGTGGCTGGTGCCTTTGGAGCATGGGGACAGTGAAAATCCTCCACTGTAGAAGGGCATCTCAGTCAGTTCCCATTCCTCAGGTTCTGGATGTGGCCTTCCTGTCTGGTTCTTTTCTACTGTTTCTCAGGCTCCATCTGCACTGAGAAGTCCCTAGGTGGTACAGTTAATGTGGTTTGCTGCTAACTTGAAGGTTAGAGGGTCTAGTTCACCAAGAAGATCCTTGGAAGAAGGGCTGGTGATCTACTTCTGAAGGTCAGCTATTGAAAACCTAATGAAGCAATGGAGCACAGTTCTACTCTGACCCACACTGGAGTTGCTGTGAGTCAGAATCAACTTGGCAGCAACTGGTTAACTGGTATTTGAACCATGCTTAGCACTGTTGCCCCCGTCAATGGCTATTCCATAAAAAACTGCTCCCATTCTGGTGGTGCGGTGCCTAAGGCATTTAACTGCTAACCAGAAGGATGGTGGTTCAAACCTACTAGCCATTCTGTGGAAGGAAGATGGTACAATCTACTTCTGTAAAGATTTACCTCCTCAAAAACCCAATGGGGGTTGCTATGAATAGGAATTGACTTAATGCCAGTGGGTTTGGTGCCCCCTCCCCATGGTGATGGATTTATCTGTTCCTTAAACATGGTGAGGCTGAGCTTTTAAGTAGAAAAAGCAAATCACTGCAAAGCTGAATTGTTTTTATCATCCCAGTCCCAATGATTCAAAGGAGGCCCAGGGCCCTCTCCTCTTGGAGCAAGATACTGTCTTGTGCTTTTTGGCCTTCTGGGCATGCAGACAACCTCATTGGCTCACTGTCCACTTCTTTTTACTCCCTTTTCCAATAAGCTGCCCAGGCTTCTGTGGCAGAAGACAGAGCTAGCCCGAGGAAGCTGTGAAAGCAATAAAAGACTAAGTGTTTTCTAGGTCACTGCCTGATCAAGTCCCCACTTAAACAATAATCTTGCCATTGCATCTGCAAAACCCCAGACTCAGGCCCCAAAAGGTTATTTCATCAATAATTCTTGAGCTTGCCTACGGCTAGAATTATTCCCAGCAGACATTTTAGACCATCTCTAAACAGGCTCTTGTGGAGGGAGAAGCCTCAGTTCCGCTCAAGTACTTAGGCAGGAACCATTAATATTGCTGAAGGGGAAGGGTGGGGCAGGAAGGACTAGGGTGCGTGCATTGTGGGAGGAAGAAGAGGACTTCAGTAAGGCGGCAGGCAGGGGCAGGGACTGGGAAAGGGCAGATCCTGTCCTTGGTCCAGTGCCTGCCATCTGACAAGGGAAGTTGCTTTTCATGTTAATCAATCCAGATCATTTACTAAGTGGGCCATCCCACATGATGATGAAAATGTCTCACTGACAAATGCAAATCTGCACGGGATCTCTTTTGGACACTGTAGCCTGCAGTCTGCTCAGTCCCTAGCTACTCCGCTGTAGAAACGGGCTTCTTTGATTTACTCATCATATTTACCAAGCAATTTGCAAGAGCAAGTAATTACTCCTCAGTTCATTGAATGCTAGGTGGGAAAACCACTGAGGTCATCTTATTTGACCTCCATCCAGCCTTCTCTGGGCCTTCTTGGCCTTGTGTTCCTGTATTAGCATTTAATCTCATTTCGCCTCCAGTCTCCAAGTGGCAATGGAGTCATGGCCACTTCCCTGCAAGGGCCTGTCCCTATGCTGAATTGCTTCTCTCAGCTCTGAACTTTTTACTACTGTGCTTTCCATCTCCCTCCTGAAGCTGAGGGTGATTGCACCTTGTCCTCATGGCTTTGCAGACGGTGATTAATTTCCTTCCTTCATTTCTACTGTTTTCATGGAGGTATTTATAGACTGTGATTGTGTTCCCTCTGAGCCAGATCCTTTCTCAACTATATAAATTTGGCTCTCTTGCTCTCTCCTGATATGACTTATCTGCTAATCCCTAGAACATTTGTTGGTATTTATGTTTTGCTTGGATTCTCTACACCTTTTCTAAATTGCATTGACTAACGATGCTCAAGTTGCTCCTTCCTCAGTGCTCAATAAGAAAGACTCATCTCTTCATTCTTGTCTGTGCTCTCATGAGGACATCAGCTGCTGAGAACCAGAAAGATCATGCAAGGGGAGAGGAGGTTAGCAGATGGCTCATAATTATATTATAAGAGCATCTTCAAAGAAATTCAGATCATTTTTCAAATGACTTCTTTTCCAAAGTACTCTGTTCCAATTGTCTCCTCCCCACCAAAAACATTCTTTTTTTTGGGGGGGGGTGGAATTCAACAATTGTCAACAATTGTTTCTTTAAGAAGGAAGTAAAACTCTAAAAAAAAAAAAAATGCCTTAAGGGGGACAGAGACAATTATAAAGGGCATGTGAAGAATACGAGAGATGGAAATTGGCTGTTGCGATCATTTCCTGACTCCACCCTTAATGTGTTCAGGCTGGCTGCAGTAGCTGGGAAGAAGCCCAGAATTGTATTCATCTACTATCTGGACCATAAAAGACCCTAGAGATCTTAGTCTAACCTCATTTTATACATGAGGAGACCAAGGCAGAGCTGTGTGATAGAACATATGCAAGTTTTGATATGGGACATCCTGGGCTCTCCCAGTGAACATTTGTTCACTAGCTCTGGGGGGTGGTTCTTGATTAAGTTTCCCAACTTTACTGAACCTAACTTTCTTCATCTGTAAAATGAATACTGTACTACCTTGGGGCTTATTATCTACCTTGGGATTAACTGTGGATTTGAAAATAAGGAATGTAATCAATAGGTACCTGGCACACAGTAGGCACAGAATAAATTATAATTGCCACTGAGGTACAAAGCAGTGAGGTCACCTGCCCACAGTCACTTTGCAAGTGTCAGGGCCAGAATGAAGATCCTTTATTTGCCAGTTCTACTACGATAACTAAGGTGGCTGGGTGACACAAGTGGTTACGTGCTCAACCACTAACCAAAAGCCTGACAGTTTGAATTCACCCAGAGGTGCCTCAGAAGACAGGTCTAGCGATTCCAAAAGGTCAGAGTCTTGAAAACTCTGCGGGGTAGTTCTACTCTGCACACATGGGGTTGCTATGAGTCAGAATTACCTCAATGCCAACAGCAACTATAATGCTACTATTTATCTATGATGTTACTTTGATACTACTGGCTCATTATCTAGCCCATTGAATACACTATTATTCCTTGAAGGTGCTTTTCCATGAAAATGTTTTCAATTATGGCACCTTGGCTATAAAGGCACTTGATACTGAAACACCTAGGGACTCAGAACCCCAAATCAAGCTTCAAGTGAGACTAGTCAGAGAGGTACACTCAGATCCTCTGGAAACATGGCCCAGAATGGAGAGGTTAAGATGAGAGAGATCTAAGAATGTGGTGTGAACTAGCCAGTGAACATGGCAGCCGAGTCTTTCAGAGGGCAACTGGGCTAGCCTGGCATCACTAGCCCAAAATGGAATCTAAAAGATTCCATGGGATTTTAGACTGGGAAAGAACAAGTCTGTACTGTGTTGTTGTTGTTATGTGCTGTCGAGTCGGATGCGACTCATAGTGACCCCTCCTTGGGTTTCTGAGGCAGTATCACTATGGATGTAGGTTGGCCAACCTTCCTTCCGAGGAGGGGCTGGTGGGTTTGAACTGCCAGCCTTCTGGTTAGCAGTCAAGTGCCTTAGGCACTACACTACCAGAGCTCCTCCAATCTGTACTTGGTACCAAGTATTCTGCTGAGCAATTTACAAACATTATCTAATTTAAACCCTCTGCCCCCATACCAGGAACTTATTGTTTGCTGTCATCAAGTTAGCCCTCAATTGTGTCATCAAGTTAGACTCCTATTGTGTGATCCCATGCAAAATGAAATGAAATACTGCCTGGTCCTGTGCCATCTCCATGATTGGTTGTGCATCAGACCATTGTGATTTGTAGGTTTTTATTGGCTGATTTTCAGAGATAAATCACCATGCCTTTCCTCCTACTCTGTATTAGTCTAGAAACTCCACTGAAACCTGTTCAGCATCACACACACACAAGCCTCCAATGATATACATGGGTGGTGGCTGTACATGTGGTACACTGGCTGAGAATGTACCTGGTTCTTCTGTATGGAAGATGAGAATTCTACCACTGAACCACCATTGCCTCTCATTACCTGGAAGTAGGTCTCATATTTTCCATTTTGCAGCTAAGGGAGCTGCAGTTCAGATACATCACATGAATTGTGCAAGCTAAAGTGGCAGTGCAAAGAATTGAACTGAGGCCCTTAGTGACTGATGCATAAATGCTTCATCTTTATGAGTGTGCTAGTAAAAATATATGGAAGTTACCACTCTAGCGATGGCTTGGATTTACATGTACTTAACTATAAGGAATTAAAACACTTAAAGATTTTTTAAAATTCAATTAAGTTGTTATCTTAGAATGATCTTGTATACTTTTTTCATACGGATGTGATGTTCGATATTAGCTGGACAGGAAAATCAATTTGGATCATTTAGCCCAAATACATTTTATCATATAGCTATTCTGAAGAATTTACCAGAAAATTGATGAAGCTTCCACTTCATGTTGACAGTGTACACAAACTGTCTGAATGCATTCTGTAGAACCAAAGGACTGTAGGGCTGGATGACCCTTGTTGTTGTTGTTGTTATATGCCGTCGAGTCGGCCCCGACTCATAGCGACCCCTCCTTGGGTTTCCGAGGCAGTATCACTACGGAAGTAGGATTGCCCAACCTTCCTTCCGAGGAGTGGCTGGTGGGGATGACCCTTATACCCAGCTTATTCAGTCCACTCCCCTCAAACCCAAAATGCCCCAGGAAGCAAGCTGTCTTATTCCAAAAGGTCTTCAAGGACAACCTGCCTCAGTAAGCCGACTCATTGTCTAACAATTCTTCACAGCTAGAAAGTTTTTATACATAATCAGAATGTCTATTGCTTTGAGCTAACCACTTTTCCTTCTGTTCCATTCTTGCTAGCAATGGAAAACAGCTGGAAAGGTTTCAATATCTCTGTTATGAACTTGAAAGCTGTTTTAAAAACACTGCTTAGGTTTCTCTTCTGCTGGCTAAATAAACTTGATGCTTTTAAGCATTTGTCACAGAGAGGGACCATTTCCTCACATCTAGTCATTTGATAACAGAGTTACAATAATTTTGGAATGTGAGCTCTTAGAAGAAAATGACCACTAGTTCAAAAGCTGGGTCATTATTACAATACCTGTTGCAAGTGGATTCTTAATGAATATTTCTGTTGAACAAAAATGAGAAAAAGAAGAGTGATAACTAGTACTAGATTCTACTGTCTACATGATAATAAGAAGAAAGTCAGAGAGTGAAAAAAATAAAAGGGTAAAGTGAAGGAGGATGAATGAGTAAAGAGATATATAAAAATCATGCTCCCCAATTTACATTTATCTGTAACCCAGAGTATTACAGCCAGTAAGAATGTAGGCTTTAGATAAGAAAGAACTGGCTACAAATTCCAACTCCACTTAACTGCATGACCTTGATCAAGTTACTTCATCTCCTTGTGTCTCAGTTTCCTATTTTACAACATAGGGACAATTTTACAACATAGGGTTGTAAAGATGGAATAATGTATTGTATTTAAAACATGCCTGGTTCATGGTAGATGCCCAATACCTTGCAGCTCTTATTCTTCTCTTAAACCCGGTAGTGGTCTATGGATTTGGCTTTTAAAACTATCTTTAAGATCCTTTTCAGGTTTGAATTTGTAGAATCCTTTCCCAAGAATTGAAAATAAAGCTTTAGAAAAATGTCAGGATTAGTTAGGCATTTCTGAGTTCAAGGGATTCTAGAAGTAAACTAGCTGGTGAGTTAATTATGTAGCTGGAGAATTAACATTATCATTACTGTGCTAATAATAATAATAATAATTGTATAATAATATTATCGTTACAGTGGTATAAGCTCACTGGGTGTTGTATCTGAAAACTGACACAGAACAACTGAATACTGAATTCTTTCAACTTTGGGTAGGATTTACAAACATCTATTGTACAAATTGGACATGTGATCAGGAAGGACCAGTCCCTGGAGGACGATATTTTTGGTAAAATAGGGGTCAGCAAAAAAGAAGACCTTCAACAACATGGATTGACACAGTGGCTGCAACAATAGGCTAAAACATAGTAATGATCATGAGAATAATGTAGGACTAGGCAGTGTTGTATTCTGTCGTACACAGGGTCACTATGAGTCAGAGCCTACTTGATGGCACCTAACAATAATAACATGGTAGACATTAACATTGACATTCTGATGAATGCTACTCCCCCCCCCCCCCCCCCCCCCTGCCAAAGATTCACTGCCAACAGAATTCAAGTTCCATTTCTTATGACAAAAACATCTAAAGTCATGGACTGCCCTAGCTGTAACCCTGAACAAGAACTCTCCCAAAGTAGAGAGCATGAAAAAGAAAAAGGAGTTCTGTGTGCTCCTTGTGGATTTTCAGGAGAAATGGGGCTGGGAAGGGTGATGCTGGAGGTGGTGAGATGCTGATATAGATAAACCCTGCACTTTGCTAAGCATGTACCCTTTGTTGAAGGAAGGAGCAGCTAAATGCAGTTAAGCTAGTTTTCTCTGTTATGCCAGAGTCTCTTGTGATTATATTAAATTTTGTTTTAGCTGAAAAGCCTAGGGTTTTAGCCAGTAGTTATAAAGGTGATAACAGAGACATAAGCCCTTCACAAATGGTTCTGTCTTCTTCAAGCTAACACTTAGGGACATGAGGTTAATGGACTCAAGAAACAGGGTATGTTCAATAAACTCGCTCTATAAAAGAAAGGAGAAGAACAGGCTCAACTGTTTCCCCAGAACATCGTGTATTGGTAAATGGGTGTATGCTCACTCTCCACACTAGAGGTGGCCTCACAAGTCGAAGTGACCTGTGTCAGAGCAGCCAAGGAAGCCCTTTCTCCTTCTGGGGGAACTATAGCTTCCTCTTTGATGTGCAGCCAGTTGGGCTCTCCAAAACTTGACAGGAGAGACCACTTAGTTACTCTGAGGAGCTGCCACCTTCCATCCTGCACCCCAGGGATGGAGATGGCCCCCTTTCACAGATCTGTACATTTGCAAAATAAAGTGTATCTCTAACTATGCTCTCTAAATGTCTGCCCCTGGTCTTCAACTCAGACCATGTGGCTAGTCTGAATGTTTAGTTGGAGAGTTTTCTTTCAATAATGCTATTTAACATGTACAGATAGTCTAGACTGTTATGAAAAACAAACAAACAAACACAAAGCACAACTGAAAAAAGGGCAACTTTACTGTATGATAATTTTAAAAAGAAAAAAAATAAAAAGACAACTAGGAGGGACATGAGTCTTCTCTGCAGCTCCCTAGACAGAATGTCTGTATTGATGTATTTACTCAATAGTTACTTCATTTTCTAATTTTTTGGACAGTGTAGACCCAGTTCAGATTATATTAAGACCTATGAATGGCTACAAACTGGGAGCATAACCTCATTTCAGCTCCTGCCTCTCATTCAGGTTCCCAGTATGAGGCTGAGTAAGGCCCATTACCACCTGTT
Organism: Orycteropus afer afer; assembly: GCF_000298275.1. NCBI lineage: Eukaryota > Metazoa > Chordata > Mammalia > Tubulidentata > Orycteropodidae > Orycteropus > Orycteropus afer. The sequence continues at coordinate 5,529,174 of NW_006921765.1, read as the reverse complement.
TCCTCATCTATAAACTAGGAATCATCACATATGTTCCTTTCATGAGGGTCTGTGCATCTTCATTACATGCTTTGAGATGATGAGATAGAAGGGTCCATAGATAGTATTAGTCTTAACTATAATGGTCCTGATAAATATTTATGCTGAACAATAAGGAAGTGTGTGGTGTTGGAACAGTTTTTGTGTGTTTTATGGAAGATAGGGAAATGAGAAGAGCCTACCTTGTCACTATTTATCATTCTTAGTTAACAATGTAAGATATATGATGGCTGCTAAACAATTTGGTGGCAGAACATCATAAATGAAGTCTGTTTTCCCTGGAAACTGCATAACCATTTGAATTAATTTAATTTGAAATATCAAATTAAATTAAACTGTAGAATAATCCCCAAGGGAGAGCGTATTTCATTTGCAATGTCTTTTGATAGAGTATTCCCTGCCAAAAGTTTTACTTTGCATCTGGCTACAGATCTAAATTTATTACATTAGCTTTGAGAAGACTTTTAATAGAAAGTGAAATTAAAAGAAACCTTGATGGAAAATAAAGATGTTCAGAGTTTAGAACAACATCTCCAGGACCTACCTCTCTAACTTTACATTCTCCATATGTCTGTTTCTGGTCTTCAACTCAAACCATGTAGCTAGGCTGAATGCTTAGTTGGAGAACTTTCTTTTGACAGTGCTATTTAACATGTACAAAAAAGTATCAGAATAGAATGAGCAAAGTCAGTTTGGTCTAAGGCCTTAGTCTCCTCATGCTGCTATAAGAAATGTATCATAGTGGGTGGCTTTAAAGAACAGAAATTTATTTTCTCACCGTTCAGGAGGCTAGAAGTTGAATTTAAGGTATGGATCTAGGGAGAAGGTTCTTCCTTGTCTATTTCAACTTCTATTATCTGGCAATCCTTGGAGGTTCTGAGCTTGCAGATTCATCTACCTTCCTTGTCAGATAGCATCTGTTTTCCCATTTGTGCTTGTCCCTGTGTCTGTGCTGCTCTTGACATAATTCAGAAATGATTAGGTTTAAGATCCACCCTACGCTGGTATGACTCAAGATTTATTGATTATATTACACTGGATTGTACTGAGGACACTGATTAGATTATATTAGATTACATTCACAGGTAAAGGGGTTAAGATTCTAACACATATTTTGGGAGGCACACAATTCAATGCACAACAAGGCCTATAATCTGAATAAGATACCAGTGAAAGGGATCAATATCATCTGAGAAGCAAAGAAAGGGAATAAGAGATAAATTAAAAATATCTCCCTTAATTTCATCAAGACATCTGGGTATTGAGTGTCTATGCTGTGTTCTCCTCTTCTCAATAAGCTTTCCTTCAAGTACAATTCTCTATGAAGGCTTTGGGGCTTCTAGGTTGGAAGAAGAGAAGCTGCTGGTGAATCCAACAGTTTCCTAAAATGTACGAAATAAAACCAAATCCATTGCTGTTGAGTCAATTCCAACTTATAGTGACCCTATAGGACAGAGTAGAATTGCCCCATTAAAGACTATAATCTTTATGGAAGCAGACTGCCCCATCTTTCTCCTGCAGAATGGCTGGTGAGTTCAAACCACTGACCTTTCGGTTAGCAGCCAAGGGCTTAAACATTGCATAACCAGGGCTCCTTTCCTAAAAATATAGATCACCCCAAATCACCACTTAGGAAATGATTGCTCTCTTTTCCATGGCAAGACATTGAAGGAAATTGCACAGAGCAGCTGCCTGAAAGTTGCTGTGGTGGGAATAATCTATTCCTTCTTTTGGTGAGCAAATACAGAGCAGGAGAGGTAGATGTGAAGGAAAGGTGTTTGCTTGAAACAAACAAGCCTGGCCCTTTAATAAAGGTTTGTGCTGAGTTTAAATGGAGCCCAAAGAACCCAGATAAGAGGATTCTAATCAAATAATAATTAAAAAAAAAAGCATTAGGCTGTAATCTCCAGCACTTTAGTAACCTCCTAGTTTGTTTTAAATCTTGATTGGAAGAATTATCCTGACAAGAAAATTAGTAGTAAGTCAATAAGCCTGTGGCCCAAAGATAGGGCATTAAGTAACCAGAAAGGGGAGAAGAAAAAATAAAACAAACCACAAAACTTATTCTAGTTCAAGGCCTTTGCCTGCCCTCTTCTAGCCAAAAAACATGGGCCTGCAGGCAGCTTGCTCTCAATCTTTTGGACTGGGTGGGTGGGAGAAGTTAATTACGATTTTAGCCATGAAGCCCCAAAGTGCAGGTAATCATATTTAAAAAGATAAGAAACACGACAAGAAAAGAACTCAGCTTCATGAAGAAATTCTAATTCTCAGCAGTCATGGGTGGAAAATCAATACTCCTCTCTGATGCAAAACGAGAACTGGACTCGAGGCTACCTCCTCCCCTTTCTCCTTAAAAAAGAAACACACCAGAAAGTTAAGAAAAATTAAAATTGAGAAGAAGAAGAAAAAGGCCTGTAATAGGAAAAAGGTCTGCAGTGGCATCCAGACCAACCTTTCGGAGATCCTGCCGCTCCCCTCTCCCCCACGCCCCCTTGTTGCTGGAGAGCTTTCCTGTGGCAGCAATCTAATTGCAGGAACCCCTGTCAAAATATGTCTCCTTCCAGCTTCAAGTCACTCTTCTCCATGCCAGTTATTTGCACTGTTCCCATCCCTTATACTCCCACCAGGCACGTGCTCACTATCTGCCTTTTAGAGAAGAGACAAGAAGAGAAGAGGACTGAGCCCAACACCAGCCTTCATCACCTAGCACCCAAATTTGGAGCCCACACTAAGCTGCATTGTCTTTGGTATTCTCACCACTGTCATCCCATGATGGCAGAGCCCTATCACTCATGGTTGTGGGTAAAGGCCAAGCTCCCAAGATGGCACAGAAGATTTATATTTAGTCCAAATCTATAGGTGAAGCAACAGGCTGGACACTCTTGTCTATATCTGTTACAGTTTGAGGCAGAATCCTTCTCCCTCAGGAAACCTCAGTTTTTTTTTTTTTTTTTGCTGTCATGGTCTTCAACTGATTGGATGAGGTCCATCCACATTATGGAGGGCAATCTGCTTTACTTAAAGTAAATTGATTCAAATGTTAGTCATATGGAAGATACCTTCATAGCAACGTCTAGACTAATGTTTGGCCAAACAACCAAACATAGTCTAGCCAGGTTTATATATAAAATTAATCACCCAAGATCTTCCAGTTGTTCAGTCTCTCTCTCTCCTGACAATTTACGTACTCCTTCCCTTCTGTGCTGCTGCGTTTGCCCAGGACCTTCCTTTTACCTGGGGAATCTTTCTCCTCTTTTCCCCTTGTTGTTGTTGTTATGTGCCATCAAGTCAGACCTGACTCATAGCGACCTCTTCTTCAGTTTCTGAGGCAGTATCACTACAGAAGTAGATTGCCCCATCTTCCTTCCGAGGAGTGGCTGGTGGGTTTGAACCGCCAGCCTTCTGGTTAGCCTTAGTGAACTACTATTCACAGTCTCCTCTATGGTGGGAGACTCATAAGTGTTGCTCAGGCCTCTAGCATGTTTTTGCTGCGCAATCTACCTCTGTAGTGATACCGCCTTGGAAACCCAAGGAGAGGTCGCTATGAGTCAGATCCAACGCAATGGCAGTGAGTTTGCTTTTTTATTTACTGTCAGTATTTGTTTACTATTTGTCAGTCTTCCCCACTGGCTTGGGAGCTCTTTGGGAAATCTGAGGAACACTGAAACAAATCCAGCTGTATTCTTATCATCTAGATTAGTCTTGGCACAAAGAGGGTGCCCAATTAATATTTAATGAGTGAATGATTGGTTAAGACCCTTTACTGAGAAGTTCCAAGTTCCATGCAATTGGTGGGGTGAGGGATATTATTATATTTCCTGCTTTGGAGAACATGCTCATCCTAATTGATCAGGGTATCTTCCTTCACTTGCTTGGGTGTGAAGATGGCTGACTTCCATCGAGAGAACCCACTTATTTAAGGGGAGCAGGAGCAACGCCCTGATGCACAGCAGCCCTGAACTACATCATGTTCTCTGGGAGAGATTTTCAATTTAGGCCCAAAGTTCTCAGTCTTTATAAGCAGTAATGTCTTTACAAAGTCTTACCTTTAGCATAAACCTGCTGATTTATTTTGATTTGACAAAAACAAAGTTGGGGCTCAATGGGTAAATAGAGGAAGGAAACCACTAGAATAATATCTGCTGTCAAGTCAGATCTGACTCATAGCAACCCTTCCCTCCTTGGGTTTCCGAGGCTGTATCACTACGGAAGTAGATTGCCCAACCTTCCTTCTGAGGAGTGGCTGGTGGGTTTGAACTGCCAGCCTTCTGGTTAGCAGTCAAGTGCTTTAGGCACTATGCCACTAGAGCTCCAGATAATATCAGTATCTAATATTTATTGAGGAGCTCTGGTGGCATAGTGCCTAAGGCATTTCACTGCTAAGCAGCCACTCGTTGGAAAGAAAACTGGGCAGTCTACTTCCATAGAGATACCACCTCGGAAACCCAAGGAGGGGTCACTGTGAGTTGGAATTGACTCAACTGCAGTGAGTTTTTAATATTTATCGAACATTTACTACGAGCCAAGCTGTGCTTTAAGAACTTGGCATGAATAAACTCACCTAAAGGCCGAACAAAAACCTTATGGGTTCTATTATTTCTTTTAAATATGAGGAAACTGAGGCACAAAGTGATTATGTTACTTGTCCAAGGTCACACAGTTAAGAAATTGTGGATGCCTAATACCATGTGTGCGTGCACACACACATACACTCACACACTGAATTCTATGTGAGTGATGGTCCATTATTTGACAAAATGAATAATGCAGTAGAGCTCATTGATTCCCTTTTTAGTAGAAACTTCATACAAATTAAAGACAATGGAAGTGCTCAGCATATTACTTAGATGAGGGTAGTGAAACACTGGAATTTCAGAAATGTTAAATCAAATCAAGTTTTTATCTTGATATAAAGAAAGGCTTTATTGATTAGCAATGGCATTGGGGCTCATTTATACTCTATGATTAACTTAGGGTGGCAGTTTTAGACATCTCAGGAGATTTCTGTTTTAATCTCAGATTATGTATTTGGACTACAGAGATCATACTGTTAACATTAATATATACATATTTATAACTCAATGGAGCTACATGTAATTAAGTAGAAATATTCATAATAACAATGATAATAATCATCAAAATAAGCTTCCCCTGACATTCTCCAGCAGAATGCTCCACCCCTAATGTTGTTTTTGTTGGATGCTGTTGAGTTGACTTTGACTCATGATGACTCAGATGACAGAGTATATTTTCTAGGCTGTAATCTTTATGGGAAGGAGTCTTGGTGGTGCAGTGGTTAAGTGCTTGTCTGGTAACTATAAGGTCAGCAATTTGAACCCAGCATTGGCTCCTAGGGAGAAAGATGTGGCAGTTTACTTCCATACAGATTTACAGTCTTAGAAATCCTATGGACAGTACTATTCTGGTCTATAGGGTGACTATGAGTCAGAATCAACTCAATGGCAATGAGTTTGGCTTTCTAATCTTTATGGGAGCAGATCATCAGGTCTTTTCTCCTGCAGAATTGCTGGGTGGGTTTGAGCCTTTCAGTTAGCAGCTGAGCACTTAATTATTGAGCCACCAGGGCTCCTTCCACTCCCAATAATGCTTATACATTGCATGATCCTTAGATGTTGCTCTGACCACCCCATATTTAAATATAAACCCTTTAATTTAGTCTTGCAAATGTTGTTGTTGTTAGGTATGTCGAGTCGGCTCCAACTCATAGCGACTCTATGTCCAACAGAATAAAACAATGGCCAGTCGTGCGCCATCCTCACAAGACTTGCTATACTTGAGCCCATTGTTGCAGCCACTGTGTCAATCCATCCCAGTGAGGGTCTTCTCCTTTTTTGCTGACCCTCCACTTTATCAAGCATGATATCTTTCTCCAGGGAACAGTTCTTTCTGACAACAAGACCAAAGTAAGTGAGATGAAGTCTGGCCATTCTTGCTTCCAAGGAGCATTCTGGCTATACTTCTTTCAGGACAGATCTGTTGTTAGTTCTTCTGGCAGTCCATGATATTTTCAGTATTCTTTTCAAACACCTTAATTCAAAGGCATTAACTCTTCTTTGGTCTTTTTTGTTCATTGTTCAGCTTTCACAGGCATATGAAATGACTGAAAATACCATGGTGTGGGTTAGGCACACTTTAGTCTTCAAAGTGACATTTTTGCTTTTCAAAACTTTAAAGAGTTCTTTTGCAGCAGACTTGCCCAGTGAAATATAACATATGATTTCTTGACTGCTGCTTCCATGGATGTTGATTGTGGATCCAAGTAAAACAAAATCTTTGACAACTTCAATCTTTTCTCTGTTTATTGTGATGCTGCTTATCAGTCCAGTTGTGAGGATTTTTGTTTTCTTTATGTTGAAGTGTAATCCATACTGAAGACTATGGTCTTCGATATTCATCAATAAGTGCTTCAAGTCATCTTCATTTTCTGCAAGCAAGGTTGTGTCATCTGCATATCACAGGCTGTTAATGAGTCTCCCTCCAATCTTGATGTCACGTTATTCTTCATATAGTCCAGCTTCTCGGATTATTTGCTCAGCATACAGATTGAGTAAGTGTGGTGAAAGCATATAACACTGATGCACACCCTTCCTGATTTTTAAGCCATGCAGTATGCCCTTGTTCTTTTCGAATGACAGCCTCTTGGTCTGTGTACAGGTTCCTCATGAGCATAATTAAGTGTTCTGGAATTCCCATTCTCAATGTTATCCATAATATATTATCATTCACACAGTCAATAAAATACAAGTAAACATCTTTCTGGTATTCTTTGCTTTCAGCCAAGATCCATCTGACATCAGCAATGATATCTCTCATTCCATGTCCTCTTCTGAACCCAGCTTATATTTCTGGAAGTTCCCTGTCCATATACTGCTGCAATCATTTTTTAATCATCTTTAGCAAAATTTTACTTGTGTGTGACACTAATAGCATTGTTTGATAATTTCCACATTTGATAATTGGATCAGCTTTTTTGGAATGGGAATAAATATTGACCCATTCCAGTCAGATTGCCAGATAATTGTCTTCCAAATTACTTTGCATAGATGAGTAAGCACCTCCAGCACTGCATCTGTTTGGTGAAACATCTCAATGGGTATTCTGTCAATTCCTGGAGCCTTGTTATTTTTTGCCAATTCCTTCACTGCAGCTTTGACTTCTTCCTTCAATACCATCAGTTTTTGATCATATGCCACCACCTGAAATAGCTGAATACCAAGCAAATTTTTTTTTTGGTACAGTGACTCTGTATACCTTCCATCTTCTTTTGATGCTTCCTGCATCATTCAGTAGAATCTTTTAATATTGCAACTTGAGGCTTGAATTTTTTCTTCAGTTCTTTCAGCTTGAGAAATGCTGAGTGTGTTCTTCCCTTTTGTTTTTCTAACTCCAGGTCTTTGCACATTTAATTATAATAATTTATTTTATCTCCTCAAGCTTCTCTTTGAAATCTTCTGTTTAGCTTTTATTCTCGTCATTTCTTCCATTTGCTTTAGCTACTTTCCATTGAAGAGCTAGTTCCAGAGTGTCTCCTGACATCCATTTTGGTCTTTTCTTCCTTTCTTGTGTCTTTTTAATTACTTTTTGCTTTCTTCATGTATGATGTTCTTGATGTCATCCCACAACTTGTCTGGTTTTCAGTCATTGAAAATGTAATAAATAGTAAATAGAAATGATAATGAATGTATTGACTATATTGTATTGAATGTCAACTATATTATAAAAACTCCAGTTTTGGAATTGTTCTTGAAGAGGAAGGGGCTTCTAGAAAGGATTGAGTACAAAGCAGATTCAGGTGTGGTAGATCCCTTGGAAGATTTGCCCTCCGGATCTTCAGACCAACAGCTGACCAAGCCCAAGGAATGCCAGTGGCATTCTCTCACATCTTGGAAGAGAGTGGAGCCATCTGCTCATCTTGGCTTCAGGAGGTAAATGCAACAAGTTCCCCAAGGAAGTGGGGGCTACAGCTCTGAAGGCAGCAAGGGAGACAAGGCAAAATGAAACCTTTCCTTTGAGTCAATCTGACATCTGCCCTCCACACCAACCCATCCCCAATGTGTCAGTCATTGCTTTCCCCTTCCTTTGCTTTGAGCAGTATATACTCAGAATTCAGTTTGAAGTATACCAGCATGTCCCTGCCAAATTTGGGTGGCATCCTGCATTTTCTCTGCCCATTAAATTTTAAGCTTCTCAAGGTGGATGATATCCCTCATTTTTCTCACATAATACCCAGGCAGTTCTGGGCTGGTGCTCAGGAAATGGTTGTTGAAAGAATAGACCTTTCAGAGCTTTCTGGCAGGGTAAGATGGTGGTACTGTGGAAGAGCTGAGGTGGGACTAAAGCCAGATTCTTGAAGGTATCACCTGTACTCAAGACACTGGTGTTTTTGAGTGCCTGGCCAAACATATCCACGGAGACACAGAGGTCTGTCTTCCAACAGACACGGCTCTAATGCTCACATTTTTATATGCCATGTTACACACATCATTTCTGAACCTCTCAGAAGCCCATGCATTTCTGAGCATTGGCAATCAAGCATAAAGTTCTGGGGCAAGCTGTGAAATCTCTGAAATGAAAATCAATTCCATCTCCATTTCATGGAGACTAATGTGGCATTTACAATATAAACAATCACTTCTGTTAGGGAGGAAAATTAAAAGCTGTGCTACATAAAGGCACAATGTTTAAAGTTCTGGTGGAAATAAGCACTTGGCTTTGAGATGATTACAAAGGGAATTGGGGGGGAAAAAAAAAGAAAGAAAAGAAAGAACCAGCCTCAACAATTCAGATGTGCAGAGGTTTCATAACACAAATTTGCTATGACTGAAATCATTGGCCTCAGCTCAGACCTCTGCGGGAAAAAAGAAAAACCTTGGGTATTTCATGAGCAACATGAGGAAGGTGTTTCAAGGGCTCATGGAAGTCATGTTTCTTTCTTTTTCCTGATGATATATAAGACAACAGGGTTTTCTCATAGGAAGTGGCTCAAGACCCCATGATGGACAGGGAGTTCAATGATTTTTGGGTCACCTCAAATTAATTATAGTTCACTTGTGGACCTGATGACACTGTTTGTTGTGTTAATCTTAGTTTCTCTATTGGTATAATAGGGTCACTTGAGTTTCTGTGTGCAAAGTACCAAAGTTCACAACTTGAAATAAAAATTAAAGGCAGCCTATCAGAAGGTAAAAGGCCTGGAATTAAGTTTGGTTTCAGTGAAGTTATTTTTAGTTAAGGAACCCACTATCCATCTGCCAGTTTGTAGTACTGTGGTGACTTCTGTATTGCTACGATGCTGGAATCTATGGGATCTTTATTTCAAATGCCAGCACGGTCACCTACTATGGACAGGTTTTAGCAGAGCTTCCAGGATAAGACAGACTAGGAAGAAAGACCTGGTAATCTACTTCCAAAAATTAACTATTAAAATTAACTATTGAAAGCACAACAAAATACTGTCCAGTACAGTGCTGGAAGATGAGCCCCTTGGTTGGAAGTCACTAGATGACAGCCACAGCAACGGACTCAGGCATATCAATCATCATGAAGCAGCATTTGTCATGCTACCATGAAGTCAGAGTTGACCTCATCATGAAGTCATGGTGACCTAACCATAAAGTCACTATGGGGTCAGAGTTGACCTGAAGGCAATGAACAATAACAAGCTAAGGTGGTCTAGGCAAAGATCTGAAGACTGTTTCTTACCTCTGAAGACTCACTTTCCTACTCTGTAAAATGAAGAAATTAGACCAGAAGATTTCCAAGAGGGTGGCTCTAAAATTCTATCATTCTCATCTTCTGCATTGGACTATCATCAACCATTCATCTAACCTCATTTGCATGGGTGGTAGGAAAAGATATAAGCTGCTGCCAATCAGGTTGTTCTCATTAGCATAATGACTGTGATTTACTAATTAGCCAGTACAGGAAGGCACCAGGGTTCCTGATATGACATTATTTAAGAGAGCTCCTGACTTTGGCTATTAAGACTCTCAAAGTTCTAGCCAATAACTAAGTGACTTTCCTATAAAGCTGCCCAAGCAATTAAGAGCATCACTATAAAGGAATCATTCTCAATTAGCTATTTTTAGAGTACATTGGAAATGCTGTCTTGAAGTCTTTTAAAATTTTTATAACAGTACTATGTTTGTTGTGTTACCACTGCCACATGTATATTTTCATTCTATTTTTGTTCCACATGATGTAATTTGTATTAATACTATTGGAGGAGGAATTATTTTCATATCTTTTGAAAAGAAGTCAGACAAATTTCTGAAAAAGGCAACTTCATTAATTGTGATCTGAATAAGGGACAACCCAGGATATGACTTGTATACATATGTCAGCCAATCATCCTGCCAGACAGCTTGATTTACCTTGATCAGAGAAGCAATTTGTTAGACATTCCTTCTCCTCCCTTAAAGTGCTAATCACCTTTTCAAGGTAGAAGATGAATGGGAAACACTGTACAAATTGCTTGGCATGCCCCAAAATGCTAATCTCTTAGGAACATCTAAATTATGACTTGAGACCTTGCATGATAAGGCAAGAAAATAGTGTCTGTGCATTCAGAACTATTATTTACCAATGTCAAAAATAACTATTGCATTTGCATAACTGTGAGACTAGATGACAATTTCTCCCTCAAAATTGCTTCTGTAGCAGAAAAAGCTTCGGCCAATCTGAAGTGAGGCATATTGTTATTTTTTTAACCCTTGCAAAATGGAATGGGACCTTTTAGAATTAGATGTCTGAGCCCTGATTTGGAAGACAGGAGCTACCTAAGAAAACAATTTAAAATGTTCCTGTGATTATATTTACTTTGGGTATAGTAAGTACTGTCTAGTAGTCTCCAACGTGGGTCATGAGACTCTGGGAGTCATTTGACCCCTGAGGGTGCAGGAAGAGACAATTTTTTATCTTATTTCTAAAATGTTAATTTTTCAGTTTTTTTTTTTTTAAATGCATATTATACATGAGGTCAGGAGTACATATATAATTTATAAATACATGTATATTTTGGGTATATGCTAAAGTTTTTTTTTTTTTTAACTGTTGGGGGGTCGTTATAAAAGAAAAATCTTTGGAGACCATTAGTGGTGATGCTGGCCAAGAGGGTGGCCTGCTTTTAAAGAGAATTTTTCAGAAAGATAGGTTAATTACCTTATGTTTGTGCAAACATACTGTTAGAGAAATCATCTGCATGGATATAAAGAAGACTGACAATAAAAACTTTAGAAATAAATATATCCAAAATATAATATATAATATTCTATTCAGACAATAAAGAAATATGTTTTTCTGAAAAAACATACCGTTATCAATATAGTCTCTCAAAGTGAAAAATCCTATTTTTTATTCTCTTTGGGGTAGGGAAATACATTTAAAATAAGATCAAATGAGGTATTTTCAGAGAAGAATGGCCAAGATGGAGACAAAAAAAACCAAAATACTCACTGCTGTCGGGAAAAAAAAAACAAACAAAAAACCAAACTCACTGCTGTCGAGTACAGCAACTCCTCCTTGGGTTTCTGAGGCAATATCTCTAAGGGAGTAGATTGCTCAATCTTCCTTCTGAGGAGTGGCTGGTGGGTTTGAATCACCAGCCTTCTGGTTAGCAGTCAAATGCCTTAGGCACTATGCTACCAAAGCTCCCAAGATGCAGAAGTAGTATGAAATAACATCGGCTAAGCAGACCTAAGCACTAGGCCTAGAATCCACAGACACCTATGCCAACCCCAACCCAACCCTCAGACTCCTTATATAGACAGAAGACTTCTGAGATTTCCATGCAATTGGTTTTTATCCAGCACAGTTCCTCCTATCCCCATTTGTCTTCTGCCCTTGTTCCCCATTCATTTCATTGCAAGTATTTGTTGGGTGTTTAAGACGTGTCAGACATGGTTCTGGTAATCCAGAGGTTTTCTATTCTTCCTACCCTCTGTCTAGGGGTCATCTGTAGGTCTTCATCCCAGAGTGTTGGGAGGCTGCCAACTAGCAACTCCTGTTTATTGTCCATTGTCCACCTAGTTTGAAACCGAGATCATTAAATATGTTTCAAACAGAGCTTCGGTGGTAGGAATAAGGATATGAGGGTCTCCCCTCAGCCTATCTGTACTCTCCTCACTTCTTGGTAGCTGACTCATCAAGAATGTTTCACTCTGGTGTGCCTTTACAGCTTGCATTTCTATGGAACATGAACACAAATTCCATTTATTTCTGAGAACTTCCTTTGTGATATGCTTATACTGCAGTGATTCAAAGAAGCAGCACAGAAGACAGTCCTGTTCTCATTGAGCTAGAATCTAAGACTACAAAGAAGCACTACCACCTGGCAGGACATGGATAGTGTTCTGGACATGATTTGCTAGTGCTCTATTCTACTAGGAACTGGGAGGCAGCTGTGATATACTAGAAAAAACCTAGGGCTTGAGGTTGGATTATCATGATCCCAGTCTTAGTTCTAGCACTTATTAAATGTCTGTGACCCAGGCAAACTACTTCCATCTCTGAGACTCAGTTTCCTCATTTATAGAACAAGAGTGATGATACCTATTGATAAACTTACTTTGGGGATTAAACAAAACCATGGATGTGAAGACACTTTATGAACTAGAAAAGGCTATGCAAATCTTAGGAATTATTATTAATGGAGGTAATCACTCTGGTATGGAGCAGTTAAACCAAAAAAAAAAAAAAAAAAGACTCAAACCTATTGTCTGGCCGGTTGATGCTGACTTATGGCAACCCTGTGTATTACCGAATAGAGCTGCTACACAGGATTTTTATAATCTTTATGGAAATAGATTCCTAGGTCTCTCTTTTGTGGTGCTGCTGGGTGGGTTTGAACTGTCAACCTTTAGGTTAGTAGTTGAATGCAAACTGTTTTGTACCACCCAGGGACCTTTCTGGAGTGGTTAGAAACCCATTGTGTCAATTCCAACTCACAGCAACCCTACAGGACAGAGAAGAACTGCCCTATAGGGTTTCTAAGGCTGTAATCTTTACAGAGGCAGACTGACATCTCTTTCTCCTATGGAGTGGCTGGTGAGTTTAAACTGCCAATCTTCTGGTTAGCAGCCTAGTACTTAAACACTGCGGCATGAGGGCTCCTTGGAATGTTCAGGGTAGGCTTTGTTGTCCATTTCCACCCTCTGGGAAATATACTGTTAAATATAAATAGAAATGGGAAGCTGAAAGTCAGTTCCTTCATACATTCCCTGATGCATGGGGAATGTCTAATCACCAGGGACTGGAATACCTGTCCTGATGAATCTGAGGAGAATGGAAACATTGGGCAGAAATGGGGTTGACAGGACTCAGGGCCATGCTAGCCTAGAGGAAGAAGGATGGTAATCAGTGTGTCAGGCCCCTGCCTTCTGCTGGGGGAAGGCTGTTGACAGGCCTCCCTTAGAGGCTCACTGGAAAGGACTGGGCTAGATTGGTCTTTCAAGCAGCATTTTTCCTACCTGTCTTGGTTCTCCAGTGTTGCTATAATAGAAATACCACAAGTGGGTGGCTTTAACAAACAGACATTTATTTTCTTACAATTTAGGAGGCTAGAAGTCTGAATGCAGGGTATCAGCTCTAGGGGAAGCCTTTCTCCTTCTGTGGGCTCTGAAGGAAGGTCTTTGTCTCTGAGCTTTTGCTCCTGGGAGATCTTCATGTAGTTTGGCATCTCTCTCCACCCATCTCTGCTTCTTTCACTTGCTTTTTTAATCTCTTTCATACCTCAGATGAGATTGATTTAAGACAAATCGTACACTAATCCAGTTTCATTAACATAAAAAACAAGTCATTCCCAAATGGGATTATAACTATAGGCATAGGGGTTAGGATTTATAACACATATTTTTGGGAATACAGTTCAATCCATAACACTACCCAATGGGGTCTGCAGTCTCTGGTGACTCACTTGCTGGTCATGAGCAAAGGGCAGTGTCTAGAATCCATTCCTTGCTCTTCACTGAGAAGGCAGCACAGGATAACCCCAGCTCCACTCCTGATCCTTTTTCTGTCAATGCATGGTTAGCAATATGACAGTTCCGTGTAATGCCCCTAAGTGTAATGCCCCTAGTACTTGAGAAGATTTTGAAAGTTAATACATGCCTCACTCACAGAGCAAGTTATACACTTTGGAACATAGTAACTAACTCTCAATGCCAACTGATCTGTGAAAATTTCATTACTGTGTGGTTTCAATATATCATTGGATCTTATGAGGTAGACCAGTGGGTATCTCACTTGGCCCTTGGGCTTTTAGCAGAGTTATGATCTGTGTTATTTTTTCTTGGTTTTATCTTTAGCCCTATTAAACTTCTTGGGGAGCCTCCCCAGAAAGTTTCTCCCAGCTTGCAATCTCATTTTCTGATATATAGTCCTGAATTTCCCATAACTGAATTTAGTCTGGGTCTTCTGGATGATCACCTTGGCTTACTTCACTTTCTTTTTCTTGATGCCCTAGTCCAGCAGCAGCACCACTTGGCTGAGGAACAGGGTTGGTTTTGATTACCAAAGCACATGTGCAAGTTCATTAGAGACAGTGTTCACTGACAATATTAATCTCTGATAAAACAGAGTTTAAGGCAAAATCCACCACAAAAGATAAGGCAGGACAATATGTAATGATTAAAAGGTCAATTCACCAAGAAGACATAACCATAATAAACATTTATGTACCCAATGGCAGAGCTCCAAAATACATAAAACAAATTCTAACAACATTGAGAAGAGAAATAGCCATTTCCACAATAATACCTTGGAAACTTTTTAACATAACACTTTTGATGAAGGACAGAATAACTAGAAAGAAACTTCAAAGAAACTCAACAAAGATACAGAAGACCTAAACATACAATCAACAAACTTGACCTCACAGGTATATATAGAATACTCCACCCAGTAGCAGCATAGTCCACATTCTTCTCCAGTGTACATGGATCAGTCTTTTAGGCCATAAAGCAAGGCTCAATAAATTTTAAAAAATATCGAAATAGTACAAAACATCTTTTCTGATCACAATGCTATAAACTAGAAATCAACAACAGGAGGAAAAAGGGAAAAAAAAGTCAAATACATGGAAACTGCATAACAGCTTGCTTAAAAGCCACCTGATAATAGATGAAATTAAAAATGAAATAAGACAGTTCCTAGAATCAAACAAGAATGAAAGCACAACATACCAAAACCTCTGGGACACAGTAAAAGCAGTACTCAGAGGACAATTTATAGCAATAAATGCACAAATCAGAAAAGAAGAAAGAGTCAAAATCAATGTCTTAACAGTACAACTCAAACAAAAATGAGCAACAAAAGATGCCTATAGCTACCAGAAGAAAAGAAACAATACATATTAAAGCACAAATAAATGAACCAGAAAACAGAAAAACAATCAAAAGAATCAATGAGACTTAAAGTTTGTTCTTCAAAAAGATCAAATAAGATTGACAAACTACTGGCCAAATTGACAAAAGAAAAGAAGGAGAAGTTACAAATAACCTAAATAAGAAATGGGTGACATAATAACAGAACCATCTGAAATAAAAAGGACCATAACAGAATATCATGAATAATTATACTCTAACAAGAAATGGACAAATTTCTAGAAACATATTACCTACCCAAAGTAACACAAACTGAGATAGAAAATCTGAACAGATCCATAACAAAAGAAGAACTTGAAGAGGTCATTTAAACAAACAAACAAAAAGACTTCCCAACACAAAAAAGCTCTGGGCTAGATGGCTTCAATGGAGAATTCTACCAAACAATCAGAGAAGAGTTGACACCAATATTAGTCAAACTATTCCAAAATATAGAAAAGGAAGGAATACTCTCAAATTCATTCTATGAAGTCAGCATAATCCTGATACCAAAGCCAGACAAAGACACCACTATAAAAGAAAATTATAGACCAATATCCTTTATGAATATAGATGCAACAATTGTCAACAAAATTCTATCCAAAAGAATTCAACAGCATATTAAAAAAAAAAAAAAAAAAAAGTACACTATGATCAAGTGGGCTTCATATTAGCTATGCAAGGATGGTTCCACGTAAGAAAATCAATCAATGTAATCCACCAATACACAAAACAAAGGACAAGGACCACATAATCTCATCTCAGTCAGTGCAGAAAAGGCATTTGATAAAGTTCAACACCCATTTTTTATAAAAGCCCTTAGCAAAATAGGAATAGAAGGGAAATTCTTCAACATAATTAAGGACATATATACAAAACCAACAGCCAATATTATACTCATTGGAGAGACACTAAAAGAATTCCTCTTGAGAATAAGTAGAAGAAAAGAATGCCCTTTATCATCACTCTTATTCAGTACTGTACAGGAACTCCTAGCTAGAGCAATAAGGCAAGAAAGGGAAATAAAGGGCATACACATTTGTAAGGATGAAGTAAAACAATCCTATCTGCAGATGGCATGATCATATACATAGAAAATCCAAGAGATTCCATAAGAAAGCTACTGTAACTAATAGAAGATTTCAGCAAAGTGGTGGTATACAACATACAACAATCAGTTTGATTCCTTTACACTAACAAAGAGAACTCTGAAAAGGAAATCAGAAAAACACTACTATTTACACTCAAAAAGATAAGATACTTAGAAATAAATTTAAGGGTGTAAAAGGCTTATACAAAGAAAACTACAAAACACTATTGTAAGAAACCAAAGAGATGTACATAAATGGAAAAACATACCATGCTCATGGAAAGGAAGACTTAACATTGTGAAACTATCAATACTACCCAAAGCAATCTACAAATATAATGCAATCCCAATACAAATTCCAACAACATTCTTTAATAAGATGGAAAAATTAATAATCAACTTTATATGGAAAGGAAAAGGACCCTGGATAAGCAAAGCATTATTTAAAAAGAACAAGGTAGGAGGCTTCGTACTCACCAATCAGAAACTACTACACAGCCATGGTAATTAAAACAGGCTGGCACTGGTACAACAACAGACATACAGATGTATGGCCTGAAACAGGGTCCATACCTCACACCACCTGCATAATCTAACTCAAAATGGATCAAAAGTCTAAATGTAAAACCTGAAACTATAAAGATTATGGAAGAAAAAATAAGGATAACACTAGGGTCTCTAAACATGGCATAAACAGAGTATCAAATATAGCTAAAAATGCACAAACAGCAGAAGTTAAATAAGATAACTGGGGTCTCCTTAAAATTTTGCTCATCAAAATACTTCACCTAAAGAGTAAAAGAAGAACCTATAGACTGGGAAAAAAATTTGGTTATGACATATTTGACAAGAGTCTAAGTCTAAAATGTATAGAAAACTTCAGTACTTTAACAAAAAAGAGAAAAACAATCCAATTAAAAAATGAGCAAAGGACATGAACAAACACTTTACCAAAGAAGACATTCAAGTAGCTAGCAAACACATGAAAAGATGATCATGATCATTAGCCATTGTTGTTGTTAAGTGCCATCGAGTCAGCTCCGATTCATAGCGATCCTATGTAAAACAGAATGAAACACTACCCGGTCCTGTGCCAGACTCATAATCCTGACTATACCTGAGCCCATCATTGCAGCCACTGTGTCAATCCATGTCATTGAGGGCCTTCTTTTTCTTGACCCTCCACTTTACCAAGCATGATATCCTTCTCCAGGAAATGGCCCCTTTGGACACCATGACCAAAGTACGTGAGACCAAGTCTGGCCATTCTCACTTCCAAGGAGCATTCTGGCTGCACTTGTTCCAGAACATATCTGTTTATTCTGCTGGCAATGCTTGGTACTTTGAGTATTCTTCACCAACACCACAACTCAAAAGCATCAACTTTCTTTAATTTTCCTTATTCATTGTCCAGCCTTCACATATATATGAGATGGTTGAAAATACCATGGCTTCTGTTAGACACACCTTAGTCTTCAAAGAGACACTGTGTTGTTGTTGTTATGTGCCATTGAGTCGGACCTGACTCATAGTGACCCCTCCTTGGGTTTCTGAGGCAATATCACTATGGAAGTAGATTGCCCAACCTTCCTTCCGAGGAGTGGCTGGTGGGTTTGAACCACCAGCCTTCTGGTTAGCAGTCAAGTGCCTTAGGCACTACACTACCAGAGCTCCCAGAGAGACATCAGAGAGGTGCAAATAAAAAGTACGAGATACCACTTCACCCTGGCAATAATGGCACTAAAAGAGAGAGGAAAAAAATTAAGAAAGAAACAAAACAGAACAAATGCTGGCAAGGCAGTGGAGAGACTGGGACTCTTATACACTGTTGGTCAGACTACAGAATGGTACAACCACCATGGAATACATTATGGTGCTTCCTTAAATAGCTAGAAATAGAAACATCATGCTATCCAGCATTTCTACTCCTAGATATGTATCACAGAGAAATGAGAACAGTAATATGAATAGACACATGTACACCCATGCTCATCATAGCATTATTTGTGATAGCAAAAAGGTGGAAACAACCTAAATGTCTTTCAATGGATGAATGAATTAACAAACTGGTACATACATACAATGAGATATTACGCAGTGTTAAAGAATAATGATGAGTTCTCAAAATATAGTTTAATGTAGCTATATCTGGAGGTCATTATGCTGAGTGAAATAAGTCAAACACTAAAGGACAAATATTATATGAGTCAGTATTACAAAAAGTCAGTAATAGGTTTGCACACAGAAATAAATATTCTTTTATGTTTACCAGGGAGGGAAGGGTGAGGGATGGAGAAGCATCACCTAGGTAGTAGACAAGAGTTAATTCTGGTGACGGGAAAGGCAATGTACAATATGAGGGAAGTCAGTACAATGTGACTAAGGCAAAGGAAGACACTAAGAGTTATACAAGAATAAAGGACAATTATGGTAAATGTTGGGAGCTCTGGTAGCAAAGTGCCTAAAGCACTTCACTGCTAACCAGAAGGCTGGCGGTTCAAACCCACCAGCCACTCCTCAGAAGGAAGGTTGGGCAATCTACTTCCATAAAGGTTTACTGCCTCACAAACCCAATGGGGGTCACTATGAGTTGGAATCAACTTGATGGCAGTTCCCCCCCAATGGTAAATTTTATACAGTCCTGCAACAGCAGTAATAATGAACAATTTTTGAGTATATACGTAGGTAAATAGGTAGGCTAGATAGGTGAGGGAAGTCAAACAGGAGTACTCCTGCATACATATATAGGTATAATGGTTGATATTTTTACATGCATATTTGCAAATGCTGCACATATACTCACATACATATAATAGAGCAAATAGTAGGCATGTTGTTGTTGTTGTTATATGCCGTCGAGTCAGCCCCGACTCATAGCGACCCCTCCTTGGGTTTCCGAGGCAGCATCACTACGGAAGTAGGATTGCCCAACCTTCCTTCCGAGGAGTGGCTGGTGGGTTTGAACCGCCAGCCTTCTGGTTAGCAGTCAAGTGCCTTTAGGCACTATGCTACCAGAGCTCCTATAGTAGGTATAGTTATAGAAATTACTTACACATGGGGACTGAACCACTGGACCTGATGGCTAAGGACCATAGCCTTGAGGGACATTTAGGTCAACTGGCAAAACATTGTTCATAAACAGAATGTTCTACATCCTAATCTGGTATGTATCATCTGTGATTTGGGCTTATGAGTGGCCATCTAAGGAGCAATATTGGTCTCTTCCCACCTGGAACATAGGAGAAAAAAGGAAAACTCAAGGAAGCAATTTGTCCAAAGGACTAATGGCCCCCATCAACCACAGCCTCCTCTAACATGAGACCAGAAGAACTAGATGGTGCCTGGCTATGACTACAGACCACTTTATCCAAGACCACAATAGAAGCTTCCAGTTATAATGGGTGAAAAATGTAGAACAAAATTCAAATCCCCCCCTTTCCCCAAAAGAAAAGACCAGACTTATTTATCAGAAAGAGACTAGAGGAACCCTGGAGAGTATGGTCCTGAGAAAACCTTCTTACTTGGAACTGAAGACACTCCTAGAGGCCACCTTCCAGACAAATAGTAACAAAAACAACACAATGCACTGCCGTGGAGTCGGATCCAACTCATAGCGACCCTTCCTTGGGTTTCCGAGGCAGTATCACTGCAGATAGTAGATCACCCAGCATTCCTTCCGAATAGTGGCTGGTGGGTTTGAACTGCCAACCTTCTCGTTATCAGTCAAATGCCTTAGGCACTATGCCACCAGAGCTCCCAGCCAAATAGTGGACAGAAGTATAAAACAAACAGCACTCATGAAGAATGTGTTCCTCAGAACAACCAACCACACAAAACCAAAAGGGCAATATTTACCTAAAACCAAAAAAATGAAGAGACAGGGAGGGACAGGGAAACCAGATGAATGGAAAACAGGGGATCCAAAGAGGAAATAGGGAGAGTGCTGGCACATTGTGAAGATTGCAACCAATGTCATGGAACAATTTGTATCTGAATTATTGATAGGGAAAATTAATTTGCTACGTAAATTTTCACCCAAAGCACAATAAAATGTTTTAAAAAAATAAGAAATAGTGTTCATTGGGCAAAACTTACTTTCTGTCCTTTAACTTTCTTAATTAATTATTTGTTGTTGAGAATATACATAGCAGAACATACACCAATTCAGTAATTTCTACTTGTACAAATCAGTGACATCGATTACATTCTTCAAGTTGTGCAACCACTCTCACCCACTTTTTCTGAGTTGTTCCTGCTCCATTAACATACTATCACTGCTCCATGAGTTTCTCATCTAATCTTTTGAGTTGCTGTTGTCAATTTGATCCCATATAGAGCACAGTGCTCAAGGCAGACATTCTTGACTAGTTAAGCTGAACTATTGTTTGGTTTTAAGAAAACTTCAGGGGGGATATTTTTGGCTTTAGATTTAAGATTTAAAGATTATCTCAAGACAATAGTTCTGAGAGTTCATCTAGCCTCTATGACTTCAGAAACTCTGGATTCTATGAAGATTTGAATTTCTGTTCTGCATTTCCCTCCTCTGTTGATCAGGATTCTTCTATGGAATCTTTGATCAAAATGTTCAGTAATGGTAGCCAGGCACCATCAGGTCTTCAGTCTCATGCACAGGAGGCAGTTGTTCATGGAGGCAATCAGTCACAGATTCCATTTTTTCCTCCTATTCCTGACCTTCCTCCTCTGTTGCTCCAGACAAATAGATACCAACCATTGTGCTGTGGATGTCTGCTTACAAGCTTTTAAGACCTCAGACACTACTCAATGAACTAGGTCACAGTCCTTTAATTTAATGTCATTTCTCTTATTCTTCTACCATACTTTAAAAAACAAAGAAAAAACAACCTTCTGCCATCAAGTTGATTCACACTTATAGTGACACTATAGCACAGAGTAGAACTGCCTCATAGGGTTTCCAAGGCTGTAAATCTTTACAGAAGCAGACTGCCTCATAGTTTTCCCATAGAGCAGCTGGTGGGTTCAAACTGACAACCTTTTGATTAGCAGCTGAATATTTTAACAACTATGCCACCAGAGCTCCTTTACCACTAACCAAAAAACCCCAAACTCACTGTCATCAAGTTGATATTGATCCCCTTTGGGCTTCTAAGGCTATAAATCTTTACAGAAGCAGATTGCCTCATCTATCTTTTGTGAAGCAGCTAGTGGGTTTGAACCACTGAGCTTCTAGTTAGCAGCTAAATTCATTACTCATTATGCCACAAGAGCTCCTTTTTACTACTAAAGGATGCCCTACATATTAGTACAAAATATGGTTGCCTAGAATAAACTCTCCATTTCCCTGCTCACCTTCAGCTATGTGATTAAGTCCTGGACAATGGGGTATGAACAGAAGTGATGTAGACAACTTCAGGACTGTGCCTTAAAAGAAAAGGGCACATGCTTTCCTTCTGTTTCTCCCTTTTCCACTGACTCATAACTGAACATGACAGTGGGAACTAGAACAACCATTGAGAACCAAGATGGGAGTGAGGTTCTACTGCCCACCTCCTGATTGCTTGAGATAGAGAGAGAAACTCTTCATTGATTTGCAATATGGTTAAATTTTTATCATTTGACCTTATGTGGAAATCTTCACTATGGAGACCTTCTTCAGTGGAGAATCTAAGAACATATAATCTTTTCTCAACATGCCTGGCAAAAAGCTGAATGGGAGCTGGGGCAAAACTCAATTGAATTTGGGGTTGTTTTTTGCAACAGTCCTCATCAATCCAACTTTGCCCTGAATTTCTACTTTATCTCCTTTGGATTGTGCTGGAAGCTCTGGAGATATGCTCTGAGAGGTCACTCATAATCAGGTTACTGCGATTCAAGTTTGACAGCACTGTATGGTGGATGGTGGGGACCTGGTGCCCAGCAATCCTGTCCTGACTCCAAAACACATTCCTATTATAGTCTAGAATAGAGGAACAAGTGCTAGATTGGGGTTAAGAGCTAAGCTTGGCTCTGTCATTAACCAACTGTGTGATCTTGAGCCAAACAATGAGGTTGGACTAGGCGATTTCTAGAAGTTTTCCAATTTTAGCATTCTATTCTGTGACAGTTTCATGTGGCTGCAGTGTCATCTTTAATACATGAAGCAAATGACTTCAGAAGGTCCATGTCTGCTAAGGCCTGGGAAGAACTGCTCTGCTCACTTCTCATCATGCATTCAGCACTGAGCAATGTCCTGGCCTGTGTGCAAAGGGAAGGGGAGAGGGTAAGAGGAATAGCGGGCTTACAGAGGTGACAGAGGTGATATGGGTATGTTTTTTGAGGAACTTGGTCCTTCTGGAGCCACACTATACCTAGTCTTGGAATCTATGAGACAATCCAAGGTACAGGGAATGTGTTCATGATGAGGGACCAAACTAGAGACAAGTCAGGTTGAACTCTGTACTCTCCTTACTTGCCATGAGACCTTAACTGAGTTTCCAAGTTTTTTAGCCTCAGTTTCCACACTTATAAAATGGGGACAACAGAAATACCCCCTCAGACATAGTGAGGGAATGTTTGTACAGTACCTGACACACAGCAGGTGCTGAGTAAATTTCACTTCCCCTATCTTCCTCTCACTCTTCTCTCCTCCTTAAATAGCAGAGCAGGCTCTGATTAAATAGCTTACTTCGTTTCCAGCTGACCTTCTGACTCTCTTGCCATCTGCCCCCTTGCCTTATTCTCTCCCTTTTCTGTATCTTTTATTTTTCCTACACATTTACATGATCCTGCCTCCTACCCCTTCCCTCCTTCCAGCAAAGTTCTCCTATCATTCCTCCTTCTTCGAAGGCAAGGAAAGGTGGGGTTAGACAGATGCCCAGTGATATTTCAGAAGATCTAATTAAGGGGAAGATTATGCATGCCGTTTGAGTTTTAAATGGGATTCAGATCAGAATGAATAAAATTCTAACTTTTCCCCTGTGTAACCCACTCACCCACATACCCAGGGGCAAAATGAAACATAACTCATTTCTCCACAAAGGCATTAGGCAGCAGGTCATTCTGGTCAATAGGCTGACAGCAGCAGTGCCTACAGCCTTGGAAAATATCATCAGTCTGTTATGCGTCCTGCCTCTCGCCACCTCTTTCTTAGCTAGATGGAAGAAAATGATTGCATTGAGCTGAGTTTTGCCTTAAATAGAAGCTACCCATTTCTGACCTATAACTAGGTGGTCATTTCAACTTCTTTTTTTTTTTTTTTTTTGGCCCCTGACTTCCTCTCTGAAGAGATTCACCTTTTCTAGACAGTTGAGAACATCCTTTCATATCTATTTCTGACACCCACCTCCTTATTTCTGTGTTCCCTAAAGTCTCATGACATTCCTGTTAATTCTACGTGAGCTCAAACCAACTGATCTAAATCCCAAACATGATTCTCTACTCTTTCCATTAGTCTTAATCTGTGATCATCCTTTAGCCCACATGCATTGTGTGTACAAGCTCACTCTTGACATGTAGGCCCTGAATGCTGATTTTATAGGCTATTTCACACGAGTGGAACATACTACTCAGCTGCTTATGGCTTGTTCTGTCAGCCTCTGGGACCCTGTACACATGACTATTTCCATGGTCCTACTTCAGGACTCAAAGGGGTTGCTCCCCTTTAGACTGGGCTAGGCTTCTCTGCAGTAAGCCATCTAAGTATCATTCACATCAACACCTCAGCTTTTCTTTTCTAGGGCAGGAGTTCATTGCTACAGAGGAATTCCAGGATGCATATAGTATACAGGTAGATATATAAGCTCTGGGGTGCAAATAGTATACAGGAGGAAACACAAAAGGTATCACCTTAGAGGTAGCACAAAGGGAACACTATGACTTATTCCTAGACATGGGCCAGAAGATCATTCATTAAAGAACAAAAGGTAATAAAACATATCTGGAGTCTTCTAGCTTTCTGTGGCCATAGAAATCTGTGTGAAGAAATCTAGTTATGAACTAGAAATTTAGTTGTGAAGAAATCCCTAATGATCATCAAGTAATCCTGGCCCAACTGTAAGCCATGGTTCTGCAGACTTTTTCACTAAGTATCTGTTTCCACATCTGCAAAATGGAGCCCCTGATGATGACCTTCCAAGGCTCCAATGAGAAGGATCTTGTCAAAATGGTTTTCAAGTTTAAGTACAGATGAATCAAGCCCACACTACAATCCCATACAGCCAAGTCCTTAAGTTCTTTTCCACTCTCCTACTACTGTGTCTCCTTCCTTTACCAGCTCCCAGCTATAGACACTGCAGAGGTTAGTGACTCCGCAAAGAAAAGGTTTCCCCCAATGCTTTAGAGATGGGTCAAATGCTCCTGAGGATCAGGCAAGAATATAAACAAAACCAGCACCCAATGCTGCACCTGCTCCACCCACCCCCACAGAGAACCTGGGTTTTTATCTTCTCTATTACAGGTTCTCATAATTCTGTATCTTAACAGGCTTGTGGGTCCTTCATTTAGCTCTGGAATAAACAATGTTCTGATAATTGCTGGGTCACCATTATTTATTTGTACGATTATTGTTTTCTTTTGTTAACCCCTTTTCCTTTGGGCTCCAATAAGAAGGCAATATTGTAATTTTCTTCACTGTGTCACTTTAATAAGGCCAAAGGCCAGGCAAAGGAAGTCAGGCAGTTTTAGGAGGAACTACACAGCTCTGGCAGCATAGTGCCTAAGGCATTTGACTGCTAACCAGAAGGCTGGAGGTTCGAACTCACCAGCCACTCTTCGGAGGGAAGGTTGGGCAATCTACTTCATAGTGATACCGCCTCAGAAACCCAAGGAGGGGTCGCTATGAGTTGGGTCCGACTCGACGAGACATAACAACAATAGCAACAACACAGCAATAAAGGTGATCTCAACCAAGAGAATTAAACACAGCTCATTCCTCAGGATTGAGTCTAGGCCCCTGCTGCCTGACTTGAAGGTGAGGAAGTGATTATAGCAAGGGACTCCATCCAGATTTAAGTTCTCTACTTCTTCCTTTTTGTTGTTTATTGTGGTATACATGCAGGTAATGAAATATTTGCAGTTCTACAATCTTCACATGAATAGTTCAGTGACATTAATTATGCTCATCATGTTGTTCGCCCTTTACTGTGAACAGTCCCTGAATTTTTCCATCAACCTAACAGAAGCTCACTGTCCCCTAAGCATTCTGTTTTTCTTTCCTCATTCACCATTTCTTTTCTCAGTAAAAATTTATTTTAATTTGCTACCTGGTAGGGAAGTACTCTTCCCCCTATAAATTTTAACTGTAACTTTATTTTACAGAATCTATTCTTGGCATCTTGAGCTAGGCTACACTGGATGGATGCTCTTAGCTGAATGAATTCACCTCCCTGTTTTGCTGTTTACTTCCCATTTCCCCTAACCCATGGCTGTTGCTAGCCCTCCAGGGGAGGCATCAGGTATGATTTCATCTTTAATGTTGTGAGTGGGTTAAAACCATCATCTCTTAGGGTGCCTAAATTCACTAGAGGCCTCCTCTCTCTCTTTCCTCTCCTACTATCCCTCCCTCCCCTCACCTTCCTGGCCCTTGGTTGGCTGAGAACAGTGGGAAACCATAACAGACAGCATGTCATCTGTTCCTGACAGCCTCAGTGCTATAATATGGGCCTGCCAACCCCATTACAGTAATGACAGCAGTGCAGAATTAGAACATTCACTCCTACGTCAAGAAGGGAAAAATTGGGGAGAGAGGGCAGGGCTGGAATTTTGTGCTGTTTTTGCTTTCTTCTTTTCTCCTCCAAAGATATGGTATTGTTCCTTTTTCTTTTATTCCATCAAATGACAAGCAAGAAAGCAACCACATATCCCTAATTCAGCAAACAAGTTTTCAGGGAGGATGATGGCATCACTTGGCTCCATCGACAAGAGATCACTGTGCCTCATGGTGAAGCTAGCAGAGCCATTCCATTATCAGTTCCCCAAATGGGGCATGTCCACTGGGATTCTCATTACAGGGGCTTCAATAATCTCAACAGGCACTTTGCAGAATTAACTTTCTGCCTTGGACTAGGGAAAGACAGTACTGTGGAATGTAATGATCATCTTTCTGACTGGGGATCATAAAGTGTTGTTGATAATTATGATAATTAAAGTGATTTGCTTATAGTAATTAGTCCCTAGGACTCCCTTGTGGAGGTAAGAGAAAGTGATTACTCCATTTCACGTGTGGACAGGTTGAAGCACAGAGAATACCTTCTGTGTCCCAGGCAAAGGTGCTGGAGTCAAACACCAAACATTAGCCTTTTCTGACCATAAGAGAAGAGTTCAAGCACACAGAAGGCTCTGCACAGAGTAGGGGGTGCAGGGATGGTTGCATCAAGGGTAAGGGACACACTCAACATGAGATATATATGGCTGGATTCAATGAAACAATAATATGCTTGGCCCAGTGGTCCCCTGAGCTCCTGCTGAATGTAGATGTTTGAGAACAGATGTTCAATGCATATCGATGGAAGTGCTGGATTTTCCAGGACCTGTCCACGGCTCATATGGGAGACAGCGATCCATGGTTCACATTAGGACACAAGGAGAGAAAATAAGACTCACAATCAGCCTTTCTCCTAAGCTTTGTCCACCAGGCACCCAGCCCAGAGGTCAAAGGGCCTCTTGCAAAGGCTAAAGGCATTTTCTACCAAATCTGACATGAAGGAGCTAGTGGTGTCCTCAGGGGCAAAGGGAGAGCTCATGTCATTAGCAAGCAGGCTACTGAAGATCTAAGCGAGCTCAGCTGAGCTGTTGCCTCAGTTGGGGCCACTAAGTCAGCTTCCAGGACAAACATACCCAGGGACATTTAAGGGTAGGAATGGGGGTGGACAATTGAATCCAGGCAGCAAAATACAATGGAACAAGTGCTGAGTCTTAGAATGAATCCTGGCTCTGCTGCTTATGAGTTATGGGGCCTTGGGTAGGTTGTCCATCCTCTCTAAGCCCTAGCTGGAGTATCTGGATGATGTAAATGGTTAACGCTCTCAGCTGATAACCAAAAGATTGGAGGATTGAGTCCACCCAGAGGCAGCTCCTTTGCAAAGCCTGGTGATCTACTTCTGAAAACTCAGCCATTGAAAACTCTTACAAAGCACAGTTATACTTTGATGGACATGGAGTTGCCATTAGTTGGAGTCAGCTCAGTGGCAACTGGTAAGCCCTAGTTTACCCACAAATGGTAGTAATTATGCACAGTGCATAGGACAGCTGTGGGGACTGACTATGTGAGACTCTCAGGGTCCAAAATATCAGAGTGCTGGGTGAATGTTAGCTTCCTTTTTTCCACTCTTTAATAGGACATTCCATCTGTCAATAGATATTTACTAAGAATATACTATATGTCCAACTTAGTGCTGTCGAGTTGGCTCCAACTCAGCGACCTTATGTACAACAGAATGAAACATTGGTTGTGCGCCATCCTCACAATCCTTGCTATACTTGAGCCCATTGTTGCAGTCATAGTATCAATCCATCTTATTGAGAGTCTTCCCCTTTTTCGCTGACCCTCTACTTTACCAATCATGATATCCTTCTACAGGAACTGGTCCTTTCTAACAATATGACCAAAGTATGTGAGATGAAGACTGGCCATTCTCACTTCCAAGGTGCATTCCGACTATACTTCCAGGACGGATTTGTTGGTTCTTCTGCCAGTCCATGGTATTTTCATCTCCTTCACCAACACTATAATTCAAAGCCATCAACTCTTCTTTAGTCTTCCTTATTCATTGTCCAGCTTTCACATGCATATGAGGCTACTGAAAATACCAAGCCTTGGGTTAAGCACATCTTAGTCTTCAAAGTGACATCTTTGCTTTTTAACACTTTAAAGAGGTCTTTCACAGCAGATACGCCCAATGCAATGCAATGTCTGATTTCTTCACTGCTGCTTCCATGGGGTGTTGATTGTAGATCCAATTAAAATGAAATCCCTAACAACTTCACTCTTTTTCTTCAAACTTAATGCTAGAGAAGATAAAAAGAAAATCTGCCCATAGGAACTCAGTGAAATAGTGGATGTTGGAACACTACAGAATTCTCTGCAGAAGTTAGAACAGTCAACTGTGGGAGATTGGAAGGGCAGTATTTATACACGGAGAAAGCTAGACAGGCAGGAATGGACAGGAAAGAAGAACACAGGGAAGGGATAACCACAGGGAGATGGGAGGAGAGCTATTACATTGTGGGGATTGTAATCAGTATTGTGAAACAAAATGTGTATGAATTGTTGTGTGTAAAACAAATCTACTTTGCAAAACTGCACGCAAATCACAATTAAAAAAAAAAAAAGTTAGTTAAGGTTATGTGGCTCCCAATTTGGTTGGTGAGATAAAGCAGAGACATAAGAAACTCTCAGAAGCCAATGGAAGGCAAGAGATAACCAAAGGTTAAAGTGTCTGGTATCCCTATCAGCTAGAGAATATAGTCAAAATAACTTGCAAGGCATACAAGGGCCTGTGTAGTCTGAACTCTGAACATCTTTCCATCCTCAAAACTTTTAGTTTTCTAGCAACTATCATTCATTCACTCATTCCATCCATCCATCCATCCATCCATCCATCCATCCATCCATCTACCCATCCACCCATTCCTTTCACAAGCATGGCATGCCTATAATTTATAGGCCCTGTTAGCTCCTGGAAATGTATGGTACATCAGGCAGGTAGGCCTAGGATCTTATGAACTAGTGGTGTACTGTGTGAAGAAAAGATAGATAAGACAGAGAAATAAATAACATGACACATTCACGTAGTGAGAAGTGCAAGGGAGTAAAGATGGGAGATGAATAGAGAGTGACTGGAGGTAGGTGGGGCAAAGGGATCACTTTAGATTGGGTGGTTAGGGTGACACTTGAGCTAAATCCTGAATATGAGAGTAGGTCCCCTAAAAATGAAGGGGAGAGTAGAGCTGAGGAAAGAGAATTTTAGGTAGATGGCACAGTAAGTGAAAAGGGCCTGCAGTGGAATGACCCTGGTGTGTTTAGGCCTCTGTGATGAAGCTTGATAAACATGGGGGAAAGATGGTGTGGGGTAATGTCTGAGCACAAGGCAGGTACCAGTCATGAAGGCCCACTAAGTCATGGCAAGGAGTTCTGTGTGTTGGCTAGTGATGTGTTTTAAGTGGAGAAGTAACATAATATGCTGTCTGTTTGAAAGACTTTGAATGATCACTACTTGTAGTTTCTAAAACCCACATTTCCATGCCTCTACATAGGTTGTTTCCTGGGATACGCTTGAGTTCTCTTTTTTACCTGTCAAATTACTACTTAGCCTTTGGGATCTAACTCAAGAAACAATTCCTCTAAGAAGCCATGATCTTCCCATCCCCTGATAATCACTACCTTTTCTTTTCCCTGTGCTCCATAACCTTTTAACATAGCACACAGTCTAACACATTGCTATTACCCACTTACATGGGGTCCCCCCATGAAGGAGAGAAAGATTCAATAAGGACCCGTGGTTACAGTAGGCTCCATGGAAACAAATCTTCAAGGATGGATGGAATTTTTAAAGATGATAAAGAGGTCAGAGTCACACAAATCCTGTAATATCTGCTCAGGTAGACATGAGAAATGATTGGAAAGATATGGTCATTAAGAAGGGAAGTCCATTCCCAGTGAAAACCATGTGACCATGCCTCTCTCTGGTGTAACACCAACACAGGCAATTAATGATAGGTGATAATTTACATGTGATAGTCACAAATTTTGCATATTTTCATTTACCATCAAAATGCATGGACAAACTTCTCAATGCTCTGCCTTCCTTCCACAACTTTTAATTAAATGTCTTTTGAATATCCTGCACAGTGCTAGGCCCTGTGGAAGACAGAGAAGTAGAAACCTGTCCTTGGTGAGCTCATTGGCTATAGCTCCCATAGGAGAGGCAAAAGAGAACAATGGTTTACAGCTGGTTCCTGGAATCGACAATGTGGGTCTAACTGTTGACTGATGAGTTGTGTGATCTTGGGCAAATGACTTAATTCTCTGAGCCTTGATTTCCTCATTTATAAAATGAGGCTAATAACACATATGCATTAGGATTGGCTGGGAGCTCTGGTAGCATAGTGGCTAAGACACTTGCCTGCTAACCAGATGGCTGGCGGTTCAAACCCACCAGCCACTCCTCGGAAAGAAGGTTGGGCAATCCTACTTCCGTAGTGATACTGCCTCGGAAACCCAAGGAGGGGTCACTATGAGTCGGGTTTGACTCGACGGCACATAACAATAACAACAACATTAGGATTGGCTTGGTAGAGTGTTCAACACATAGCTAAAGCTCTGTGAATATTTGTTAGTGGTTGTTGGCTGCCATGGAGATGGCCCCCAACTGAAGGCAATCCCATGCACAGCAGAACGAAATGTTGCCCGGTTCTGTCATCCCCGTGATTGACTATAGAACCACTGTGCTCCATAGGATTTTCACTGGCTAATTTTTGGAAGTAGATCTCCAGGCTTTTCTTCCTAGTCTACCTTAATCTGGAAGCTCCACTGAAACCTGTTCACCATCGCAGTACACAAGCCTCCACTGACAGCTGAGTGGTAGCTGCACATGAGATGTATTGGCTGGTAATCGAACTTGTGCATGAAAGGCAAGGATTGTACTACTTATCCACCAATGTTCCTCTGTGACTATTAACTGTTGATATTTCCCCCAGATTTGTCTATGAGAGGCATTGAGGATCCATTAAAAACTCGTATTTGGACTCTGTATGGATGTGTCTTCTTTTCCAAATATCAAGCTTTCAAATCTGCATTAACTGCAGCTCCACCTGGAATAATGACTGAGTGAGCATCCAGGAAGCCTGAGTTGTCTGGAGGGCCTTCTGAACCTCCTTGCTTCCTGCTTGTCAAGGGCTTACCTCTGTGTGCTTCTCCAGTTGTGAGCAGAATCCACCCACTGCTGTTCTTGTCTCTTGCCTTAAATATGTCCCAGGGAGATCATAAATTGATTTTCCCCCTGACCTACAGACACCCGGTAACATCTTCTGATTGGTGCCCAAGCCTCTGCCTCTTTCCTCTTTTCTTTTCCTGTCACTGATGTTGCAAGAGCATTTGGGGTCAGTGAGTGGGCTGAATTCAAACACGATGTATGGTGTGATTCATTTGAGCCAGGGGATTCTGAATAGATAATAGTCGTCTGAAAATGGCAATTAACAGAATCTTTTTAAAAATGCCTTGATGGTTATAAAAAGGAAGGCAAAGCACATCATGCTTCTTATTGCAAGTAATTGCCAAGTCAGCCTGTTATGCTCAGGTACTAAATGATTTGATATTGTCACCAGTCATGTGGAACCAGAGAGGTCCTGTCAACTGTCAGTCTGTGATCCTTGGACCTGCTCCTTAAAGATGGCACTTGAGGAAGACTCACTTTGGCTTCTCTCTGAAGCCAAGAACCACTTTGGCTTCTTTCTTTCATCCCAGGGCAGGAAAAGGAATTAAAAATCTGTTGGCACAATTGGAAGATGAAAGGGACAGAAAGAGGAGCAATTTATTAGAACATTTATTATTCTATACCAAGGAAGTCCATGAGTGGTACAAATGATTTGCACTTGCCTACTAACTGAAAGGCTGGTGATTTGAATCCACTCTGCAGCATTATGGAAGAAAGTCCTGACAATCTAATTCCAAAAGATTACAGCCATCAAATTCCCTATGGGGCACAGTTCTACTCTGAAGCATATGAGGTCACCATGGGTCAGAAATCAACTTGACAGCTGTTGTTAGGTGCAGTCAAGTTGGTTCCAACTCACAGTGACCCCATGTACCACAGAATGAAACACTGCCCAGTCCAGCATCATCCTCACATTTGTTGCTTTATTTGAGCCCATTCGTTGTAGCCATTGTATTAATCCATCTCCTTGAGGGGCTTCCTTTTTTTGGCTGACCCTATACTTTACCAATAATGATGTCCTTCTCCGGGACTAGTCCCTCCTGATAACATGTCCAAAGTACATGGAGATGAAGTCCATCCTTGTTTCCAAGAAACATTCTGGTTATCATTTTTCCAAAACAAATTTTTTCATTCTTCTGGCTATCCGTGTTGTTGTTGTTATGTGCTGCCAAGTCCGACTCATAGTGGCCCCTCCTTGGGTTTCCTAGGTAGTATCACTACGGAAGTAGATTGCCCAACCTTCCTGCTGAGGAGTGGCTGGTGGGTTTGAACTGCCAGCCTTCTGATTAGCAGTCCATAGTACATTCAATATTCTGCCAACACTATAATTCAAATGCATCAATTCCTCTTTGGTCTTCCTTATTCATTGTCCAGCTTTCACTTGCATATAAGGTGCTTGAAAATACCATGGCTTGGGTCAGGCACACTTTAGTGTTCAAAGTGACTTCTTTGCTCTTTCACACTTTAAAAAGGTCTTTTGAAGCAGATTTGCCCAGTGCAATACTTTGATTTCTTAACTGCTGCTTCCATGGGTATTGGAGGTGGATCCAAGTAAAATGACATTCTTGACAATTTCAATCTTTTCTCCGTTTATCATGATGTTGCTTATTAGCCTAGTTGTAAGGATTTTTGTTTTCTTTATGATGCAACAGTAATATGTATTATATAACAAGTCTTGTGTTTCACACTTTTGCATTCATTAGCTCATTCCATTCTTGAAGAACCTTGTAAGGAAGGAAGTTTTGTCCCCTCACTTTTTTTTAAAATAGATATTTGTAAACTGAGACTTGGAGAAATTAAATGACTTGCTTGAGTCCAGTTACCTAATATGAAGCAGAAATGAGATTTAAATCTAGAAGTATGTGATTCTAGAGTCCATATTCTTTTCCACTATACAGTACGCCCTGTAAGCAATTCTTCCTCATTGTATATAAGATTGTCATTAATTATTAATTTGTCTAATTATTTGTTTGGCTTTTTCCCTGACTGTGTTGTAAGCTTTGTCAGGGCAGGAAGACACTGTCATTCATATTTGGCTCTATTTTGCCAGTGCCTATCTCACTACCTGTGGGCAGTTAATTCCTTGCTGAATGAATGAATGGCATCCTAGTGGGGATGAGTCATTAGAAGTGGCTTATATAAGGTCATCTATGAGTAGGGTCCGACTCGATGGCAGTGTGTTTGTATGGTTTAATGGTCCATTAACAAGAACTCTGGTGGTGTAGTGGTATTTGGCTGCTAACACAAAGGTTGGTGATTTGAACTCATCAGCTGTTCCATGGATGAAAGATGAGGCAGTCTGCTTCTGTAAAGATTTACAGCCTTGGAAATCCAATGGGGCTCTCTGGGAGTCAAAAAATGACTCGATGGCAGTGAATGTGGTTTTTTTTTTTTTTTTTTTTTCCCAGTGGACCATTAACATATTCATTAAAAATGTTTTTACATGAAACAATGGATTTGATGCTGGCTGAAAACTCTATGGATCACAATGGTCTGATCTATAACCAATCATGGGGATGGCATAAGACCAGGCAGTATTTTGTTCTGTTGTGCATGGGGTCACTAAGATTTAGGGGCCGACTTGAAGGCAGCTAACACTGACAACAAAAATCTAGGTAGACACAGCTTTTGTCTTGCAGAAATCAACCCCTGAAAGAAAGATATGAGGCCCACCTCACTATTCTTTCGTTGGCAGGCTGAGCATCCACCAGTGGGAAATAGTAGCCTCTAGCCTTAGCTATATCCATCTATCCATGACCTCAAATGCAATCCTGCTCCCTTTTCCTTTCCTCTTGGTACAGGAACAGGGCCCCATGGGGAACCACAATCTCTCTACCTGCCTAGAGACTAGGAAGGCTCCAGCTGATTCTCTGGGCAGATAGAACCAGTGCAGGCTTTCATTTATTATGGTGCTCTCATTTTGCTAGATTCCAAAAACTGCAAAATATCAGCAAAGATGCAGTACAAATTAAAAACACAGTGGTAAACTTTGGGGTACAGGGATCAGGAATTTCTTCCTGATCGGTTTTTGCAATACTAGGTCATAAACTCAAGGCTCTAAGTGCTTCTGAGACAGGGGATGACAAGAAGTGTACCTGCTGGTGAAACACCAAGCTCAGCACCATCATTCAATGTGTGGATGGGCTGTAATTCTGAGTTAGAGGTTTGGGAGAAGGGAGCTTCAATCCCTCATGTTATGGATTGAATTGTATCCCTCAAAAATATGTGCAGTAAATCCTAATTTCTATGCCTGTGGTTATAATCCCATTTGGGAATGGGTTGTCTTTCTCATGTTAATGAGGCAGGGTTAGTGTATTTTGAGTTAATCTCTTTTGAGATATAAAAGAGATTAAACAAGAGAGCAGAGATGGGTAAGATAGATGCCAAGACACATGGAGATCACCAAGGAGCCAGGAGGCAGAAGCTGAAGAGACAAGGACCTTCCTCCAGAGGTGACAGAGCCTTCTCCTAGAGCTGAATTCAGACTACTAGCCTCCTAAACCGTGAGAATAAATTTCTGTTCATTAAAGCTATCCACTTGTGGTATTTCTGTTATAGCAACACTAGATAACTAAGACACCTTCTCTTTTAACAGGGTTTTGACAACTCTGCTATTCTGAAGACTTGAACTGAATCAGTCAGTGTGGCTCACAGGAAGGGAGGGGCAGGCGAGCACAGTTGGATAGCAAAGAGCAAAGGTGAGTAGCAAATTGCTAACTGATGCTTTTCAAAGGGCGCTGTTATTGACTGAATTGTGTTTTCCTGAAATGTATTAGAATCCTGACCCTAATGCCTGTGGATGTAATATTGTTTGGAAATAGAGTTTTCTTCATTGTTAATGAGGCTATATCAACATAGGGTATGTCCTAAACCTAATCACTTCTGAATTATAAGGAGCAGCATAAACATAGAAACAAGCAAGCAAATATTGAGGAAGATAGACCACACAAAGATTTCCAAGAACTAAGAAAATCTAGGCTACACACAATGAAGGAGCAGACATGGCTGAGACCCTGAGTTGGATTTCTAGCCTCATGAACTGCGAAAAAATTAATTTCTGTTCTTTAAAGCCACTCACTTGTGGTACTTCTGTTATAGCAGCACCAGGAAACTAAGATAGGCACATATCACCCACCCCCTTGCTGCTTCAGTAGTAGGAAAGTATGGGTTTGGAAGCATTGAAAAGGCTCCATCAGTATTTCTCCAAGTATGGTCCACAGACCTCCATAGTAAGTCCACTTGCAGACTTGCTAATCCTGTAGCTTCCCAGAGTGGAAGCCTAGTTCTTTCTGCCTCCTGCTGCACAGGGTATATTTATACCCAGGTCTCCAGTAGCTATTTTCCTTGCTGGTTAGATTTGAGGCACCTTGCTCCCAATACCTAACCCAGGCATAATGAATCTGAGTCTCACAGATGGAGATGGAAATCTGCTTGGTGATCAAGTTTCCCAGGTGATTATTATGAACATGAAAGCTCAAGAACCACCGAGTAAAACAAACATTGTAAAGTGTTGTCCTCTGAAGTAAGCTAAGAGTGAGGATGCTGTAGAGTCATTTGGTGGCATCATTAATCCTGGGCAACATGGTATCTTGTTAAAGGTATCTTGGTTCGCTGAAAAGTTTCAGAAGACAAAGGATGATGTATTCTGTGTCTCATTCATCAGAGTTGCTAGACTTAAAATACTGGGGATGAAGGAAACTTGGTAATCATTGCAGCTCAATCTCTTCATTTTATAGGCCCAATGAGGCATACATGGTAAAGCCAGGGCTAGAACCTCGGTCACCACAAAATGTGACAGTAATGGACACAATCCATGGCTCTCTACTTCAGAAAAGTGCTAGCTTCTGCCACAGGAAGGGCGTTGTGCTCAGTCACTCTTTCCCTCTCCCTCCCTCTCTCTCTCTGATTTCCTATGAGCTCCTGGGAGGCTGAGATCCACAACTATTGCCCATCTCTGTTGTCCCAGCTCCTAACAGTAAACCTAGAAGATAGTAAGTGTCCAGTATGTGACTGATGGAAAATGAAAAAATTATTTGGATACTTCTGGGGACTTTCCAAAGCTCCTGCCAGCAGAATATATCCTAGGGAAGTAAGAAGGTTGTCAACTCTCTTTCTACTCCATGAATGGCATCCTAGTGGGGATGAGTCATTAGA